>NW_019154096.1:33514413-33689038 GCF_002288905.1 Enhydra lutris kenyoni | reverse complement strand
AACTTGTCAATTAGATCCTGCTGTTGTAACTTGTCAATTAGATCCTGTTATTGTAACTTGTCAATTAGATCCTGCTGTTGTAACTTGTCAATTAGATCCTGCTGTTGTAACTTGTCAATTAGATCCTGCTATTGTAACTTGTCAATTAGATCCTGCTGTTGTAACTTGTCAATTAGATCCTGCTATTGTAACTTGTCAATTAGATCCTGCTGTTGTCACTTGTCAATTAGATCCTGCTATTGTAACTTGTCAATTAGATCCTGCTGTTGTAACTTTCAATTAGATCCTGCTGTTGTAACTTGTCAATTAGATCCTGCTATTGTAACTTGTCAGTTAGATCCTGCTATTGTCACTTGTCAATTAGATCCTGCTGTTGTCACTTGTCAATTAGATCCTGCTGTTGTCACTTGTCAATTAGATCCTGCTGTTGTCACTTGTCAATTAGATCCTGCTGTTGTAACTTGTCAATTAGATCCTGCTATTGTCACTTGTCAATTAGATCCTGCTGTTGTAACTTGTCAGTTAGATCCTGCTATTGTAACTTGTCAGTTAGATCCTGCTATTGTAACTTGAGGTTGCAGATTTACCACAATAAACATGTTATAATTAGTCCTACTAGCAGCATTCTATAAAGGAAAGCATGTTGTTAACTGGAATTTGTATTTTGTGTCGGTACTAAGGCATGTCTTTCCTATCCAGTCTGGCATCTCTTTCTTTGATGATAGTTGATAAATGAACATTTACTACTTTTGTGTTTTTGGAGTCAAAGAAGCAATGATGTAGATTTCAGATGTGTGGATGAGTAATGTCATTCACATTTTGGATTAGTATAGTGTCCTTAGGGTAAGGGGCAAGGAGGGTTTGTCACAAGGGATCTGCAAACCCTCAGCCAAATAGCTTAGAGACAGGATGAAGAAGCATGTTGGACTTCTTAAAGTAAGGAGTTCTTGAGATGCTTGGGTGGCTCAGTGGGTTAAACATTTGCCTTTGGCTCAGGTCATGATCCTAGAGTCCTGGGATGTATCCTGCATTGGGATCCTTGCTTAATGGGAAGCCTGCTTCTCCCTCTGTCTGCCACTCCCCCTGCTTGTGCTCTCTCTCTCTCTCTCTGATGAATAAATAAATAAATAAAATCTTTTAAAAAAAGATTAAGGATTCTGTCTTGTAAATGCTAGGTCTTTCATTTATTTTATAATCTTGGACAAGCTACTCAATATTTTTGAAATTCAATCCTAACTTTTTTTTAAAAATAAATAAATAAAAATGCAGAACCATGACAGTTTCTTTCATACATTAATTTTTGTTTTGATTATGCTTTTAAGAGACTGCATTCCAGTTTCATTAAGACCATCATGAGTGTAGCTCTAAGTATTTTAATTATAGGTGGAGTATATAATAATCCTTCTTCATGTTGAATTTTAATGTCCACTTGGAAATGGTCATTTTTGTTATTAGAAAATGAATGAGAAGTTAAGAGATTGAAAAACTTTGAGGTGTAATCCCTCTATAATCTAGTTTTTAAAATAAAAACAATAATCATTTATTAAAATAGGCACTTTTCTGATGATTGGTGCACTGAGATATAATATTAGCATAAAGTATAATTTCAAGCCACTAAATATGGATTACAATTTTACTAAAATAAGTGTTCTCTGTCTACCTGCAAATAAAAGTGCTAAGATTACCAATTTCAAAATGCCAATATAACAATGATTATGAAATATTTGGAGATACAAGATGGCCATAGGTGCCCATATTGTGAACAAGGAAGAAATTCCAGATAAATCAAGAAAAAGAACATTTCCAAACATTTTCTTTTTTTTTTTTTTAAAGATTTTATTTATTTGAGAGAGAGAGATCACAAATAGGCAGTGTAAGGGCCTACTTAGCCAGAGCGAGCCATTTTGTTGGCAGTAAACTTAGATTGAATCTGCCCCTTCCTCCCAAGAGGAAACTGCTTAGAAACAGAATTGGTGAAATACGGCCAAATAGCCCCAATAACGGAGCACAGATACCAGGACATGTCAGGCTGGGCAAAAATAACGGAGCCCAGATACAAGGACGTGTCCAGCCAGGTGGAAACGTCCAATCAGTGAAAGCGCACGTATTACCTCCCTGCCCGCCAAGGACATGTTCTGCCAGGTGGAGACATCCAATCAGGAAAGCACCTCCCTAACCACCCAAGAATGTGGGCCCTGCCTTTTGGGCGCCAATTCTGACCAGGGTGATAGGCTAGTTCAGATAACTACTATGGGGTAAAATGTAATTCAACTGGCCACCTGTGTGTGGCCAGGCTCAACCACATGGCCTTTACTCTATAAAAGTTAGTCTGTGAGACTGGGAGGGGTCGCCTCTTTGCAAGAGATGGCCCTGGCCGGTCAGTTTGATTCTCGATGCTTGGCGTGAAATAAAGCCCTGCTTAACTTTCACTTTGTATCAGTCTCGTCCTTTTGTCTACGGACCCTTTCAGGCAGAGAGGCAGGTGGAGAGAGAGAGAATGGGGAAGCAGGCTCTCCACTGAGCAGAGAGCCCGACGCGGGGCTCAATCCCAGGACGCTGAGACCATGACCTGAGCCGAAGGCAGAGGCTCAATCCACTGAGCCACCCAGGCGCCCCTCCAAACATTTTCATTTGGACTTAACACGCAGCTGTGGCAGAGGTTCAAAGACCATACCACAACCAGGAATTAAGACTCTTTCCCTTTGTTTCACTTCACCCATGAGTTCCAAATTGGTGGCTGGAAATAGGCAGCAATACCTCATCTGCAATCTCTAATGTCACAGGATGCAGAACACCTGACCCAGAGCATGACTTTTCCCAAGTCTGGTCCTTCAGACTCCACGCTTGAGATGAAGTGCTCTGCCCTGGGGGTTGCTCATTCAGTCAGAGAGCATCCTGATATGTGGCAGTTTGCACTCGGTCTGAAAGTACTCCGGGATTTACTCACAGCAACATGCATATTCTGTTTCACCTTAGAGCAGAACTTGGCTGCAACATTTCACAGAGTATCTGTCCTCTAGCACAGGGAACTGAATGCCGGTAGCATTTCAGTCCTTCTTTGTTCTTAGTGCACCATTAACAGGAGCATTCTATGATCTACACTTTTAAATACAATACTCCATCAGATAATCTTCTTTAAAAAGATTTTATTTATTTATTTATTTATTTATTTGTCGGGGGTGGGGGGAGATCACAAGCAGGCAGAGCTGCAGGCAGAGGCAGAGAGAGAAGAAGGCTCCTCGCTGAGCAAAGAGCCCCATGTGGGACTCAATTCCAGGACTCTGGGATGATGACCTTGAACCAAAGGCAGCAGCTCAACTGACTGAGCCACCCAGGCATCCCCACATCAAATAATCTTTCAGTCTTCAGAAAAAACCTCACAATATTGAGTTAAATTACAGAGAATGAGTCAGGACATGCGAAAAGCTGAGTTCTGTGTTGCACAAGCTTCAGAATCCTAAAATTCCTGCATTCTAAGATTATAGACACCAGGATCTCTGACAAGACTAACATAAGCAGGGAGCAAGTCAAACCCAAACAGCCCTTAGGAAGCCCTTAGGAAGGAACATGTCTCCAGTAACAGAATGTTCTCTATCACATCAATCAACATGGTGAAGTGGAAGGCTGAAAAAACAAGATGGTGGAGTTCTGGTAGTCACAGTTCTACTCATTACTGGCAATATCTCTCTGGCCTTAATTTCATAGTCCTCAATTTCCCTATTGCTCAGATGAGGGAATTGGACTAGATTTTTCAACCACGGAAGATTATACTTTTTAGGTGGGGGTCAAAATTAAATTTTTGCTCAATTTGAGTTTCAACTATTTTTCCTTAATAATAATAAAAAACAATGGGAGACTCAATCAGTTAGCTTTTCGTTAGATGAAGACACTTAAATCAGATATGTAAAATGGTGGTGATTCCAAAAGAATGCCAAGGTGGCCAAAAGAATTGCACAGAGAAGACTGCATAGCATGAAGTAAGCCATTCTTCTGGTTACTTAAGCCAAAAACTTGTCATCCTCCTTTGACTCCTTTCTTTTTTCTTATGTGCGAAGAGTATCTTGTTGGCGATACCTTTACAACACACTCAGACTCTTACCATATCTAACCATTCTCACTATTCCACCTCAGTCCACATCTTGTCTGGATTATTATTATTATTGGCTTTCTGCTTCCACATTTGTTCCCCCAAAGGCCAATAGCAACACGATAGCCAGAGCCTTCCTATTTGAACAAAAGGTGTTACTTCTATGATCAAAATCCCCCAGTAGTTTCCAATCCTCCTCTGAGTAAAAACTAAAATCTTTACATTGACCTGACAGCCACTTATTATTTAACCCCATTCTTCTTTACTGAACTCAGCTCCTACCCCTCCCTCTTTCATACACTCTGCTTCAGCTGCACCGGACTGAGATTCGTAAACATTTCAAGCATCCCCCGTTTTTTTTAAAGCATTGTTTAACTTCTAGAAATTTCCATTTGATGTTTTCCCTGCCAGGATCATTCTTCTAGCTTCTAAATTCATTGTGATTTGTTGCTCACCCACTTTAAATCTTTCTGTGTTCAGATGCCACCTTATGGACATACATGTGGTGGTGGTGGCCAGGAAGAAGTGGGCTGCTTTCTATAACACATATTTCTATATTTTCTATATAGTTCTATATATTTTCTATATTTCTGTAACACAGAATATTTCATAAGAAATATTAACTTACTACCATCCCTGTCTATATCTATCCTCATTACTATTTTGCCTTTTTCTTTATGGCATATACTGTCATCATTACATATTATTTTCAGAATATATTTTGTCTATCTTTCCTCTTTAGTATGAAAGCACAATAATCTTCCATTGGTTTTATTGACAGGCATATTTTCAGTGCTTATGAAGTACCTAGCTTGGAAGAAGTACAATATAGTGATTTATAATACATATATATTTGAAATCTCCTGAGTGATAAGAGCAATGGAAGCATCTTTTGTTATAATAATTTGGTCTCTTGGCCTCAGTTCCTGAAGCCATTTCAAGCCATAGAGGGCAAATGGGTGTCTTATAATGAGCCTCTTTCCAACACAACTGGGTTTATGGACATAAGGTGACTTTTGGAAAGCACCTGTGGAAAGGGGTTGGTTACCAGAGGAACCAACCATGCATAGAGGGTTGGAACTTTTAGTTTCACCTCATAATTTCCAGGGAGGAGAAAGAGACTGGAGGCACAATCAATCACCAGTGACAAATTGGTCAATCAGTCATGTCTTTGTAATGAAGCTTCTATAAAAACCCAAAAGGGCAGGATTTGGAGGGCTTCTGAATTAGTGAATACGTGGAGAATTAGGTAGATTGTGGAAGCTCCTTGTCTTTTTTCCAAATGTTTCCTTATATATCTCTTTCATCTGGCTGTCCCTAACTTATATCTTTTTATAATGAACTGGTGATATAAGAAGCAAAACATTTCTGAGTTCTATGAACTGTTCTGGAAAATTAATCAAACTAGAGGGCACAGTGTGCTGGTTGTTCAGTAGCACAAGTGTCAGCCTGGGCTCTGACTTACTTCTGAAAAGTTGGGAGGGTGGGGTGCAATCTTGTCAGGCTGAACCCTTAACCTGTGGCATCTGATGCTGTCTCCAGGAAGATAGTGTAAGAATCAAGTTAAATTGTAGAACACCCAGCAGGTGTCTGAGAACAACCTGGTGTTGTGAGGAATCCCCTTCCACACATAATAGAATTAGTGATCTGAATCTTTACCCGTAAGTCCCCTTTTTGCTGCATATTATCAACTTTGTGCCCTGGCTTTCTGTTATACTCTCTTTGCAAGATCTGCTATAGAAGGGTAAAGTCAACCTCCTGGAAAACCCGATAAAAATTGCCAAAGTTTTCAGTTTTCCACAATCAGACTTCATTTCCTCCTTTAAGACTTCCTCATTCTCCCTAACTTCTGAAACACTCCATTCCTACCTCCTAAACCAATATACACCCCATGGATTTGCATCCGCTGAAACATTTCTACCTCTAAAATTCTACACTTAAACAATACTAACTACCACTTTCTGTTTCCAACTAACATTTCAATTACACCAATCTCGTATCTTCTTCCACCTCATTGATATTATCTGGTCATTGATTCTTTCATTCTCACTAATAACCATGTTATCTCCAATTCTTCTCCTCTACAGATTAGATTGCTTGGTCAATTGTTTCAACAATTTCTTTATAAGTCCCTAAACTCCTTTAATTCATTGTCTTTCCCTGGAAGGCAACACTGATGGAATAGAACAACCACCCATTTCCCAACCACAACTGAGCCCTTAAGAAGTTTTGGAGACAATATCAGAATTAGGAAAAGAGTATTAGCAAAAATCTATGGTCAAAACCCCCAGCTGGGCCCTCTACATCTCCCAGAAACTTAATATATGTTCTTAAATTAATTCATTCTCCCTTTATCTACAAATGCTGTTTCCAAACTTTACTTGTTAATACTTACTTACTTTTTAATTTGAGAGTTCAATCATCACTTGCTCCGGAAAGCTCTTACAGATACCCGACTGGATTAATTTCCCTTGTCATATATTCTCATAGCAACTTCTATTTTTCTTTGTAGAAGAAAAGGTGATAATCACTTTATGATTACTTGCTCAATGTTTAACTTTCCTATAAATATTAAGCCTCCATGAAGAGTGGCTATTTCATGCACCTATTTCATGGTCGCATCTTCAGCCCAGTCAATACATAGTACGTATTCAAAAATTCTCAAAATCAGGGCGCCTGGGTGGCTCAGTGGGTTAAAGCCTCTGCCTTTGGCTCAGGTCATGATCCCAGGGTCCTGGGATCGAGCCCCGCATCTGGCTCTCTGCTCAGCAGGGAACCTGCTTCCCCCTCTCTCTCTGCCTGCCTCTCTGCCTACTTGTGATCTCTGTTAAATAAATAAATAAATCTTTAAAAAAAATTCTCAAAATCAAAGACAATTTCTCTTTACAACAGAAACAAGAAAGAACAAACAATGGCTTCTCTTTTTTCCCCCTCAACATCATTCTTCTGTTACCCTTCAAAGTCCATTGTTATTAACTTCCTCAATCAGGGTGGTTTGCTCAAAATAGGCTACATGCACTGACCCTACTGTGTTATTAACACAAACCTGTAATGAACTCAGCCTACAAGCCCCTTTTCCTATTTCAACCCATTCCTTCCTTCAGACTTAATTCAAGACTTCCTCCTCCTAAGAAGAGTAAGAACAATATGGGAGGAATTTCACTGGCTTTGAAGACAGATGAACTATGCTTCTAAATGTATTTCTTCAACCTAAGGGCTATGATCTTTGGACATTTTTAAAAATATTTCGAACTCACAATCCTCATCCTTATCATGTATATAATTATAAAATCTGCCTTATGGTATTTTTGTGATAGTTTTTAAACAAAATATGTGCTGGAAGTGCCTGACAAGATGGGGACATACACTCAATATCTGTTAAGTTCCATTAGTGGAACAGGGAATTTTCCTCTCATCTTCCAATTTATTTGTCTCAACTCACAGCTGAGGGAAGAGCTGCCCCTAAATGATGTGCATTAATTGCCCCCCTATTTTGAAGAAACAGCTGATTTAAAGAGGTAATAGGGGAACATTCTTAAGAATTTTTTAGTCATGCCTCTTGATTGTGAGGACTCTTTTTAAGAACAAAGGAAACCTTTGAAAAATCAGTAAATCTAGGTCCACCTATATTTTAGGAAACTAAAAAGCATTAAGAGGAATAACAAATCTTAAGAAGTTACCAGAAAAGTAGGCAAATTAAAGGTAGGTTGTTTTAATTAGCTGATAGGCTTCCTACCTATTAACAATAATAGAAGAAATAATGTGGTTTGTTAATACCTAACAAGTACAAAAGACAGTGTTGTAAACCTAAAATTGTGTACATGTTTCCATTATCCATAGCAAAAACAAAATAGAACATTTGCAGGTAAAGTAATTTTATCATGGGTAGACCCTGAATAGAGGGATCAAAAATCATGAAAAACATGGCTTATTTGAAGAGTGATAGACACAGAAACTTGAATTGATGTAATTTTCATTTTGTATTAACAGTAAAAGGTAATGAGTTATTTTGAATAACAAGGAGTAAAGCTATAAAGTAAAATAAAAGTTATAGGGAGTGCACACTAAGAGCATTCCATGTCTTCTTGGTATGTTCAAGGAAAAGAATAAAATTGTTTCTAGGTCTATTTTTTAAATTTAAAAAATTAAAGATAAACATACATACATAACTAGAAATAGCTTTCTAAAGTTAAAGATAAACATACATACATAACTAGAAATAGCTTTCTAAAGTAGAAGAAGAAAACTAAAAATTAGAGAAAACTTGTTCACACCTAAAAACATGAAAAGCAGAAAAAAAATGTGAATAAAACAATGGAACTTAGAAATACAAAAATGGAATGTTAAAAAAAAGTCTAAGTCAGTAACCAGAATAAGTGTCAAGCATTTAATCTTATATGTTAAAAAATGTAAGTAATCACAGTAACAGGGAAACAGAGCCAGATAACCACATGGTGCTCATAAGTGATATATCTAAAACAAAGCCTCAGAAAAATATGAAATATACAAAGACATATATAGGGCAAAAACTAACTAAAATGTAATAGAGTGGTATATAGGTAATTAATGTCAAGCCAAAAAGAATCTTAAAGCAAAAACACATAGGACCCTAAATCATAATGAAGGAATGATAGAAAAGCCATATATGTGGCTAATAAACAAGTGATGTAATATCAAAAGCAAATTCTCAGAATTGTTATTAAATGTAGCAAATCTATATTTACAGAGTTTAAAGGAGCTTTGGCACCTAACAAATATAGAACATGTAGACAAAAACATAGTATATTTTGGAATGTTTTAAAACATAACTAATAACTATGTTTTCAACCAAGGTTTATTACATATGTATATGTATAATCATGTATATATGTACTTATAAGTGGATATATAGTATGCAATGTACATATGCATTATCCATATGCAAATCCAAAACAGATAATTTGCTTTCTTTTCATTCTTTTCATGATCAAATGTAAGTTCAAAAAATAAAATTGTCAGGGTATAACGTAACAATGGAAACAATTTCCAAGCATTCATATTATAAGGCTCTACATACTGGATGAAAACAATTGTATAAAACTTATCCAATAATATGATACATTTTAAAGTATAATAAAAAATATATATAATAAAAGACATAAAATAAAACATGCTATTCATAATTGACTCGTAATTGTGAGTATTGTACAGTGTAATCTAAAAATCATACACACTTAAATGACAGCAATTACCACATATGATATCTTAAGGACTTCAGAAAAAGTAGTATTTAAAAGGAAGTTACTATTTTTAAGTATATGTATTAATAAAAATTATTTAAAGGGAAAAATATAATAAATCTAAGAAATATGCAGAATGCAGAATATAAAACTAATTACAAATCAATAAAATAGAAAAATAAAGAATAGAAAGGGTGAATGGAGCCAGAATATCTCATTCATTGAGGCAAGTCCTATCTCCCCTGCCACCTTGCCCCAACAAATCAACAAATCTGTAACCAAAAAAGAGAAAGATCACAAGTAAATAGTTTAAACTACTTCAACAGATATAACTTGTAGTTATATCTGTGGAAGTTATATAGTTTTGTCGACAAAGATATTTTAAATATGAAAAATTTTTAAATGCAATACATTTTGAAGATATTTATTACTAAAATGGACTCAAAGAGAGATTAAAATTCTGAATGAATAAAAAAATTGATGTTAAATTTGTAATCAAAATTATCCCTTCCAAAAGGCCACTAGATGGCTTTGTACACAAATTTGAGCAAATCTTCAAAGAACAAATAAACCCTTTTGTTAAGCAAACTCAATAATGAAACAAGATTCTAATTAAAACATTTATTCGGCTAGTATAAACTGGATACTTTATTGGGAAAGGTACAATTCCAAAAATATAAGTTCATCTCACCTATAAAATATGTGCAATAGTAAAGCAAATTCAGAGATGTATTTAGGGAAAGAAGGCATTTAAACATCAGAAAACCTATTAGTGATATCAACTTACACCAGTTAGAATGGCCAAAATTAGCAAGACAGGAAACAACATGTGTTGGAGAGGATGTGGAGAAAGGGGAACCCTCTTACACTGTTGGTGGGAATACAAGTTGGTGCAGCCACTTTGGAGAACAGTGTGGAGATTCCATAAGAAATTAAAAATAGAGCTTCCCTATGACCCTGCAATTGCACTACTGGGTATTTGCCCCAAAGATACAGATGTAGTGAAAAGAAGGACCATCTGTACCCCAATGTTCATAGCAGCAATGACCACAGTCGCCAAACTGTGGAAAGAACCAAGATGCCCTTCAACAGATGAATGGATAAGGAAGATGTGGTCCATACACTATGGAGTGTTATGCCTCCATCAGAAAGGATGAATACCCAACTTTTGTAGCAACATGGATGGGACTGGAAGAAATTATGCTGAGTGAAATAAGTCAAGCAGAGAGAGTCAATTATCATATGGTTTCATTTATTTGTGGAGCATAAGGAACAACACAGAGGACATGGGGAGATGGAGAGGAGAAGGAGTTGGGGGAAATTGGAGGGGGAGATGAACCATGAGAGACTATGGACTCTGAAAAACAATCTGAGGGTTTTGAAGGGGCGGAGGGTGGGAGGTTGGGGGAGTCTGGTGGTGGATATTATGGAGGGCACGTATTGCATGGAGCACTGGGTGTGGTGCATAAACAATGAATTCTGTTACACTGAAAAGAAATTAAATTTTTAAAAAAGCACAATCCATAAAAAAAAAAGAAAGAAAGAAAAAGAAAACTTATTAGTACCAAACACCACTTTGATAGGAAAAAGGGCAATAATCTTAAGGTGACCTCAATATCTATCTCTCATGTATCTACCTATCTATCATATATCTATCTACCATCTATCTGTTGAATATTACTTATATGTAATGTATGTTATATTATATAATAACTACATATAATTATATTATATAATTACTGTATAATATTCAGCACTCTGTGATAAATTTTTCCCCTATGAAACTGTAAATAAATCTCATGGCTAATGGCAAAGGATGATAGAAATATTCTTGTTAAAATCAAGAACAAGATAAGACTGTTTCATATCACTACCCACGTAATCAGCTAGAAAATGAAATGAGAAGCTTAAAGTGTTTAATAAAGAGAAAAGGAAAAATGTCATAATTTATAGAGGATTATGTATGTAAAAATTATTTAAAAGTTCTGGTGACTATTAGGACAGAGCTCAATGTGGAAGTTGGATAAAACATTAACAGGTAAAATATGTTATTATTATATTTGTATTTCCTTTTTTCTATTAATATTTTATAAAATACTTCAGAAAGTCAAGAAGAAAAAGTAATATAAGTATATTTTACCGATCACATATCATCAAACTTTAATAGTATATTTGTATCTCTGTATACCCCTTCCTGATTACACCAACATTCTTTCCTTATAGAGTCAAACACTTATTTCTGCAGAGGACAATCATATCCTTACATTATTTAAGATTTTAATATTTATATATTCTATTTAACCAATGTAAGTTATCATTTTGAATGTTTTAAATGTTAATAAATACAATAGCATTGCATATAAACATGTTTTTATTTTTTTGGAACTATGTTTTTGTAGTCATCCATATTGTCATTCTTTGGTAAATTTTTATTGCTTTATAGTATTCCATTGTAAGGGTATATTGCAATATATTTATATTTTCTTATGTTGGACATTTTATTTGGCTTCAGTAATTCTGTGATTAAAAATATTGCTTCTATGTACATTCATATAAAGGCCCCAACCTACATTTGTGAAATATTTACTAGAGTTTATACATTTATGAGTTATAGGCTATGTGCATCTTTATCATTAAATATATTGCTAAATTCTTGTCTAAAATATGGATTAAAAATGCACACTCCCCCAAACAGAGTAATAATCCTTATCATTGGAATTGACAGAGGTTTTAAAACATTTTCTGAATTTGAAGACTACTGTGGTATTAATTTTGCTTCCCTGTAATAGGAAGGCTAAATATATTTTCACATACTTATTGGTCACCTGGGTTTTTTCTCTTAAGATTTGCTTCTTAATGTGTGTGTGTATGTGTGTGTGTGTGTGTGTGTGTGTACTGAGGGTTATCTTGCTAACCATGCATTTTGAATCCTTTTTAGTGTGAAAAGTCTGGGAAGTCAAAATCAACAATTTCAAAATTCCCTGACATGACAGTTTCCCCTTCTCTTGCATGGTCTGGCAGATATATTCATACTACACCTTCATGTGGAAATGAGTCATGTTGGGAGAGGCAGAGTGGGTTGCAATTTTGGGTTACAGAGTGGGTTGATTTTGATAAGGTACTGAGGTTCTGAGGTCAGGCACTAAAGATTTCTAATTTTCTTCATAATTTGCTTGCATACTTTTATATGTATCCCTCAGTGTAATCTAATTATTTTTCTATTGTTTTTATCTACCAATTTCTCAAACTATTTATCCACCTATGTGTAGTTCCATGTAGCAGCTCAGATGACAAAGGTCATTTGAACTCCACAATTTATAGGTGTGTGTGTGTATATATATATATATATGTGTGTGTGTGTGTGTGTTTAAAGCTATATTAAGCAATTTTAAATGTTACATTTTTGCTACATTTTCCAATATTTGTTTCTTGGATAATAGTATTTCTTAATATTTTATAATCATTTTCACTGTAAAATAAACCACCACAAAATTCAGTCACATATAAAAATAAGCATTTATTCTAATGATCATGGATCTGCAGTTCAGCTAAGGTGACTTTAACTCAGGTTGTACATCTGTATGTCAGCTGGGGAAAGTGTGCTCTCTGTGTGCTGTAGGGAAGGGATCAGTAATTTTCCTTTTATCTTTGTAGGTTCTTGGCTGAGACCTCTGTAATAAAAAGCAGATTAATAGGAGAAAAACAGAAGTTCAATAACACATATTATATATATGTTATATATGTGTGTATATGTTATATATATGTATGTATGTATGTGTGTATCTCCTATATATATATATACATATATATGTGTGTGTGTGTGGATATATACATATATATATATATATATATCCACATATATATACACAGAGATACACAGAGATACACAGAAAACTGAGTGATTTCCCAAAGTGGCCCAAGCCACCACCTTAAATTAAGTACTATCTGTAGTTAAAGGCAGATGAACATATAAGGGGAAAGGGAAGGCCAGTTATGGGAGATTACTAGGAAAATGCAGTAATCAAGTGTAAGGTTACTATAGAGATTTAAGTCTTTACCTTTTCCATTGATCAGTTTCTGTAATGAGCACTGGATATGATATAAGATTGATGAATCACTGAACTCTACCTCTGAAACTAAGAAAATACTATATGTTAATTAATTGAATTTAAATTAAAAAATAAAATAAAATGCACATTAAAAATAAGTAAAAATAATTAAAAAATAAAAAATAAAACTATTTCTATTTTTTTAAAAAACAGTTTTTAGAAATTTAGTCATCCTTCCCTTCCTGGTAGAGAGAAGGAGATACTCTTACAAGTGGAGATTTCCCTTATAAATGTAACTGTCTCTTACAAAAGGGTCACTTCTACTCAGGTTTCAGAGTTTTCCCTTTATCTGCTGCTTCTTAAAAATAAGCTAAAAGAGTCCTTATGTGAAATAGTTGTGTTTTGGGATAACATATTCTGCTCCCTTTCCACATTCATTCTGAATACCAAAGGGAAAACCAACACAACTTGCCACTGGTTACTGCCCCACATATTCATTCAAATTTGCAGCAAATTTCTTTGATGGAATGGTCTAGAACCAGGGTTAGCAATCATGAAAAAACAAAGCACTGGGAAAGGTAATTATGCAATTATAAAAGACAGTATAAGTGCTGTTTTTCTTCTTTCTTCTCTAAAAAAGCTATATAAAACAATATGAATGTGATCATATTGTTGGGACTCTAACATAAAGAAATGTAATGCTTTTGCTAATAGCCCAAGGAAGTGGCTGGGAGCAAAGCTGTATTGGACTAAGGCAATTAAGCCAGATGGTAACTTAAGCCCACAGGGGCAAATGAAAAGAACTATAAATGGTAAACAAGAAGATAAATATAACAAGTCTATAAATATATACTTGCTCTCCTTTCCTCTGTGCTTCTTTAATTAACATAAACAATATAAAGTAATAATTGCAAAAATTGTTATAATGTATCGTTGGGTTTGTGGCTTATATAACGTAATATGCACAACAATAGTAGCACAAAAAGGAGGGAGACGGAGTAAAGCTATGTAGGAGTATCTTTTTTTTATCTCAATTGATTAAGTTAATATAATTGATTAAGTTAAGTATAAATTAAGTTAATATAAAGGTGTTTTTCATAAGTTAAGATGTATATGGTAAATCCTAGAGCAAATAACCAAAACGTATAGTCAAAAAAAAAAAAAAAAAAGCTTCTTTAAAGGAATTAAAATATTACACTAAAAATATTCATTTAGCACAAGAGCAAGTATAAAGGAAGACTAATGGGTTAAAAAAGTCATGGTGTTATAGAAAACAAAAAGTAAAAAGGCAGATGTAAATCCAGGTCCCTCAATAATAACATTAAATGAGTTGATTAAGTAATCCAATCAACAGTTAAAAAAAAACAAAACAAAACATGAACCAGTTCTATCCTCTTTACAAAGGCCACGTTTTAGATTCAATGATACAAATAGGTTAAAAATAAAATGATGGAAAAGATACCTAGTTGTTAGTACAAGAGAACTGGAGTAGCCGTACTACTATTATCAAAGTAGATATTAAGCTATCTTCATGTCAGAATTATTCATAATTCCCCCCCAAATGGTTACAATTCAAAAATCCATAAACGAATGGGAGATAAACAAAATGCGGTATAATAAACATTATGTATTCATAAAAGGAATGAAGGACTGATATATATATGTATACATATCTCCAACATGTAAAAACCTTGAAAATGTTATGCTAAATAAAAGAAGCCAGGGGGCGACTGGGTGGCTCAGTGGGTTAAAGCCTCTCTGCCTTTGGCTCAGGTCATGATCTCAGGGTCCTGGGATTGAGCCCCGCATGGGGCTCTCTGCTCAGCGCGAGCCTGCTTCCTCCCTCTCTCTCTGCCTGCCTCTCTGACTACTTGTGATCTCTCTCTGTCAAATAAATAAATAAAATCTTAAAAAAAATAAAAATAAAACTAAAAAAAAAATTAAAAGAAGCCAAAAAAGGCAACATATCCTATGATTCCATTTAAATGAAATACCCTGAACAGGAAAGTCTGTTAAGCATAAAGTTGAGTAGCTGTTACCTGGGTCTTGGGTAAGAGGGAAATGGGTAATCACTACTAACACTGACCATAGGATTTCTTCTTGAGATTATGAAAATATTCTGGAATAAGGCAGTGGGAATGGTTGCACAACTTTGTATATACTAAAACCCACTAAATCATATACTTTGTAGAATAACAAAGCAAATCTTTAAACAGACATTTTAACAAAAAGAATTTTAGAGAAAGCAATGGGGCAAACATCAAGGTAGGGAGGGAACAAAAAATATTAAGTTATAATTCAACGAAACAGGGACAAAAAGAGAAAGATAAAATTGGAGACGATTAACAAAACATTGTAAGACTGATCACGGAAAAAGAGAGAAGAAGCAAAATGGAAATAAGTATAGATCTAGAAGAGATTTAAAAATAATAAAAGTGTTATGATCCAAGTCCATTGTGGTACTGCAGACCACCAGCAAAACCTGTTGATGAAGCAAAACTAAATTTAATAGGTTTGCTATAGTAAAGGAGAACATAACCTGTGTTTCCAAATAAGAAAACAGAGGAGGACATTTATAGGGCTTAGATCCTAGACTGAGTGATTTTGAAGTAAGATGTACAGGATGGACATGACTTGGAATTGGGTAGTATTATTGACATAATGGTTTTGGGTTAGTGTGCACAGTGAGGTGAGGGTCTTGAAGAAAGTCTTGATGCAAGCAATGTTACACCTGGTAAGTCAGATGGCTAATTGATTCACACCTTATCTTCCAGAAGCAAGTATTTCCTAGGCAAAACATATTACTCTTTATTGACCTCAGTATTATTTATTAAAGAAACCAAAAATTGCATGCTTCATTCTAAAATTGTGTAGCACCAAATAGGAAATGATCTCTGTTTCCAGTATTGGGCAACACAGGGACAAAGAATTATTTGGCTTAAATTTGCAGACTTGAGCCAAGAAAATTAAAAGCTTGAACAAAATGTAAAATTTCCCAGAAAATGTAAAGATATCATAAAGAGTAAATTTGGAAAATAGAACATTCAATATGTCAAAATATTTTAAAAAATTATCAGCTAAATGAAAGGCATACACATTGGGAAAGAAGTAAAATCTCTTTGCAGATAATATTTTATATAATTCCAGTGATTTAACAGCTACAACCACAAACACTTGTAAAGCTATAGATGAATTCAGTGAGGTCATAGGATAGAAGCCCAATGACAAAAAACAACTGCTTCTATATGCTCGATTTTTACAGTTATTTTCTTAGTGGCTGACCTGGGAATTACACTTAATACCTTAACATGTAACAGTGCAGTTCAGATTAACACCAATTTATCTGAATAGTGTACAAAAATTTGGCTTCTATGTAACTCCATTATCTCTCCATTCCTTTGTGCCTGAACACACACAGTTACTCAACACAAAAGAATCTTGTTACCAGGGACTTAAGGAAATCTCCATCAAATCATTAGCTGACCACTAAGCTAGTAGCTACAAATGGCAAAGAACAGAGACAACAGAATTAGTTTAGGTAAATCACTAAAGAAACAAACATCCACAACAGCAACAAAACAAATTCTGCGAATGAGGGAGAATCTGATTTCCAGGGTTGCCAAATGGTATTATTTAAAATGTCCATCCAGTTTTCTGTTTTTCATAATTTTTATCTCTTTGCTGTTCTGTATTTGGTAAGACAATGTTATCATACTTTTCTCTGATTCTTTTAGTAGTTTCCTTTAATTCCCTGGACATATTTAAAATAGGTGATATGAAATGTCATCTATAAATGCAGTATCTGAGTTTCCTAAGGACAGTTTCTATTGACGATTCTTTTCTCTCTCTCTCTCTCTCTCTCTTTATGGGGGCCATAGTTTCTCCATTTTCTTGTATATTTTCTTGATAAAACATTTAATGCTATAAATTTTCTTTTGTTTTCCATCAGATTTAATGATTTAGGTACCAATTATTGATCCACTTTCCAAAATTTTCTCTTTGAAAGTTGTAGATTTGTCTTTTTTTTTTTTAAGATTTTATTTATTCATTTGACAGACAGAGATCACAAGTAGGCAGAGAGGCAGGCAGAGAGAGAGGAGGAAGCAGGCTCCCTGCTGAGCAGAAAGCCCCATGCAGGGCTCCATCCCAGGACCCTGAGATCATGACCTGAGCCGAAGGCAGAGGCTTAACTCACTGAGCCACACAGGTGCCCCCCTAGATTTGTCTTTTAAAAGACTTAGTTTTCTGTCATCCCTGGGGTTTTGCAGTTTCATTTACAAGAGGCCATGAATAACTGAAATTTAATACTTCATTTTTAAAAACATGAAAAGAATATGGGAAAGAAGTAATTGTTATAATCAGGTATGAGACATTCAGTGTTCATAGTCTAATTCCCTCTATATTTTTTGCTATATTTAACAATTTAAAAGTGGGTAAGGTGGTGATTGGAACTGAAGTTCTTTGGTTTATTGATCATGTCACACCTTTCTTTATATAACCAGTAATTTTTTCCCAACTTAATTGGCATATAAATTCATTTATTTTACTTAAGTTCCATTTCATAATGTAGGTAAAAACCCTTTGTCATTTCACTCTAAAATCGTTGTTACATATCTATCATTTGATCAACTTTTTTCCCTTATTTTTTCTAACAATCATTATTTTTTCAGCATGTTTTCTTCTAACATTTTCATGCTCAAGATCACAAAACCTAGATTTATTTTTTAATGTTAACAATTTTCCTATATTTCAATCATTCCATAATCTGTCCATAATCTACCTGTAGGTATATACAAACAGAAGTACTGCATATTCTCTGTGGCATCAGAAAAATTTGAATTGTTCTTTGAATATGCTTTTTGTTTCTGTGCCTTTAAAATACTCTCTATCTGGCATGCTTTCCCACCATCTCAGAAAACTTCAATAAATTCTTCAAATCCAGATATTATACCACCATGTATACCTCAAAAAATTTACCTTGATAGCTCCCAATTCTACAATTTACTATTCATTTTTATTTTATGTATTTAACCATAAAAGTTTGTATTGTGCTAGCTATTAACCTTCTTAATTTTAATGACCTATTATATGTATCTTTCAGCTCTAAAACTTCAAAATGACAATATAAAATATAAAGATTTCATAATCTTTCATGTTATCCAGCATAGTTCTGAGCTCTGAAATTAAATACTGTTTGGTTGACTCTTCCATTCTTTGGAGAGATGAATCATACCAACATCAGTTGATGAAATTAAATACTACTTGATAGATTATTTCACTCATTATGTAGATTGATTGGACAATTATTCAGTGTGATGGTAATAGATGAATGGAGCAAGTCACCTTGTGACTTAACAGCTAAATAGCAATATGAAGACATTCAATAGGATGGGGGCACTTATAATTAGAAAATATTCCAGGGTCACATTCTGCTGAGAAATATAAAATAGTGTATAAAGATCTATGTTTTTAAGAATGTAAACTATGTATATTTATATGCAAATGAGAATGAGGTATAGTTGCAAGGTTTTCCCAAAGACTGGTCTTTGATAATCAATACAGCAAATGGGTTCAGTGGTCTGGGTTGACAGGTGCCTTAAGACAGTTTAGACAATATCTATGATTGTCATGTGAAGTAAAGAAAATTAGTTTCTGTGCATTATGAAAAACAGCTGTATGCTATCAGACCTGACTGGAGAGTGTTTTAAATATTTTGTTGGAAACAGTTGCAAGAATTCATTGTATCATCTGTGACATCTGTTGTTATGAGAAGTGGCATCTGCTTGCAAGATCACTGGTCTGGTATAATTACATAAAAATCACATTTTTTCCCATATATTTAGTATTGATGAGTGGTGAGGTTAGAGATTTGACATATATTTTAAACATTTCTTTTTAAAAATACATGAGCACAAAATCCTCTGTGCATTTCAACTTTATGTTTCATCTTATTTTCTATGAGGACCTGGACTGAACAGTGTTTTGGAAGAGAAATTATCTGTTATCTCTCCATATGGTGTAAAATCACAAAAGCAATTCCCTGGGAAATTTTCAAAGTATCCACTCTGACTTGCCAAATAATAAAAGCAGATTTTCCCAAGGTCTGACCTTTCCAGTTTGTGTCATCACTTCTTTAGGCTTTGAAAACCTACCCACCTACATATACTTAGTATGACTACAGGACAACTTTCCCATAGTTCTTCCTACATGTCATATCAATTCTACATCTAAAATATATCATAGGTTTATCTTTTCATCTCCATCTTCCATGCCTTCTCACAAGGCTGAAAATCAGAAGCTACTTGTTTCAATAATTACAGACCATATCATACCATGTCCCAGACAGAAGCTTTCTGGCTTTATGGTAGCAGTCAGAATCCTTCTACTATAGGTAATAGAAAACACCGAACACTCTTCAAGCAACTAAGAAGTTATTATCTCCTAAGATGTCCAGAGGTGGTTTATTTTCAGCAGCTCTATAACATCTTTGAAATCCCTTAATTCACTTAGGTATTCACTCAGTAACTATGTAGGAAGTACCTATTATGTTTCATGTTTGCTTCTAAATACTTGTTTTTACCTCCGTGGGTAGAAGAGGGGCAGATCCCCGCCTTGTGGAAATTACATTCCCATTGTGAGTAGAAGGTAAATAATATACACTACCCACATTAAACTATAAATAATTTACTGTGTTAAAAGATAATAAAAGCTATGGGGGGAAAGGACTGGGGATGGGAAACGGAGAATGTTGAATGTGCAGTTTTAAGTAAAACAAGCAACCTTTGAGCAGGTGGCATTTGAACAAAGTCTTCAAGGAGATGGGGCAGTTTCTGAAGCCGGTACCTGGGGCAAAAACCTGATTAGAGGAAACATCGAATGTAAAAATCCTAAGGAAATAATGTGCCTGACAAGTTAAAAGAACTCGAAAGATGTCAGAGAGGCTATAACAAAGTAAGCAAATGATAGTGCAGAATTTAATTTGGAGAGGGAATCAGAGCTTTGTAAATAACTTTAAGTGCATTGACTTTTATACAGTTTGAAATGTTAAACGATCACCAGCTTTTAATTAGAGAATGGTATAAGACAATTTACTATTTTGAAGGATCACTCTGGCTGCTATATCAACAATGGACTCTAGAGGTGGCTAGAGCAAAGTTAGAAACAGTGTTGCAGCAATCCAGCAAAAATGGTAGGGGCTCACAGCAAGGGGCCATTGGGTGGTAGGGTAGTCAAAGGAATCTGGGTATATTTGGAAGATAAGAGACAATATGCTTTTTAAACAGGTTTGAAACATGTTTGAGAGTGAGAAATCAAGGATGACGCCAGACTTTATATTTTTCTTATTAAGGACTTTGACCATTAATGAGGATGAGGATAGCAACAGTCTTTAACAAATGCTGTGGTTAAATAACATACCCCTTTATTATTCTGTTCTCATGAAGTATTTCCTAACTAACCAAATAAATACTATTTTTATTTTAGAAAATAAATCAGGGACTACTGGGTGGCTCAGTCAGTTAAGTGTCTGACTTCAGCTCAGGTCATGATATCAGGGTCCTGGGTTGGTGGGTTGGAGTCCAAGGTCTCACTCCCTGCTCAGCAGGGAGTCTGCTTGTCCCTCTACCCACTCACGACCTCCCCCTTCCACCCCACCGCCCTGCTCATGCCAACTCTCTCTCTCTGAAATAAACAAATAAAATCTTAAAAAAAGAAAAGAAATCAAGCATTCAGGGATCATCTACAAGATGATACAGAGTTATTGATTATTTATTAAATCCACATGCTTAGAGTTTGAATACAGGAGTACATTAGATGAAAGTGAGCTTGACCAAGCTATCTACGCCTTATTTGCAGGCTTGTTACCGAGAGATTTTCTTTATAACAATTTATTTCTTTTTACCATTCTGGATACTTTAAAATATAGATTTCCTGGAGAAACCATAGTATGAAAAATTTTTAAATAAAACAAAATGAAAAAAGTTTCCTTATAATATATTTAAATGAACAATGCTCCTTTTATACCTAGAATCTCCCTTTCACATTTATATTTCAAATTTGTACAGTTTTCCCAAGGATCACACCTTATTAGGAGCTTAGCATTTTGAAATTTTTCTTCCTTATTACAGTTTAATTGTAATTCTATTTCTGATTTTTTGCCTTTTTAAGATTATACATAAAGAATATTTCCAGATGTGCCATCCAATAATTCCTTTTCACATAAACTGATATATAGAATTTTATGTTTTTCTTAAATTAATGATTCATTGCATCATTGTATTATTTGTACATATTTCAGGATAGTATATGTTTAAGGGACAATTACAATTTTTCCATTTTGGATTCCTAGGTTCTTTCTTCCTGGATTACTACCTATAATTTGTTTTCAATATCTCTTGCTACTCCAATCCAAATATTGCATACCTGTGACTGTGGTCCATTTTAAATACCAGTCTCATCACATCAATATTGCATCTGAAATCTCAAAATAAATAACACTAATACAATATATTTTTTTCCTCTTCCCTTGTGGTGTCAGACATCCCCTTCAAAGATGTTGGTTTCCGTGGACTTTTTCAGTCTCATTTCTTGCCGTACCTCTAGCCACTCTGTTTGGTTTATCCTTTCCACATTAGGTTCCTTCACATTCAGTGCCTCTTCTTCAAAACAATCCCTTTGCCAAACCTGGTTTGTACTGTTGCCAGAGCACATTTTTTTTTTCACGTTTCAGAGCACTGAACTCTAGTAAATAATTGTAGATGTGACCCATTCATTTGAGGAGAGGGTCAAGACATAGACATTTGGGATTACTAATTACCCTCTAACACAAAGTAGGACTAGGTGACCAAATGCGACACGCCCAAGAGTATACCGGAAAATAGTTACAGAAAGTCATTAGTGGTGGCCACAAGGAGAAGGTAGGACACATGGTTTATTTTCTTCAATAGACGATTTTTTCCTTTAATGGTTTAAAGCTATTTCAATCATTACCTGTACACTCAGTGATTGTCCTCCCTTCATTTCTTTTAAAGCCTCCGATTTTCCTATTACTTAATACATAGCCTAGTAATTAAGCTGGTGTCTTAAAATCATGAAATTCTAGCTGAAGTAATTTCTATCTTGTAATAAATTAGTGTGTGATATAACATAATGTGTGTGGTATTTTGTTAGGGAAAGAGACTCCATAGGGGACTATAAAATCAACTCCTTGGTACCATTATGACTAAATAGCACAGCTTCTTTGGGGGAAAATGCTTAATTTATTCCTTCACACTCTTCATCATTTATCTTTTGTTTTGCCTTAATTAGCTTTTTTGTAGATCAAAGCTGAACTCAGGCTTTTCTGATTTGTTCTCTCTACTGTTGCAAGAAAGAAGTGGAAAAAGAGGGAGGAGAATGACAACTCCGACATCTTGATGAAGGAGAATTCAATATTTAGAAAATCCTCATGTCATCAATAAATGCATTAGCCCTTGAGCACCTGGCTTCTTAAGCCAACACTTTAATAAGCAGATGGTTCTGACTGAGTGACCATTTTAAATACTGACGCCACGTAGGCTTTGACAATTTGCTTGAGACAGACTGGTATGGCTCGTCAATTCTATGGTATCTCCAAGAACGGTAAAGCTATTTGCATTTTCCAAGATGTTAAAAATCAAACTTAAAGTATGCACATATATTTTAATTTAAATTCCACCTCTTGTTGCTTATTTGTGTGTGTGTTTATATGGTGCAAATAAATTGCTTAAAATAATTCGCATCAGGCCATCTCCCCTGCCATCTCCCCCGCCCCACCTTAAATACCCTTTATGCCCTTCACTGACATTTCCGTGCTTTTCACCTTGCTTGTCTGTATAACCCTTCTTCTGCTCCTTCCAGACTTAATTTTATCATTTCCTTTACTGAGATTTCACTGATCCTTCTCCAGCCCAAATTAGCCATTCTCTTCCTGTATTCCCCCAGCAGTTCATTCATCACAGCTACACTGAATTACAATGCTGAATTCTAAAGGGAAGCAATTGCCTCTACCCGCTCAGTGCTGACATGGGGCAGGAATTCCTTTGAAAATGGAAACACATAATTTTATAATTATATTTATTTTTCATGATTTTCTTGCCATGTGTGTGTTTGAGATTAATTCAAGCTACGATTTGACTTTAAGCATAAATGTAGAAAAGAGTCCTGAAGAAAGGAGTAGAAATACAGCTTCTTATTTTGTGTGAAGTGCAATTTATGTATCAGGAAAAAATACAACTTCTAAGTTAGAGATGTCTTTTATAATTTCCTTCTTATTTTCAAGAACGTGTGTAAACCTACACTTCTGCACTAAGCCCACTCCATGAATATTTGAGACATAAAAAGTATAGAACTAGTATTAGGTTGAGTAACTTGGATGTAATAAAATACATTATGCATTAGGATCAAATCATTTCTGAATAAATATAAACAGCTATTCTAGAGACACAAGCAAATGGATTAATCTCTACAGCAAGAAAGAAACAAAATGTCATGTTTTATAATATATCCTATACATTTTTACTCTTTCTAAAGTGTTCATTCCCTTGGAGTCTTCCTTAGAAGTGAAGCAAGTCACTTGGTTTCTCAGACATTTCACGAATTCAGAGCAGAGAAAATTTTCAAAGGAAGAGGTTAATAAATGCTGGACCCTACAATTGCTTTAGACCACACCAATTCTAACAGTTACCATTTACTGAAAAATGACTCTGTGCTAGGCACTCTGCTCAACATATTTTATATTTATTATTCCATTTAATCCTTACAATAATCTTATAAGGCTACAAATATGAAAATATAGCTTGAGAAAATATATGTATTTTGTTGAGGTTCAGACAGCCTTGAAATGTTAGAATGACCGTATACATTCATGTCTAAGTGAGTCTAGACTTTAGAGCTCTCCTGAATCCTTTCTATGCCAGGAAGGAAATGAGAGTGATTTCTAATGTCTTAAAGGATATTTTCAATTGTATCCCCAGAAATTTATTAGGAACTTATATTCTTGCCAACTGTGTTTGAGGTGTCTTGAATCTCTACTCCCTAGCCTAGATGGGTATTTTCATATTATATTCTTTTCTTACTTTTAGTTTATGAAACATTTATTCTTTTTTTAAATGCCAATAAATACAAAGACACAAATGATTGTAAGTACACCACTCACATAAATCTAGTTGACATTCCAAAATAAAAGTAAAGCATGGATGTGGTTATAAAATTGAAATAGTAAAGGCACAACATAAAAATATGAAAGTATTCCTCTCCACCCACGTCAGAGTTCATTGTTCCCCAAATAACCTTTTTTTTTTTTTAATTTTTTATTTATTTATTTGACAGAGAGAGAGAGATCACAAGTAGGCAGAGAGGCAGGCAGAGAGAGGAGGAAGCAGGCTCACTGCTGAGCAGAGAGCCCGATGCGGGGCTCGATCCCAGGACCCTGAGATCATGACCTGAGACGAAGGCAGAGGCTTAACCCACTGAGCCACCCAGATGCCCCCCCCCCAATAACCTTTTTAAGAGTTCTATGTAATTCTTTCCTGAAAAATAACACCATCATTGCTTAAGCACATACTTCTATAAGTCACTTAAATAAATCCAATTATCTTTTGTAAAGCTTATTGATTTCACATAACACTTCTTTTACATTTGTCCAGCATATATGGTTCCACCTCATTCTTCTTAACTACTTTATTTTTAATTAACTATAATTTTACTGATTATCAGTTAATAAATGTTTTGGTTGAGTACATGATTTGCTGTTAAATCAGTACTGTAATGAACATCTTTGTACATTTTCTTTGGGTGATATATGCAAGTAAATTCTTACATCATTTCATGATGGTATTGCATATTTATAATTAGTTGTTTAATGTAAACCACTTTTCGCATTGTAAAGGTGTTTGTGGTGGCTTCTCTCTACAAATTAATGATGTTGAAATTCCCTCAACCTTAAGAATCAGATTTGATTCCTCCCTTTCATACACAGCACACAATTAATCAACCAATTCTATTGGCCCGACTTCCAAAATATACCCATTTATCATGACCCATGGTCATGACGTCTCATTGAATGATTGTGACAACCTCTAACTCATCTATTCTCAACACTTTTAGAATGAGCCAAATCATATCATTTCTCTGCTGGAAGTCTCATTCTGAGTAAAACCTAAAATGCATGCACGGTGTAAAAGCATTCAGTCATTTGGTCTTTGGCTGTCCTTCTGACTTTGTGTCCCACTCCTCTCTCACTAGCTGGCTGCCTTCTGCTGCCACAGTTGTCAAATATGCCTCCACTTTAGGGCCTTTGCATGGGTGGTTTCCTCCCCTGGAACAGCTCTCAGAGACCAAGTCCCTCTCTCCCTTCCTCTGCCTCTTAAAGCAACTGTCCTTCACCAGCCTACGTAAAAAGCAGTCCCCCAAGGGCATCCTTTCCTTACCTCGCTGAGCTATTGTTATTTGTATAAAAAGCTCATCAATACCTGAACTGTTATGAGTTCTTTTCGGATCAATTTTAACTTTAAAAACAGAATCATAGGAGTTCTAAAATATACAGTAGAAAGGATACATGAATAACATCTGTGAATTATTTATAATCATTGAGGGGTAAAGGTATTTCTAAGCAGAAAGAATGGGATCCTGATTTGTTAATACATTATCCATCACTGGTTATTGAATGATTTCTCTTCTCCCCACTGATTTGAAAATATCACTTTCACTTCTCACTGAATTGCTACATCTATAGAAAACTTTTTGGGGGCTACTTATTTATTTTATTTTATTTTATTTTATTTTTTAAAAGATTTTATTTATTTGACAGAAAGAGAGATCACAAGTAGGCAGAGATGGGGGGGGAGCGGGCTCCCCACAGAGCAGAGAGCCTGATGCGGGGCTCGATCCCAGGACCCTGAGATCATGACCTGAGCTGAAGGCAGAGGCTTAACCCACTTAAGCCACCCAGGCACCCCTTGGGGCTACTTATTTTAGACTAAATTTCTGTATATTTGGATCTACTTTGAGATATTTTCTCATTGCCAGTTTTCCCTTCAGAGAGATCATACCAACTTACAACTCCAACAAATATATGGCATGTTTCATTCACCAGCAATCAGTAATTTACTCTAAGAAACATTTTATATTTGCATATACAGATCTTTAATTATTTAAGGCAGGGCATATGCATACACATACATATATTTGAAAATAATATATAATAAAAACTTAACTTACTTTTTAATATAAGTATGAGCTTCTTAATAGTAATCATATCTAATTTTGGTCTATAATTACATATATACAAGAATTTTATCAATTGGATTATGCCTTTCAACTGTATTTATGAAATTCTAAAATGTTTGGGGAAATTATACATCTTTTACATTATAAAATGTTGATTTAAATATTAATAGTATTAAAGATATTATTATTTAATTAATGATATTGCAAGATCTTTTTTTTTCATGGACTGGGAAAAGTATTATTGTTTAGTGGTTAGCTCTTCAGGCTCTAGATAGAGTCTGGCTTGGATTTGAATCATATGATACAGCTTTGTGAAACCACTTTCTTTAGATTCTATATATTTTTTTTAAGATTTTATTTTTTAATTTGACAGACAGAAATCACAAGTAGGCAGAGAGGTAGGCAGAGAGAGAGGAGGAAGCAGACTCCCCGCTGAGCAGAGAGCCCGATGTGGGGCTCGATCCCAGGACTCTGGGATCATGACCCGAGGCGAAGGCAGAGGCTTTAACCCACTGAACCACCCAGGCGCCCCTAGATTCTATATTCTTACATTGTAATGGGGATAAAAAATATCAAACAAGAAGGGTTGTTTCTTTTATTAAATGGGATAAGACATAAATAGCTTATTATGGTGACTGGCAAAATTAATATGGTAATTTTACAAAACAAAGTTAAAATATATTATCACATTAAATTCTTGGATATTTGCTACAGTATTTAAAGTCAGACACTGATGTTAAGAAATATGATGCCAACATATTTTGGGTTTAGATATATAGCTTTGGGATATTTTCCCCTGTGCAAATTCCAAAATCTCACCATTATCTTTCTAGGTGTCTCTCTCTTGATTAATTCTTCTATGTAACAGCCATACCCTTTGATTCTTTTTGATGCAAGTTTGATACAAGTTCCACAATTATTTCTCATAATCCTTGACTTAGTACTTTTCAGGAGAATGTGCTCTGTCCTGCAGAGATTTCCAGCATCTTAGACCACCATACTTCTCATATTACATTTATCATGTTTATTTCTTTATCCTTAAAACATATGGTCTGTGAATTTCTTTAGTTAATTTAAGCTTTATTTCTTTGAGCTTCTGCTTTTGACAGTTTTCATGACATAAAATCATAGTATTTTCATAGAAGTTTTAATTTGATATCAAAAATTCATTTTCCATGATGGGAAGTTATTTGCTATACTGCATAAAATATGTCCATATTCTCTAATGTTTCTGGGAGTGAGCTCACTGCATTGAAGGTTACTATCACTGAGTTTTCCAAAGTGTCCTTTTTTTAGGCTAATGAACCTTTTCATATATTTATCGATGAGTTTGTAAGTCCCTTTTCAGGCTGGTATGGTTTCCTATTCACATGTTTTAGTCTGAATCAAAGGAAAGGAAGATGTTTACATTGTAACCATTTTATTTTTCTATATTGGTGTTATGATGCCTGGGAGACAGTGAGAAAGTGGACAACCAAGCAACCCAGTTTCAGGGAAGTTCACTGACCAAAAAGTGGATAGCTTCCATGTCCACTGTAGAAAGCTGATTATAGTAGAGACCATCTCACCTCCTCTGACTCCCACAATAGGAGGTACACAGTACTATATTAACACTACATAGAACGCCCATTTGCACCAACTTTTGACTGACACCTTTAGTTACTTCACAAAATCCTTTCATTTGGAACCCCACAGACTAAACCAGCACCTTTTGCTCTGAGCTTGGTTGTTTTATTGTTTTATGTTTATACCAGTAATATATTTGTTAAATCTTAATCTACCTTAAAAGTGAGATCACATCAAAATTTAAACCAAAATACTTATTCATGCCACCACCTCCAATAAAATAATACTTAGGATGGAATTCATTTTTTCTTTTCTTTATTTTGTATTTGCACATAGATCATGTATTAAGTGCAGAAGCAAAACATATTTGTGTGTCAGGTCTGGGAAAATAGACATGATGGATCCAGATACTTTTTCTAAAATATCGATTAGGTCATCATGCCAGTAACCTAGAACCTCTCAAGACCATCCCGTCATCTTCTTTCAGATGACTTTTCTTGAACCTTTTCTTTCCCATAATCTGTTTTTAGAAACAGGGAGTTTAGTTGAGTGTGAAACATGATTTTTCGACAGTTTAGAAGCAGGATAGTGGACAAGCCTCTCAGGAGTTGACTTTGAATTTCCTTTTTGCCATTTCCTTGTTTGGAATATTGAGAAATGTATTAAACCTCTCTGAGCCTCTTTTTAATCTCCAGAATACCTACCCTGTAGAATTTTCAGAAAATTAGATAAGGTGCTTAAAGCACTTGCCACAAACATGATTAGTCACTGATGAATGCCAATTTTCTCCTTTGTGGAAGCTTTAACAGAATTGCGATTGGTCTCTTGTACCTCTTGTATTTCCTTCTCCCTATTTTCCCTATCTTTTCCCTCCTGCCTCCTTCCCAAGAGTGAAAATGCAGCAACTGGAAATGATGTTGTTGCATTACTAAATTTCTGTGTAGGGGACACAGGCAAAAAGTACATTATTATATTGCAGAAGTGCAGTGACAATAGCAAAAAATGCAGGGAAGTAGAAGAATGATCTTTTTTAAACCACTATAGTTAGGGTTTTCCTCTTTATAACAAATTTAAAAAGTGGGAATGAGTAAGTTGTTCGAAAGAGCTGTTCGCCTGTCACTGCCACATTTCATTATACATAAATCAAACAATTCTCCTTTTATTAATGAGATCTTTGACTGACAACATGATTAAATGACATAGGACTGTGATGCCACATATCTGATTGAAAATGGTCTTGATGTCTCACAGATGAGTGTTCTAATTTGACACAAAATGAAGCCACCTTAGAGAACTCAACTACTGCAGTCTAACTCTTCCAGAGTGTTGCCATTTCTTTTATTTTTCCCCAAGATGACACTGACTACTTCACTGAAACTCTCTGTCACTGTGCTTTGGAAAGACTGATTATGTGTCTTTCCATTCTAAGATATATACATTAAATAATGAATACTTTCTCAAGTATATTTATGAATCCCAACACCTTAAACATGTTATATGTCAGAACCATCTATGTCTTTGGATAAGTCTAAAGTAGTAGACATCAACAGTATGAAAGAGGTCTAAAATTTTGTTTGACATTCTTTGCAAAATTCAGTATAATTTGGAATTTACTCATTCACAATATTCTGGGTGATATTCTGGACACTATGCTAGTTTCTCCGAATTTTACCACTATAGGCAAATTACAGTAGAAGAAAGTATAGGCAATCAGAATATTAATAGACTATATGTTGAAATTTTAATAGGAAATAGGCTGTAATAGATAAACATTGATGAAATAAGAGCCATGGGAACAAACAAATGAATATATTTTCTGATTGGATTATTTTTTTCAAAGATTTTATTTATTTATTTGACAGGGAGGCAGTGAGAGAGGAAACATGAGCAGGTTAAGCAGGAGAGAGAGAAGCAGACTCCCCACTGAGCAGGGAGCCCCATGCGGGGCTTGATTTCAGGACCCTGGGATCATGACCTGAGCCAAAGGCAGATGCTTAACCTTAATGACTGAGCCACCCAGGCACCCCCTATTGGATAACCCCCAATTGGATCATTGTGGAATAATTTGTGAAGTGGTATTTGATCTTAGCTTTGAAGAATAAGAATTTTGGGGGCGCCTGGGTGCCTCAGTGGGTTAAAGCCTCTGCCTTTGGCTCGGGTCATGATCCCAGGATCCTGGGATCGAGCCCTGCATCGGGCTCTCTGCTCAGCGGGGAGCCTGCTTCCCCCTCTCTCTCTACCTGCCTCTCTGCCTACTGTGGTCTCTCTCTCTCTCTCTCTCTCTCTGTCAAAAAAAAAAAAAAAGAATAAGAATTTTGAATGTGACATTGGAGTAGAGAAAATACATGCTTTGTACAAAGAGATTCAGGTGGTAGCATAAGAAGAAAGCTAGTAGCTAAAAGAAACATTATGATAAACTAGCTCAATACCAAAAAAAATGTGTATTAAAGTGGAATTTTTTATCCATTCATCTGTTGAAGGGCATCTCGGTGCCTCCATGGTTTGGCTATTGTGGTCATTGCTGCTATGAACATTGGGGTGTATGTGCCCCTTCTTTTCACTACATCTGTATCTTTGGGGGTAAATACCTAGTAGTGCAGTCACGGGGTCATAGGGTAGCTCTATTTTTAATGTCTTGAAGAACCTGCATACTGTTTTTCAGAGTGGCTGTACCAGCTTGCATTCCCACCAACAGTGTAAGAGTGTTCTCCTTTCTCCACAACTTCTCCATGCTTGTTGTTTCCTGTCTTGTTAATTTTGGCCATTCTAACTAGGTAAGGTGGTATCTCATTGTGGTTTTGATTTGTATTTCCCTGATGGCTAGTCATGTTGAACATTTTTTCATGTTTCTATTAGCCACTGTATGTCCTCTTTGAAGAAGTGTCTCTTCATATCTTCTGCCCATTTCTTGACTGCATTTTTGTGAGGGTTACAGAAGGGAGGGGAGTGGGGGGGTAGGGTAACCCAGTGATGGGTATTAAGGAGGGTTTGTGTTGGGATGAGCACTGGGTGTTATACGCAACTAATGAATCATTTAACACTACAACAAAAACTTATGATGTATCATATACTGGCTAACTGAACATAATAAAAAAAAAGAAAAAGAAAAACTTCCAGAAATATTTAAGCATTGCTGAAACTGAGAAAACTGAACCACCTCAAATAAGTTGGTGCCAGCTGAGAGACAGCAGGTCTTTTCAAATTGAGATTTTTTTCTCCTGTAGCTGAATGACATGTCTTATTTACAACAATTTTTGAATAATGATACCATTTATGCAGAAAGATAAAGTGTGAAGAAATCATATAAGAACATATAAAGTTTAGTCTAATTATTGTGATAAATATACATACTGCTAATTTATTTATATCAGGGCATTGACTGAAATCCAAAAGAAAATATGCTAAGGTATTAGGAATATATGGTTTAGCTGGTGGAAATCTAAATATTCTAAATTTCTTCAAGTACTATGATCCATTAGTGATAAATATTTTTAGAAAAAATTTGAAATTTCATTAACTTCTTCCCTTGATCAATTAACAGTTGTTTGAATTTGCGATTTTGGATAGGTTACAGAAGTTTGTAAAACCACAAAATAAAGCATGATAGGCTCTAAATTTTACTAAGTCAGTGAGTTCCTAAAGATGAAGTTTAGTCTGTTAGTGAAAACTATATCGAATTGGGTCAAAAGCAACAAAATGCTGACAGATGGCACAGGGGATTAAGAAAGGTCTTTTCAAATATTTCAAACATAAAAGTAATTCAGAACATGAAGTCCCAAGTCCATTAATAAATAAAGAGCATATGAAATCTACAGTAACATCAAAATAGCTGTGCTGTTGACTTGCTTTTAAGATGGGTGTCTAACAAGAGATGTTTTCTTTTAAGATGATGTAGTAATCAATGAGGGTAAAAGTGATAGAAATAAACACTTTCATCATTTAAGGCAAACAAACCACTACCTAGGTGACACACATTCCAAGGTGTTGAAAATTAGATAATAAATTGTTACAATTCTGTAAAGCTATGAAGGAACTTGAATGGTGCTTTCTAATATTACATGAATATGTAGAATAATGAATGATTAACAAGTTGTGAGACACTGGATTTTAAATAGGATTAAAAAAGAAATGAGAAGGAATGTAAAAGGAATTTTTGAAGAGGCACTAGTATAAAAATTTAAAAGTCATTTGTTTAAATAAAACTTAAAAGATTTTTTTTTGTTTGAATCAGAAGGTTTTCATTAGTCAATATAGAATACATTAGAATCACACTTAAATGTGTGATGTGGGTAAACTGGCCAAGCTAATCATTTCTTCTCTATTCATTGCTGTATGTCCTGATCTTTTTCTAAATACTGGCACTAATTTATAATTACTAAGAAAGCATTGCCTGGGACAATTTATTCCATTATTATAATTTACCTTATATATCATATGTTCTGGAATCTTTACCAATACCTAATGGAATTTTATTTATTTAGTTGGTCAGTTAGTTGGTTAGTATTATTTAATTATGCCTTAGCTAGGTCAACTTTATACAGGCACGGTTTTTCTTATGGACTATTTAACTTGCAAATAAATTAATAAGATAACTTTTTTTCTGTTGAGCTTCAAATACTTACCCATGAAGGAGTACATTTTAAAAAAATCTATGCCTTACTCAAACTGATATTTTGCTAAAGCCTGTGAAAGATATCTAGGAGGGGATACAGTTGATAAGAATTTTTCAGAAATAGATGCATTTTCCAAGATCAAATACTACTCTTGTTTGCATAATTCTAGTCATAGTAAACATAACTCAGACCACAATTAACTTAAAATGTTATCAATTAGGAGTTTAATAGAATTTATAAAGTATTTCCAAATCTGTTATCACAATTAAGTGATACTTCAAAAAAGATATTTATTAAGTTTTGCCTTCACTAAAGGGACTTCACTTTATAGAGTACTTGATATATCTGCTATAGTTTCATATGATTTTTAGCTAGCTCTTTTGCATTTACTTCTTTACAGAGCTATTACAGTTTATTTGTTAGATTAAGTGGAAAACTGAGGTGAGGCTTTGATTGAGGTTAAATTAATTATAGCATTGTATAGTATGGCATATTAATTATATCATGCTTATATTAACTAATCTGGAGAACCAACTTCTTAATAATATTAAAAATCTTTACACAAGAATATGGAAAATCTCTCCATTCAGTTTTAGTTTTGTGACTTTTTAATTTATTTTATACTTTTAAGTATAAGGATTTCACAGTTATTTTAGACTTGTCTTAAGTAACTTCCTAGTGCTGGAAATACAGGGTTTCTCCAGCTCACACACCAAAAATTCATTACCCAGAAGAACCATCTACTGATTAAGAGGGAAGTGTGGATGGGTTGACATTCTTAGCAGCTTTTTCTGCAACAACCTAGCTAGTGACCCTGATGCTTGCTCCTTTACCAGGTATATACTCAACATTCTGGGCATCAGGGACAAAGGCCTTGCTTTCCAGAATGTCAGAGAGCTTGCTTCCATTCTTCACTAAGATCTTGTTGCCTTTCTGTCTTTCAGGCATTGCTTTGTCTGGCATGAAGCACCTCTACCTGTTCTGTACCATTTTTATAAATAAATTTTAAAAAATATGTATGATTTTCATCATTTGTGGGGCCTGGAGAAGCAGGTCCAGTGCATCTTCAACATATGGAAAAATGCAAAAAGTACTTCAATGGAAAAAGTACTCCATTCCTAGACCTGTGGTAAACTTTTGCAACACATAGTTAACACCCACTAATTGTGTTTCTTAGATTGCTCAACCTGTATTACTCTGGTTTATGGCCCCATTGTCCTCCAAACAACCACTTATCAGGAACATCAGTGTCCTCTAGTGAATAAAGTATCTTTGTATATTTCCAATTTCTTTAATCTGTAAATTTTTGCAAGCTTATTTCTTTTCCTTCACCCAAGTAATGTTCAATTTTTTTATCTTAATTTGATTCTATAAAATATTCCTTCTAAATAGTCCAAAAGGTTATTCACTTATTTTTCTTTGTAAAATAAGAAAATGCATCATCAATTTACACCACCCATGAAAAATGAAGAATTTAACATGCTGTTATTTCTGTCCCTGAACATACACATGTTGACTGATAATAAGCTGAAGACTTCTATTCAGATGATCATTACATATTTTCTTTTTATCTCTTATTTCTGGATTGACTTACCATCAAGACATTTATCTAGACATTATTTTTACCATATTGGCTAAATTGCTCACAGACACTTCTCTTAGATCTTGCCTTGTATTGGGGCCTATGGTATGAATTTTTTTTTTTTTATTTTCAATGTAACAGTATTCATTGTTTTTGCACAACACCCAGTGCTCCATGCAATCCGTGCCCTCTCCAATACCCACCACCTGGATCCCCTAACCTCCCACCCCCCGCCCCTTCAAAACCCTCAGATTGTTTTTCAGAGTCCATAGTCTCTCATGGTTCACCTCCCCTTCCAATTTCCCCCAACTCCCTTCTCTCCATCTCCCCTTGTCCTCCATGCTATTTTTTATGCTCCACAAATAAGTGAAACCATATGATAATTGACTTTCTCTGCTTGACTTATTTCACTGAGCATAATCTCTTCCAGTCCTGTCCATGTTGCTACAAAAGTTGGGTATTCACCCTTTCTGATGGAGGCATAATACTCCATAATGTATATGGACCACATCTTCCTTATCCATTTGTCCGTTGAAGGGCATCTTGGTTCTTTCCACAGTTTGGTGACCATGGCCATTGCTGCTATAAACATTGGGGTACAGATGGCCCTTCTTTTCACTACATCTGTATCTTTGGGGTAAATACCCAGTAGTGCAATTGCAGGGTCATAGAGAAGCTCTATTTTTAATTTCTTGAGGAATCTCCACACTGTTCTCCAAAGTGGCTGCACCAACTTGCATTCCCACCAACAGTGTAAGAGGGTTCCCCTTTCTCCACATCCTCTCCAATACATGTTGTTTCCTGTTTTGCTAATTTTGGCCATTCTAACTGGTGTAAGGTGTTATCTCAATGTGGTTTTAACTTGAATCTCCCTGATGGGTAGTGATGATGAACATTTTTTCATGTGTCTGATAGTCATTTCTATGTCTTCATTGGAGAAGTGTCTGTTCATATCTTCTGCCCGTTTTTTGATATGACTGTCTGTTTTGTGTGTGTTGAGTCCCCCAAACTACTAGAACTCATACAGCAATTCAGCAACGTGGCAGGATACAAAGTCAACGTACAGAAATCAGTGGCTTTCTTATACACTAACAATGAAAATACAGAAAGGGAAATTAGAGAATCGATTCCATTTACTATAGCACCAAGAACCATAAGATACCTGGGAATAAATCTAACCAAAGAGGTAAAGGAACTGTACTCGAGGAACTACAGAACACTCATGAAAGAAATTGAAGAAGACACAAAAAGATGGAAGACCATTCCATGCTCTTGGATCAGAAGAATAAACATTGTTAAAATGTCTATACTGCCTAGAGCAATCTATACTTTTAATGCCATTCCGATCAAAATTCCACTGGTATTTTTCAAAGAGCTGGAGCAAATAATCCTAAAATTTGTATGGAATCAGAAGAGACCCCGAATCACTAAGGAAATGTTGAAAAACAAAAATAAAACTGGGGGCATCACGTTACCTGATTTCAAGCTTTACTACAAAGCCATGATCACCAAGACAGCATGGTACTGGCATAAAAACAGACACATAGACCAGTGGAACAGAGTAGAGAGCCCAGATATGGACCCTCAACTCTATGGTCAATTAATCTTCGACAAAACAGGAAAAAATATACAGTAGAAAAAAGACAGTCTCTTCAATAAATGGTGCTGGGAAAACTGGACAGCTATATGCAGAAGAATGAAACTCAACCATTCTCTTACACCATACACAAAGATAAATTCAAAATGGATAAAAGATCTCAACGTGAGACAGAAATCCATCAGAATCCTAGAGGAGAACATAGGCAGTAACCTCTTCTTCGATATCAGCCACAGCAACTTCTTTCAAGATATGTCTCCAAAGGCAAAGGAAACAAAAGTGAAGATGAACTTTTGGGACTTCATCAAGATCAAAAGCTTCTGCACAGCAAAGGAAACAGTAAAAAAAACAAAGAGGCAACCCACGGAATGGGAGAAGATATTTGCAAATGACAGTACAGACAAAAGGTTGATATCCAGGATCTATGAATTGTTTTTTAATGGGTGAAGTACTTTTATCAATTTTCTTTAGAGACTTTATTTGAGTGGCAGCTTTTTAACTCCTTCATACTTAGTGGTATTGGGCTGAATTAGAAATTCTTGTATCACAGGTCTTTGAAAATAAAAGTGAAATGTAAAGATATCTTACCTACACATGATATTAAAAAATAAAACTTTGATATCATTTCTGCACAAAAATCTATGCTAGATTTTTATGTTGTGATACCTTTACATTATTTTTTAGCTTTTAAAAATGATCTTCTTTTATTCTACAATTTTCAAACAGCTAAACATTGAGATGTTAAGGTGGATGGCTGCATAATTTATAAAAAGACTGATTAAGCCTAAGTAAGACCTGTCAGAGATTTTTTTTGAGCCTGTACTCAAGTAATTACTACAAAGCAACATAATTTTCCAGGAATGAAAAACATTTAGTAAGAACAAATTATGATTGGTGGGGAAAGAAAGCCAAACAAAAGAGAAATAGAAAAAGGTGATACCAGAATGCATAATTATAAGGCTTATAACTTACTTGATAATGATTTCTGCATGATGGTTTTGTATTTATTCTACTTGACCTAGTGTTTTATACTTTTATATTATCATAGTCAGTAAATGTGATTGCAGAAAGTTAGAAAATTCAATTAAAAAGTGAAAATATTGTGTTCTCACCAAAAAGCACCAATGGTGTTTTAGTATAAATCCTTTTGTTTATTTATTGTTTTAGTGATATTAACTAAAAGGAGACTATCCTGTCCTTTTTAAAATTTGGTATATTTTCTAAAACAGTGCCCCATAACAAACATTTTCAATTTCTTCTATTAAAAACAAGCAAACAAACGTTGAATTGTTGACAAAATGCTTAAACATATTGTTAAATTAATAATCTTTTATTTTTTGGATATAAAAGCCATCCTAGGAATTACATTTTCAATGAAAAATATCAACATCTTTAGAATAAAATTCTAATAAATATTTATTTCTCCATGTAAATATACTATCAAAATAAGCTGCTTTAAGCTTTTTTCAGCTCTGTAGAATCAATTTATCAGCATTAAATATACCCTTTGTTGACAGAAAATTTTACAAAAGGGTTATTATTTAATATGTATAATTCCTACATGAAAGTTAAGAGGAGTCTCTCCTCAAGACATTGTAATCACTTGATTCCATATTTTTAGATTAAAGTAGAATGTTTTGTTGAGTAATAGTGTGTAATCACCTTATTTCTTTTGCTAATTCACATAATTGCTGAAGATTCAGTTTACATCTATTCTGCACATTGCTTGAAAACATGCGGTAAGATAGTCTGAAATCGAATTGAAAAAATAATCTCCGTAATTGCCTACAGGCAAGTTGCGTGTTTTTCTAAAAATGTTTTTAAATTCATGTGAAAATTAATGAAAATATTTAATCAGAAATTGCAAAAACAATAAACATTCACTAAACTACTTCTCTTACTGCTTTTAAATTTGTTTTGGTGCATCTCATTATCTAATTTCATTTTTAAAATTAAAAAATGCAGCATTAAGAAAATATTAAAAATTCAAATTGTCAATAACTCAATGGCTATACTACAATTTAATTTGATTTCTCTGTCTCTCTCTCTACCTATCATCTATCTTGTCACTTGCTTTATGTTATAACCTACATTTATATACATTTAGAGATGTATTATACTCTTCAACTTATAGTATACTCTTCCATATTGCATTTCAAATATTATTATATAAAAATGTCCTATGAGGGCACCTGGGTGGCTCAGTGGGTTAAAGCCTCTGCCTTTGGCTCAGGTCATGATCTCAGGGTCCTGGGATCGAGACCCTCATCAGGCTCTCTGCTCAGCAGGGAGCCTGCTTCCCCTTCTCTCTCTGCCTGCCTCTCTGCCTACTTGTGATCTCTCTCTGTCAAATAAATAAATAAAATATTTTAAAAAATTAAATAAAAATGTTCTATGAGGGACACCTGGGTGGCTCAGTTGGTTAAGCAACTGCCTTTGGCTTGTTCCAGGATGGAGTCCTGCATCAGTCTCCCTTCTCAGCACGGAGTCTGCTTCTTCCTCTGACCCTCCCCCTTCTTATGGTCTCTCTCTCTCTCTCATTTTTTATCTCTCAAATAAATTTATATAATTTTTTAAAAGATGCTCTACAAATTAACATAATGTCTTCAATTACCTTCCTAAGATTGCATTTATCTGAGAGGCAGACTATCATAATAATATAATTATATTACCTATAATCAAACATAATGTATTTCTTTTAGTTAGACTGTTCTCCCTAATTGATCAATAATAGATCACACAAAAATGTGATTGTATTTGATGAGCACATTTTGGTTCTTCTAAAAACTGACTCTAGGAGGAGATTCACAAACATGAGCATTCAGAGTTTCACTAAAACTATCTGTAGCTTCTGTCTTTTGCTGTTCATTTTTATGTTACAAAACAGTAATACCAACTTCAATAGGTATTACTAGTGTTGGATTATGACATCATTTAATTTCTGACTTATGCTTGTAAAACTTTACCCCAAATTTATTTAATCTCCATTTTAATGTCTCCAGAGAGTGAATATTTTTCCATGTGCAGTACTGTTTTCTCTAATGTATTCACATACTTTTGTTTAGCAATAAAGTAGATGTCAAATCTTTTACTATAATTTCTAGCATATACTGAATATATTGTAGATAATAATCCATTTCCATTTCATACAGCTATTTATTGTCATCTTTAAAGTATTACTTGTTCAGGAGCACCTGGGTGGCTCAGTTGGTTAAGCATCTGCCTTAAGCTCAGGTCATGATCCTGGGGTCCTGGGGTGGAGCCCCACATTAGGCTCCTGCTTAGTGAAAAGCCTGCTTTTCGCTCTTTCTCTGGCACTCTTCCTGCTTGTGCTCTCTTGCTCTCTGTCTCACTAGCTCTTGCTCTATCTCAAGTAAATAAATAAAATCTCCAAAAAATAATAAAATAAATAAAATTTTACCTGTTTAAACAAAATTTAAAAAATTAAATTCCACAACAAATTGTTAACACTAATGGAATAAGTCCTAAAAGGCCAATATATCTTGTCAATGATGTGCAAAATGAGAGATAAACTTATTTTATTCTAAGTAATTCAAAATAAATCTTAGTAAAATGTAAGTGCCTCATCAGTAGCAATTAAATATAAATGACATATTTCCCTAACTATTATAATAAAGGAATGTAGGAATTTCTTAAATGTTTTGTAATAAAATTGATCTGGATTTTTATTAAAGATAGCTAGTATTACAATTCTTTCTCAGACTGTCTTATAAAACATTCTAGTATTTAGTTGTTATTGGTTGAAATTTTAATGTCAAAATGTATAACAATTGCCTACATAAGAAAACTATGACAGTAATTACATTATTAAAAGAAAATTATTTTATTAACCTAAATGGTAGGTCAATATTCACAATTAAATTTAGAAAGGGCATTAATATAAAGTTGATGCCAACTTTTACTTTATAGAAATTGATATTGTTATCCATGGCATCACAGTGTGAGAGCATTATAGGACCAAATCCTATACCAAGACACACTGATTTTTTTTCTAGTAAGGATAACTTTATTCTGGTAATGATAGGTTTCCACAGAAACAGAAAGATTTAGGAAACAATTTTGTTTTTAACTATGTAGGTTTGGGGCTCAATCTAAGTAGTAGATAATACTTTTTAAAAACTTTACTATTTCTTCATTGTTTTGTCCCCAGTTATTAATAGCTAATATACATATAAACCGTTTTATTCACTGCAGTTGCCTTCAAGGTAGACACTTTCAGAATAAACCACTATGGACTGGTAAGCATCTGCAGTTCACCAAGAAATGAAAGCTTAAAAGAAAGAATTCCAAATTAAAAAATAAGTACAGAAAAAGAAAAACATTTTGATGAGAAAAAAGTGTCTACTGTATCATTATTTAAACAGCAAAAAAGTAAAACATCAAAAAATAAGTTTGATGGGTTCTAGCCTCTAGAGATATTGTTAATATTAAAAATATACTAATTAATAACATGGGGGAAAGACTAAAACACAATATGAAGGTAAAAACCTATAGCATAAGAATAAAACTATGTATTATTAAAAGTAATTAAATAGATAACAAAGAGAATAAATCAAAACCAAAAGATATTTGTGAAATGATAGTAGAAAAAGGAATAGTTGAGTTAAATTTGCTCTATCTGAAATTTCTTTACTCTGCTTTTTCTACACTTTAAAAAGCTACATTATTAACTGAAACAGTTAACTTTCACTATGAAGAATGTTAACAGAAGACTAGAAAATTCACAATGAAATTTGATGCTTCGTTTTCCTGTTAAGATATGCATGTTTGTGAACAAGTACAAATTTATGTTAATTTGACAGTTTTAAAATGTGATTAAAATATTCCTGTATTTTCTAAATGAAAAACAGAAATATGTAAAAATTAAAAATCATATATTTACTTCAACTTTTAAGTGTTTTTATATTTTACATATTCATATCAAGTGCATGCACATTGACAAAATTCATATAAAACTGAAAATATGTGGAACTTTAACCTTCATTTTATTAAGTATTAAACTACTACAAATGTAATTTATTTATAATATATTGCATATTATATATATCATATTCATTACATATATTTTAAATGATTGGATGACAATTTTAACACAGTGTTAACCACATCATTAACTTGTAATTAAATTAAAGTGGGTCAAGATACATAAAAGGTAAGTTAGCAAACCTAAAGGGAGAAGTAGAAAAATCCTAAAACATAGTTGGAGATATTAACATTTCTCTTAATTCGGAAAAAGTAGGTAAGATTGCATTAAGCATATAGTATATTAGCCTACTTGACATTTCTTTAAAAGCTTTTTTGAGATTATAATTCTTTTACCATACTCTTCATTTATTTCATGTGTACAGTTCGATGTTTTTAAATTCATTCACAAAGCTGTGCAAACATCACTACTATCTCATTTAGGACATGCTTGTTTGAAAGAAATCCCGTAGACATTTTCATCCGATTCTATCCCTTATATCCCCCACCCCCACCCCACCTCAGGCCACTACCAATCTACTTTCTGTCCCAATAGATTTGTCTATTTTGGACATTTCATGAAGATGGAACTATACAGTATGTAACCCATTGGGACTGGCTTCTTTCATTTAACACAATGTTCACACCGTCATATTCATCAGCCCTTCATTCTTTTTTATTGTTGAATAATATCTCATTATATGGATATATTTCATCTTTTATTTATCTAGTCATCACTTGGTAGAAATTTGGGTTGTTTTCATCGTTTGGCTATAATGGATAATGCTGCTAAGAATTTTCGTGCATAAACTTTTGTGTCAGGTATGTTTTCATTTCTGTGTGACTGAGTTTCATAGAACATACACCCAACAGCAACAGAATATATGCTTTTGTAAAGTGATGTAATACATTTGTCTTGTCAAGATTAATCAGTAAATGGGGTCATAACGTTTCAACACATTTTTAGTAATTGAAAGCTTACAGGATATAAGCTTTGACAAAATAGAATTAAATTAGAAGCAAATAATGTATTGCTAAATGTTTTTATATTCTTAATGCTTAATTCAATGGTAGAAATTAATTTTTGACTTGCATATGTACATCATTTCATTTCTTTCTTGTGTAATATCATTCCATCCTACTATTTTTTCTGATACTGTAAATTTTCTCCTACTTCTATTCAGTTTTTCATTATTGCTATTTTAAAAATATTTTGTGTTCTACTGGGGAAATTTTGTGCCAAAATGTTTAAAGTAATCTCTCTCCCTCCTCCCCCCTTTTTTTGCACATATGCAGACATATTTATTCTTTGATTTAATCTGCTGCAGATTTCCTTATGAAAGATAATCGTGCTTTAGAGCAAAAATATGTACTTACCTCTTTTGGGAGTTGAAATGGGTTTTTTTTAATATTTTGAGTGGTTTCCTTTTCTTTTCATAATTTCTAAGATTCCCCTTTCTGCTAAAGAGTGCCCTTTTCTTGTTTGTTAGGGCAGCCAGGAAATAGACTTGGTATTTTAAAAGATATGTAAATATAACTTGTCATCTTTTATGTAAGTTGATCAATACCTCCAGCTATCCTTCAGAATAGTGTGCAAATACATGACAAAAAGTTGTGAAATGGTTACAGGAAATAGTTGGCAAAATGTACCACTTTTCCCATGTAATTAATGCTCTACCTGCAGGATGATAGAGATTTTATTTTTTAGTCATCAAGCGTTCTAATCATTGCCTCACAATTTTTTTCTGATTCCTTAATGTTGTGATGATACCGATACACAAAAATAAGATGTCTTTAATATTTCTTGCTAAGAGTGAATCATTTTTTTTAACTTTATGTGCTTATGGATGCCATCATTTCCTCATGTTATAAATACAGACTTTACTAGCAGAAAGAAATTAGTCCATTCTGTGTTGAACTTAGGTGTTTCCAAAGATGCGATTTCTTTTTGGAGAAGAATATCCTTCCTTCTGTGGTAAAATAGCATACACTTTGAAGACAGACAAACTTGAAAACAAATTCCAGTTTTTCCCATTAAATGTGTGAGCATAGGCATTTAATACACTCTATTAGCACCAGGTTTCTCTTTTCAAAATTGAAAATGATAATGTTTATCATGTGGGAGGATCAGAGATTCCATAAACACAGAAGAAAAGTCAACAAAGAATACACAGCTTTCATAAACCATTGATACCTGATTCAAAATTTCTTTCAGATTTCCCATACTGGTTAAGTCAATTGGCATTTGAAGTTATTTTATCCTTCATGTTAACCCTTGGAGTGGAGATAGGTTTCTAAAGTTTGTTCTAGTTCTTTCTAAACAGTTTCCTTCCTAAAAAGGTTTTGGGGCCTCTGATAGGTCAATATTCCCTTGGACTTTGCATCACTCCACATCAAAGGTAAGAAGAACAAAGAGAATAAAGCCTTTGAAAGAGAAGAAGGAATCTAAGATTTAGTAGTCCTGATTCTAAAGAAATCATTTTGTACTTGAACTATTTCATAAATTCTCCTGAGGATGAAGTAAGTGTAGAGTTACTATAAGCTATTAGAGGTTTTATTAACAAATGCTAACAATTCTACAGAATTAGTGTGAAAATTCCCAAAACACTGTAAAGCTAAACAAATTAATCAGCAAGTAAACAAGCAAAGTAAATGAATTTCCACTAAAATTTGTTTTCACACCCTCTAATTAGAGCCATCACATGTTTTTCCTATTTATGTCTGAATTCACTAATATTTTATATATTAATGGGTTTGTTTCTGAAATTTCCACTCTGAACTGTTTATGGTAAATACTACCTAAATAACTATTGTCATAAAATATATCTTTTAAAAAAAAGTTATTTATTTTAGAGAAAGAAAAAAAGAGGGAGTGGGGGGAGGGGCAAAGGGAAAAGAAGAGCGAGAATTCTCAAGCAGACTTCCTGCTGAATGCTGAGCTGATGTGAGGCTCAATCCCAGGACCCCTACCTAGATCATGACCTGAGTCAAGATCGGGACCTGGCTGCTTAATCAACTAAGCACCCAGGCACCCCTATTGCTATAAAATATATCTCAAGGAAAATTCTCATGTTTTGCTTTTCTTCAGAATTTTGTAACTACTCTTGTTGTTATAAAACAACTTCCACAAATAATAGGATATTCATTATAAATACATTGTTTTAATTAATCCAAAATTATATTTATATTTAATCTACCTATGAATATATTTATTTTTGAATTTTCTCCATACCAGTCTTTTTTTAGATCTCAAAAAGTCTTCTGTTAGTTCCCATGTAATAGATGTCATATGGGATAAAATTCTCTTATACTGATGTAATTATCACATATCTCTGTGTATATGGATTAACAATGTACCTGGAATGTGATAAGAATTCAATAACACAAAAAAATAATTCAATAACATTCACTTTTTCTTCCTAAAATGTTTTCACTATGTCCTTCATTCTATAATTTAGGTATCACCACATCATAAGAAAATAATATATTCAGGAGCGTAGTATCAGTTTTATTTGGCAGGAGACGAATAATTTAAGTAGGGATAGTCTTTAGAAAATCTCCAAACACTGTTTTAATGTTCCTAAACAGAATGGATACAGTGACACCTCTATCAAAACTTGTGAAAATATTTTGTGAGTCTAGACATTTAATTTGGTTGCCATGCATCTAGTCTGATTCTGGTTACTCAACAGGAGAGAGATAACGTCTCCCCATGGACAGTAAAGGTATTAAACTTAAGTTTTCTGGGAGCTTTGCTGCCTAATGAAGAACATCTGGCTATTTAGAAGCAGGCAGATGCTCAAAAATTTTTTTCATTTTTCATAAAAATTGCCTGTTACCTGGCAGCAATCTTAGTATGAATTCCTAGAAAATACAAATGTTTCATTCATTCATACATTTAAATTATATGGTAGCTAAAGTTCGCAGAATCACAGGTGTTAGTTTATTTCTATGTTATATTGCAATTATAATTAAGAAATTATCTTTGTTTCTTATCCACCTGTATTTTGTCAGAGTATGTACCACTTCCTTGTTCTAGTGGAAGATTTTGCTTTCTAGAGAAAAGCCAAAAGGCTTCTTTAATTTCCCAAACACTAAAAACCAGAAAGTGAAAACACAGAAGTTTTTTTAAAAATACATCAAATAGAGGCACCTGGGAGGCTTAGTAAGTTAAGCATCTGCTTTCGGCTCAGATCATGATCCCGGAGGTCCTGGGATGGAGCCCCAAATCCAGTGCCCTGCTTAGTGGGGAGTCTCCTTCTCTCCCTCTCTCTGTCCTCCCCCCTGCTCATGTTCTCTCTCTTTCTCTCTCTCTCTTAAAAATTAAAAAAAAAATCTTAAAAAATACATCAAATATATTTTCCCTTAAATATTTTTTAAAGTCATAGAGGGAGGGACTCCTGGGCGGCTCAGTCTATTAAGCATTGGCCTTCTGCTCAGGTCACGATCCCAGGGTCCTGGGATCAAGCCCCGCATCGGGCTCCCTGCTCCTCAGGGAACATGCTTCTCCCTCTCCCTCTACTTGCTGCTCCCCCTGCTTGTGGACTCTTCCTCTCTCTCTGTTTAATAAATAAATAAAATCTTTTTTTTTTAAAGTGAACTTGTAGAGGGAAGGTGGTGTAAAGGGGTGCCTCATGTAAAATGACTAGTTGGCATACTATAGATTTAAATCTGTATTCTACATGGAATGATGAAATGGTTAATGGGATGAACATAATGATAAATTTAAATTATAGAGATTGATAAACCATGAAGTTCCAGATTAAAGAATCAAGATTTGAAAGTATTTATTCATTTGAAAATATTTCTCTCTTAAATGAATTAGCTATACCATTTCAATTCCATTTGAATGTTGAGTGTAGTGTAGACATTACAAAATTAAGAAACACTATGGAAGCTAAAAATATATAGTCCTGGGAGGTATTTTCCAGGAATGTTTGCTTCTTATTTTTTTTTAATTTTACTTATTTATTTGACAGACAGAGATCACAAGTAGGCAGAGAGGCAGGCGGGGTGGGGGGAGCAGACTCCCTGCTGAGCAGAGAGCCAGATGCAGGGCTCGATCTCAGGACTCTGGGATCATGACCTGAGCTGAAGGAAGAGGCTTAATCCACTGAGCTACCCAGGTGCCCTGTATTTGCTTCTTATTTATTTATTTTTTTTAAAGATTTTATTTATTCATCTGACAGACAGAGATCACAAGTAGGCAGAGAGGCAGGCAGAGAGAGAGGATGGAAAGCAGGCTCCCTGCTGAGCAGAGAGCCCCATGCAGGTCTTGATCCCAGGACCCTGAGATCATGACTTGAGCCGAAGGCAGAGGTTTTAACCCACTGAGCCACCCAGGTGCCCCATATTTGCTTCTTATTTTTAAAAGAACTTGTCATCATAGAAACTTTCAAATACACAAAAATAAGAGTAATACAATGAAAACACACATACTTATTAGTATGCCTCTTATGTGATCAATTTATGATCAATTATGTTTAATCTGTAGTCCTCCAGAATCCAAAACATCAACTCATATTATTTTTTTGTTTTGGTTGGGGTGGGTGAGTTGGGAAATAATTCATAGATCATAAATTTCATCCTTTGAAGTGTACATGTAAGTCATTTTTACCATATTCACCAGATTAATGTACTTATCACCCCAAAAAGAAACCCTATAGTAATTATCTGTGAGTCTAATTCCTCCTTTCCTTCTTCTAGCCCCTGGCAGGCACAGGTATATTTTTGTCTCTATGAATTCCCTTATTCTGGATTGATCTATATGATTCATATAGAAAGAATCATGTGACATGATTGTGACATGACTTTTTTTTATCTGACTCTATCACTTAGTACAATGTTTTCAAAGTTTATGTACATTAAAACATGCATTACAGCTTCATTCTTTTTTTGTGGCTGAGTAATATTCCACTGCGTGGTTATTTCACATTTCATTTATGTGTTCATTAACTGATGGTCATTTCCATGTACCAGCTATGCGATTAGGGTTGCTATGAACATCTGTGTACCTTATTTTGTTTTCGATTCTCTTGAGTATACACCTAGATGTGGAATTACTGGATCATATGATAACTCATTTTTAAGAAACTTTTTCTATCATTGAATAATCTTGGCACCTTTGTCAAAAATCAATTGACCATTGATGTATGGATGTATATTTGGACTATCAATTCTATTCCTTTGGTCTATATGCCTATATAGTTTTTGCTCTTTATTCTATTAATATAGTTTATTATATTTCTTGATTTTCACGTATAGGACCAGCTTGTATTTCTGGGATGAGTCTCACTTTGTCACGGTGTAGTCCCTATTTTATGTTGCCGGATTCAGTTTGCTAATATTTTGTTGAGGATATTTGTGTCGATATTCATAAAAGATATCATTCTATAGTTTTTTTTTCCTCATAATGTCTTTGTCTGGTTTATTTAGCAGGACAATGCTGGCCTCATAGAATGAGTTAGAAAGTGTTCCTTCCTTTTCTATTTTTTGGAAAAATTTGTGAAAGATTGATATTATTTTGTGAAATATCCTGGGCTTTTTCTTTCTGTGATATTTTAAAAATTACTAGTTCAATTTCTTTACTTTATTTAGTTTTTGTTTCTTTTAAAGTGGATTTTTGGGGCACCTGGGTGGCTCAGTGGGTTAAGCCTCTGCCTTCAGCTCAGGTCATGATCCCAGGGTCCTGGGATCGAGCCCCACATCGGGCTCTCTGCTCAACGGGGAGCCTGCTTCCTCCTCTGTCTCTGCCTCTCTGCCTACTTGTGATATCTGCCTGTCAAATAAATAAATAAAATCTTTAAAAATATATATTTAAAAAAAATAAAGTGGATTTTTATTGTTTGTGTCTTTTTAAGAATTCGTCCACATATCTGGTTATCTATCTTATTAGCATAGGTGTTTCCATAGTATTCACTCATAATCCTTTTTATTTCTGTAAGGTTGGTGATAATGTCCGCTCTCTCATTCATGACTTTAGTAATATGAGTCCTCTCTCTTTTTTCTTGGTCAGTTTAGCCAAAGCTTTGTCAATTTTATTGATTTTTCTTCAAAGAATCAACTTTTTTTATTGCTGTTACTTTGCTCTATTTTCTACTTTCTTGTACTGTTACTGTATTTTATTTCCATTATTTATCTTTGTTCTTCCTTTCCTGCTTTCTTAAAGTGGAAGTTTAGTTCATTCATTTGAGAGTTTTTTTCTTTATTTTTCAAAAGATTTTATTTATTTATTTATTTGAGAGAGAGAGAGAGAAAGAGCATGAGCAGAGTGAGGGGCAGAGGGAGAAGCAGACTCCCTGTTGAGCAGGGAGCCTGATGCAAGGCTTGATCCTAGGACTCCAGGATCATGACCTAAGCCAAAGGCATGCTTAACTGACTGAGCCACCCAGGTGCCCTGAGAGTTTTCTTTTTTAAAAAGAAGAGTCCACAGTTACAAATTTTCCTCTAAACATGCTTTAGCTCAGCACCATAAGTTTTGTTTTGTTTTGCTTTTTTACATTTATACTCATCCTATCTAATTTGTCTTATATCTTCTTTGACTCATTGGTTATTTAGGAGTACATTTTTTTAATATCAGTGTGTTTGTGAATTTTCCAAATTTCCATTTGTACTGATTTATAATGTCATTTATTGTCATTGTAAAATATACTTTGCATACTGTCAAGTATTTGACATTTATCCAGCTCACGTCATTTGTTCCCTTGATGATCTTCTGTCAAGTTATACTGTTGAATTCTGAGTATTGAAATCTCCAACTCTGATTGTGGAACGATTGAATTCTCGTTTCAGTTTGTCCGTGTTTGCTTCATATATTTTGGGCCTTTGTTTTTCTAGATCATCATGAAATAAATCCCAGACAAAATATAATTTTGACTGTAAATATCTCAATATGTATACCTAAATGTTAAGAATCTGTAAACACAACAAAAATACTATTGCCTCAACTGTTGAAATTGATAATAGTTTCTTAATTCATTTCTTTCTTCAGAGTTCAAATTTCCCAAATTTTCTCATAATTTATTTTTATTTTCATTTTACATATTACTTGACTTTCTTTACCCCCTTCTAAAAATGCATATATGTGAAGTGTGTAAACCTGGCGATTCACAGACCTGTACCCCTGGGGATAAAAATACATTATATGTTCATAAAAAAATAAAAAATTAAAAGAAAAAAAAGAAAAAAATGCATCTATGTATATAGCCATCAAGATACAGAACATTTCCATCATCCAGAGGGTTCTCTCATGTCCCACCAATACAACGCTGTATATTCATTTGTAACTACTGTTCTGATGTCTATTCATCACTGCATTAATTTTGTCTGTTTTTGAAAATCAGGTGACTGGAATTACAGTTTATACTCTTTTGTGCCTGGTTTCCTTTGTTAGACATTTTGTCTTTGAGTTCAATCTGTGGCGTTGCACATAGGAATCATTCACTCTTTATCATTGTTCTATTGATTTCCATTGCCTAACTATGAAACCATTCATTCATTTAGTCTATTGTAATGTTCATGGACACTGAGACTGTTTCACATAGCACTCAGGGATATGGTACACATATGTTTAGCTTTAGAGGAAAATCGCAGAAAATTTCCAAAGCTGTTATATGAACTTATTCTCTGACATCAGAGTATTAGGGTTATGTTTAACCCATATCCTTGCCAATACTAGATATTGGTGCTACTTTTAGGGACAATAAATCTTTAAATCCAACTGCATTTGTTACTTTGTACCACAGTTGTTTCTCTTTTTTTCTTTCTTTCCTTCTTTTTTTGTAGCTGCTTTTGACAGGAGCATTACTCCTATATAAGCAAACATAATATTTTCTATATAATTTAAATCATAACCCAAAAAGGTCTATGCATTGCAATTGACTGATATATCTCTTAGATCTCTTTTAATCTACAGGTTTCCTCTCCATGTTTTTTCCTTCTTCACTAATATTTACTGAGAGAAAGGGTCATTTGTCTTATAAAGCCTTTCAGAGCCTGTGTTTTTTCTGATTTATCCCTGTGCTTTCTCTCATCATTTTCCTATTTTTTTTCTATTATTTGCAATAAACAGATGTATCAAGTTTTATATAATTCTGGTTTGATGTGTTTTGGCTAAAACATTATATAAGCAGAGTTGTGGTCTTCCCACAGGGACATGAAATCCAGGTGTCACTATTTTTATGATATTAACATTCATTAATAAGATTGCCTGATCCTTTACTTCATTATATGCTGAAAATGATGATGTTTTTATTTGTCATTCTTTCTTCATTTATTAGGTAAATAACTCTTTAAAGGGAAATTTGCCATTGTTAACTAGCTAGTCACCTTGAAGTACAGCCAGAGGAAACAGGAGGATACAAGTTAAATATTTGATAGTTTTTCTTTATATACCCATTTTCTGACTGGTAAACTGAATACCTAGCATCCTCCAAAGATGATCAATAAGTTTATTATTTTGTACTTTTATGGATTTTAGTACAAGTGTTTCAATTGTATTTTGTTTCATCAGGCATTTTCTAACTACAGGTGACGTGTTCTATCTTTGCCTACAGAGATCCTTTTTGCATTAAATCCTAAATCCTTTCAGTTGTGGTTTAGGGGTTTTTGAGAACTTCCTTGCTCTATGGTAGGACAAATGTTCCAGGCTCATCCTGTATATTTCTTGGCCCAGACCTGGATAGGCTTTCTGTACCAGCAGCTTTGACTCCTTTCAGTAAAGGATGGTATTTAGGATTTACAATATGAACACTAAGGGTGTTTTTTGACACTAGAGTAATACTGTGTGTAGGCACTTTTAGTGACAGAACTAGGTAACAAAACATTTAAGGATTAAATTTAAAGGTCTAGTAATGATACTTCTAAGTTGAATCCAGGACTGTAGGGTTTTTGTGTAGCCCAAGTATTACCTCTTTCTTCCTTTTTTTTCAATGCTGAAAATTCTGGTTCTCAATGGTACCACATAATTAACTATTTTTTTGTACCATAATACACCCACAATAGTATAAGAATAACAACACTTATATTAATATCATAAACAATATATTTACTATAAACCATTTGGAATTTCTTTTTTGATTATTTTAGAATATACTTCATTAAGGTTATACAGCAAAATTCAGAGATATAAAGTCACTTAAAATGCTTATGTCTTCAATGAGGTCATAGGTATATTCCTTTGTTTCATCTTTATTTTGGTTACTTTATAAAAGTGTGTTCTATGATTATCTAAATATTTATGTGTTTCCAAAATGTAGTTCTCTCTTATATTTGGTCTACTTCATTCCAAGTTCTGTTTATCACTATTGTCTAATGATAATCTTCATTATTTTATTGGAAAAATTATAACTAGTCATTTATTCATTAAGCATATGTTGATATTGAAAGTATTAGAATTGAAAGGTGAAGCTGTTAGGCTCCTAGTATATGTAAGGGGATATATTAGGTTGTTCTCACACACTTTCTGTTTTTTAGTTGCTATTGTAACTTTATTATTATTTTACTTTATTTTTTTAAAATATTTTCTTTATTTGACACAGGGAGAGATTACAACTAGGCAGAGAGGCAGGCAGGGAGGATGGGGAAGCACGCTCCTTGCTGAGCAGAAAGCCTGATGCGGGGCTCGATCCTAGGACCCTGAGATCATGACCTGAGCAGAGTCAGAGGCTTAACCCACTGAGCCACCCAGGAACCCCTGATTATTTTACTTTAAAATACTATTACTGAAGAATAAGTTGAGGATCAAATAGGTTAGGTAGTCTTAAAAATTCATGAAGGTAATGGGTGCAAAGTAATGAATACATTTAAATCCAGCTATACACAAGGGCACTTGGGATGAACACTGGGTGTTGTATGTAATTGATAAATGACTAAATTCTGTTACTGAAACTAATATTATGTTGTGTGTTAACTAACTGGGATTCCAATAAAATCTTGAAACAAGATGAAACAAAACAAAATTAAAAATAAGTCCAGCTATAACCTCAACATCTGTAGTGTATCCTCTCACATTAAAATAAGTAAACAAATAATTAATTGATATTCATATAGTTTTTTAAAGAATTATTTCACACCTTATTAGATATTCAAAATAATACTAGGAGGAAAGTTTTATCCATGTTTTACAACAGAGGTACTAACTTTAAATCACAACTTTTCTGTAGCACTTATATTTTATGTCTGTTTTCCATCCACTTATTGTCTAGTTGTGTATTGGATGGGATTCAAATTCATATATACATAATTGAACAAAAGGCTGAGTAGAATGACAGAGTGAGCTATTTTTTATATATAAAGGCAGAGTAATGTGTTTTATTTGCTGAATATCTAGAAAAATTTTCAATATTAGTTTTCATGAATATTCTGAATTGTTAGAGTTGCCAAGGTATTCCATTCTAAACTCTGCTGGGTTTTCCTCCCTACATTTTAACATCACGGGTTTTCTGATTTCCATTAAGGAGCACATTTCATTAGGGATGCAGTTTTCCTTTAAAGATGAGCAACATCCTGATGACATTGAGAGCAGAAATACACAACCGATAAGGTGGTTCAATAAGGTATGTGCATTTGGTTTATCTATTGGGACTGACTGCAGAAGGAGAGTGCATTGGAAGTGCTAATGTCAATTAGACAAATCTAAAGGATGGCTGATTATCTGTTCTAAAAGGGATCTCCCCAGGACCTTGATCTAACAGCACATAAACTTGAGAATTTTTACCAGCTCTGAAACATGGTACAATTTTACAAACTATCTTATCTTTGTTCTCACAGTAAGATTGTCCCGTTTAGCAACTGGTGGAAATGATCAACTTCAGGAAGTTCTGTGGCCCCTTGTTTGGATAAAATGAATTCCACCATAGCTGAAATGTTTCCTGAAATCATCACACAGAGGGAAGGGCCGGGTTTCTTTCACCTTTGTCAATGTAAGCACAGGACAGGTAGAACAGAAGATACCGATAACACTGGATGTTTTCCTAAAACCTCAATTTTAGAAAAAATTTTCTAAAACTTCAATTTTCACAGAAAAAAAGGTATCCTCTTTATTTTTCTCATTATATAAAGCTAGTTTAAAAAAGGAAAATAAAAGAGTCAGACAGGGGTGGTTGAAAAAACATCCTGGGTTCTGAACCGATTTATGATGCTGGGACAAGAAGACCATGTCCAAATCAGCCACTTGTGCCCCTTTTCCTTCTCCCCACATCTCAGACCACCAAAGTGAATCAGCATCTTTGGCTAAATTTTACCAAATCTTTGCCACACCATTTAGGAAGACCAGCTTCTGTCTCCCAGTCCCTCTCATTATAGTGGCCATAGTAGATGCCATACCTTAATAGTCCATGAACACAGACCTCCCTGGAATCCTCACTGCAGGATGCACACAGGCCCTAGGGAACCTGCATAACTTCGTGAACAGCGGTGGATGGACATGCTACTATTAACCATCAAATATTTGAGGTGTTTGACTGAAACATAAATTGAAGCTTAACTGGGGCACATTTATAGTGCTTTATTGGGAAGCGGTGGTTATTTCCATTACCTTCAATGCAACCATCAATCACAACTACTTTCCGAAGTAATTGTATGTATTCTTATTCTCTTTTTTTAAATAGGTGACTTAAATAACCTCCCCCTGTCCCGTCTAATAAAGGGTTAGTATCCAAAATATATGAAAAAGCTATACACATCAACTCTCGCAAAACAAATAATCCAATTTAAAAATGGGCAGAAGACATAAACAGACATTTCTCCAAAAAAGACTTACAGATGGCCAACAGACAAATGAAAAGATCCTCAACATCATTCATCATCAGGGAAATGCAAATCAAAACTACAATGAGATATCACCCCACACCTGCCAGAATGGCTAAAATAAAAAAAAAAATACAGGAAATAACAGGTGTTGGAGAGGATGTGAAGAAAAGAAACCTCTTGCACTGTTGGTGGAAAAGCAAATTGTTCCACTGTTGGTGGAAAAAGCCACTGCAGGAAACAGTATGGAATTTCCTCAAAATTAAAAATAGAACTACCCTATGATCCAGTAATCACAGTGCTGGGCATTTGCCAAAGAAATATAAAAACACTAATTCAAAGGGATATATGCACCCTGATGTTTATAGCAGCATTATTGACAATAGCCAAATTATGAAAGTGGCCCAAGTGTTTATCAGTAGATGAATGGATAAAGAAGAAGTGATATGTGTATATGCGTATGTGTATACGCGTATATATATATATATATAATAGAATATTACTCAGCCATCAAGAATGAAATCTTGCCATTTGCAAAGACCTGGATGCAGCTAGAGAGTATAATCCTAAGCAAAATAAGTCATTCAGAGAAAGACAAATGCCATATGATTTCAATCATATATAGAATTTAAGAAACAAAACAAATGAGCATAGTGGAAAAAGAGAGAGAGTGCCTCTCGGTTTGCCAACCAAGAAACAGACTCTTAACTCTAGAGATCAAACTGATGGTCACTAGATGGGAGGTGGGTGGGGACTTGGGTGAAATAGGTGATGGGGATAAAGGAGTGCACTCGTCATGATGAGCACTGGGTGGTGTATGGAATTGTTGAATCACTATATTATATACCTGAAATGAATATAGCACTGTATGGTAACTATACTGGAATTAAAAAATTTTTAAGTAATATAAAAAATAATTTCCATGTCTCACCAATAAGTGGCAGAGACAGGACTTGAAACATAGTCTGGGTTTGGTTTTGTTTTTTTAGATTTTATTTATTTATTTGACAGAGAGAGATGACAAGTAGGCAGAGAGCCAGACAGAGAGAGAGAGAGTGAAGCAGTCTCCCTGCCAAGGAGAGAGCTTGATGCTGGACTCGATCCCTGGACCCTGAGACCATGACCTGAGCCAAAGGCAGAGGCTTAACCCACTGAGTCACCGAGGTGCCCCATAGTCTGTGTTTCTTGACCCAAACTCTTTCCAAGTATCATTTCTTTGCCTCCACTTACAGTAGTTTATAGTCTGAGCTCCGTGCTCTTGAGTTGACAAACCTGACAGAAAAAGATAATGATGCTGTCACATGAATGAAAGGAAAAGCCACCACTGAAAATGGAAAAACATAAAGGAAGAGAAGAGGAAGAGCCTTTAAATAAAGACTTAAAATGTGATCAGATCTCAGCAAATCTAGTTTATAACTTCTATTACATTGTCTATATACTCCTTATTACACATAAATGTCAAAAATCATTATGGTTGATTATAGTCCTAATACATCATATAATAATAAAAATGCTTTTGACACCCATTATCTCATGTTTGCTTTTCAATAGTTTTGTAGAATAAGCATTACTTTTATTATTATTTTACTATTATCATTATTATTATCTCCTCTTTATTTATTTTTTAAAGGTTTTATTTATTTGTCAGAGAAAGAGAGAGAGTACACACAAGTAGGCAGAGTGGCAGGCAGAGGCAGTGAGAGAAGCAGGTTCCCCGCCGAGCAAGGAGCCTGATGCGGGACTTGATCCCAGGAGCCTCAGATCATGACCTGAGCGGAAGGCAGCAGCTTAACCAACTGAGCCACACAAGCGTCCCCATCTCCTCTTTATAAATATAGAAACCAATGCTCAGATAGGTGAAGTGATTTGCTAGTGTTTATATACTGAGCAAATTACAGAATCAAGATTTGAGCTCAGGTCCTCTGACTCCAAATAGTAGATATATTTTCCTTTCCTGAAGTCTCCTCCTATAATAAAGGATTTTCTCTCAGGAGTGGGAACTAATGTTTTCCTAGTTACAGAATTTATTGCAAGACAATAGGCCAATGCTTCCAGCCGATTTTATCAAAGAAAACTAAAGAGTTTGTGCTGTGGGGTCATCACTGGGTACCTGAGTCTTAATAAGAATAAGGAATTTAGAACCGAAAGCTTATTTTTAAATGTGCTTGCAGCAAATTATATTGGAAATTTTTACGTTAATTTGACTTTGTATTTTGGAGCAGATAAAAATTTTTCCTTTAGTGATAGAATAACCTAAGTAACAGAAAACCCATAGAATAATAAATCAAGTCATAACGTTTGTGGTGTTTTCTAGTTTGACTACAGTATTTACAGCATAGGGTTTGACAGATTAGATCATTAAGAATTACATGGGTGACTAGCTTTCACTGTTTATTTATACTACTTCTAAATTAATAGATCCTGATTTTATAGAGGGTACTACTATCAAGTACTATCAAGCAGAACTGGACATACTGATATAAAAATGAATCTAAAAAATTTATTTTTTTCTGTTTTTAAGACACTACCTTGGGTGAAAAATTTAGTGAAAATAGATCATGTAAAACACACTTAAATTTCAACTATCTTAAAAATATTAATTAACAATCACTATAAGGAAAATTCATTGTCTTTCTGTCTTCGTTTTCTTTTTTAACAGACGTATCATTAACACACAATATTAAATTAATTCCAGGTGTACAAGATAGTACACAATTCTACACATTATGCTATGCTGACAAGTGTAGCAATCATCTGTCACCATACAACACTATTATGATATCATTGACTATATTCTATATGCTGTACCTTTCATCCCCGGGAGTTATTCTGCCCATAACTAGAAGCCTTACTTCCTACTCCCTTTCACCCAGTTTGTCCATCCCCTGACCTCCCTCCCCTCTGGCAACCATAATTTTTTTCCTCTGTATTTATGGGTCTGTTTGTGTTTTTGTTTGTTCATTGTCTTGTTCAGTGGCTTTGTTTTTTGGATTCCACATATAAGTAAAATCATACAGTATTTGTCTTTTTCTATCTGACTTATTTCACTTAGGATAATACACTCTCGGTCCATCCATGTTGTCAAAAATGGCAAGATCTCGTGCTTTTTGTATGGTTGAGTAATATTCTGTCATATATATATCATATCTTCTTTATCCATTCATCTATCAATGAGCAATTGGGTTGCTTCCATACCTTGGCTAACATAAATAATGCCGCAATAAACATATGGGGTGCTTATATCTTTTCAAATTAGTGTTTTAACTTTCTTTGGGTAAATACCCCATAATGGAATTATCGGATCCTATGGTTTTCCTATTTTTAATTTTTTGAGAACTCACCATACTGCTTTCACAGTGGTTGCACCAATTTGCGTTCCTACCAATGGTACCCGAGGGTTCATTTTTCTCCACATCCTTGCAAACACTTCTTTTTTTTTTTAAAGATTTATTTATTTATTTATTTGACAGACAGAGACCACAAGTAGGCAGAGAGGCAGGCAGAGAGAGAGGGGGAACCAACACCTCTTATTTATTACATTTTTGACATTAGCCATCCTGGCTAGTGTAAGGTAGTATCTCGTTGTGGCTTTGATTTGCCTTTCTCTGATGATTAGTGATATTCAGAGTCTTCATATGTTGGCCATCTGTATGTCTTCTTTCTCTTTATCTATTTCCTTAGTTTTTAAACTAAATAGTAATTGTATTAAAAAAGAATTAAGGAATATCTTGTAAATGAAAAAAAAAACAATGTCTCAAATGAAAAAATAATGTCTCAATCTTAGGTGGTGGTATTAAAATGTCCACTATTGATCTCTTAAAAACTGTTATAACAATGCTAAGCTGAGATATAGAAGACTACTGCATGCACAAAAAGCCCATTATCTTCCTTGAGAGATGATGGTCAAGATGGTAATAATATGAACTTGGCCAAGAAACACTTCAATGAAACCTGGTCATCTCAAATAGGAGTTCTTTTCTTTATTAAGGTTTTATAATAAGGCATTTTAATTACACACATGAAATTGCAAGAAAATATAATAACAGTAATTAACAGATTCCATTTAGAGTGGCATGAGACAGACATTGTAGAATTTATTAATTATAAATTCTAGTCATACTGTTAAAAAAATGGAGAAGTCAAGATTCTTCTCAAATATGACTTTTGTCCCCATGATAGGCTGATCTATGAGAAAAGATTTTTAAATAAAACTATACTAAAACACTTTTTGTTAAAATATTTGGCTGTAATTTATATTACATCTAAATGAATGACTTGAGACTGCAGACGTGGACAGCAGTTTCTGAGAATAAGCAATTTAGGTAGTGATGTTTAAATGTCATTGCTGGTAGCAGTTTGGAAATAATTCTGCCCCTCTGCTGCTCAGCAAGGCATTTTTTTCCTCCAAGAATTAAATGTATTAGAATAGTTTTGTTAGACTAGAAATGCAAAGTCTTACAAACACTGCAGGGTTAGTGTCTTCTTTTAAGCCTGTATACATTTGTATTTCTATTGATTTTCAAATAATCACCAAAAAAAACCTTGTCATATCGATTTCTTGAAAAGCAATGGTCTAACCTACCACTGATATTTTCACATAACAACAAAAGTGGCTCTTGATGCAAATTTACTGGTCTGTACACAATCTGACTATTTCTTAAACATTAGTATGCTATTACAGGGAAATAAAAATTGACCCTTTTTCCTCTTAGCTTATTTTTCGTTTAAGATTTTATTTCTTTTTATTTGACAGAGAGAGACACAGCGAGAGAGGGAACACAAGCAGGGGGAGTGGGAGAGGGAAAAACAGGCTTCCCACTGAGCAGAGAGCTTGATGCAGAGCTGGAACCCAGGACCCAGGGATCATGACCTGAACTGAAGGCAGATGCCAATGACTGAGCCACCCAGGCGCCCCTCTCTTAGCTTTGAGGTCTAGCTGGTATCAGCTAAGTTTAGGACACTATCCCCCCAACCAGGATTTACTTTAATTTTTGCTGTCAGTATTTTTCAGAAAATACAAGGCATGTTTCACATAATAAGTTGTTTTTCCTACAAATGTGTACTTGGTCAATAGATGCATTGGACACTAGATGGGTCAAAATCCAAAATGAAAGACTTGTGAATGTTGTGGCAAATATCTCTTAGATATTGATTTACTTATTTAAAATTTCAACTACAAGTACATCTCTAATAACAGAATACTTTAATAGATTTACTATAGTCCAGTTGCCTTAAGGCTGCATTCCTCCCCAAAAAATCATTTTGCCTAGTTGTCTATTAAATGAACTCACATTACAATCACCAAAAAGTGTAGAGTAGAAACCAAAACTTTACCCATTTGGAAGACAATCTAAATAGTTCAATGGAAAAACATACTTGAAAATGGGACAACTATACATATGTTTTTCCCTTATTCCAGCCTGCCACATGGCACCTGTCCCCTGCCATCCATAAGTTGGAGAGCTCTGTCAAAGGCATATCTATCATACTGATCTCTGCCAGTTTTCTCTCTTCCTTTCAAATGCCTGGTTTGGATATAGAGTAGCAGAAACACACTATTCAACATTCAACTACTGGAAAAGTCTACCTGGCTTTCACCACTGATTTAAACAGCTCAGAGTTTGTCTCTGACAATAATCATATCAAATAGTTCTTCTATGAGAATATTCTATCTTTTGGGGTATGGAACATAGAAAAGAAGGTAAATTTGTAGAGATAAAATTACAAAACTTGGCCCTGAAAAATGTAGAAACATATGAGGCAGGAGAAACCAAGATCAGCAAAATGCAAAGAATGCTGTCCAGTGGTGTCTGCATTTGAAAGATTTACTGGCAGTAATATGGAAAAATGGAGAAAAAGTAAAAGGGTATCGCAGTGAAAGATGAGGCTAGAGGGATTTAGGAAGAGGATCTCCATTGTATGGAGAATGACTTGGAGGACCTTTAAAGTCTTTTCCAATCCTATAAAAACATTATAATAAAAACATTATAATATGTATTTAAGTTATATATAACTATAATAATTATTTTATTGATATCAGTGTATTTATATAAAGTATATTACATTGTCTGATAATGAGGAACAAAAAAGGGTGCTTAGAGCATCATTGAAAGATGAATCAGAAATAGATACATGTAGGGGTGCCTGGGTGGCTCAGTGGGTTAAAGCCTCTGCTTTCGGCTCAGGTCATGATCTCAGAGTCCTGGGATGGAGCCCCACATCGGGCTCTCTGCTCAGCAGGAAGCCTGCTTCCTCCTCTCTCTCTGCCTGCCTCTCTGCCTACTTGTGATCTCTCTGTCAAATAAATAAATAAAATCTTAAAAAAAAAGAAATAGATACATCTAACAATTGTCACTTATCTATGTATATATCTATACATAACTGTATCTATATCTACTTCATTTATTTGCTTATTTGTTAATTTTTCTGTATCCATTTATTATCTTTCTCCTCAACTACAGTATATGTTTCATAAAGTTGGTGCCTTTATTTGTCTTATTGAAGGCTGGATTCCCATGTTTAGTGTGAGGTATGTGCTCAATAAATATATATTGAGTGAACTAAACAAAGAATTGATGACTATGCTCAGTTGATGGAAAAAATGACTTTATGTAAATCAGGGGCACCTGGGTGGCTCAGTGGGTGAAGCCTCTGCCTTTGGCTCAGGTCATGATCTCAGGATCCTGGGATCAAGTCCCGCATCAGGCTCTCTGCTCAGCGGGGAGCCTGCTTCCCCCCCATCTCTCTGCCTGCCTCTCTGCCTACTTGTGATCTCTCTCTCTGTGTCAAATAAATAATAAAATATTTTTTAAATGACTTTATGTAAATCAGTAATTTTCAAATTACTTCCTGTTATTAAATAGTTTGAAATATCAGGAAACCTTCTAAAGAAATTAGAAAACTAAGAGATAATTTGGTTCTTACTGGAGATATTAACCAATACTTCTGTGAATAAAGACAGAGAACCTATCATGTTCACATAATTATGGCATGACATGCACATTCCTCATATGTAAGATTTAGGAAAAGAAGGTACATTTTTTGGTATCTCAAAACAATAATCTTCTGAAAACTTAATATTAAAAAGGGGGATTACTGTGGATCAGGGTTGAAAAGCTGAGATGCAGGACAATCCTCGAGATACGCAAATAAATATGAGACCAGTGAAAAAGAATTTAATGCTATCCAATAAGTTAAAAGAATAGAAAGGAGCTATACAAATATTTCAGGAGTAAAACACGTACAAGGCAAGTAGGCATGAAATTAATAATTATTTTTAAATGCTAACATATTGAATTCATTTTAAAACCTAGCTTTAATAAGAAAAGTAGGCAAGAGCCTTTTGTACAATTAGATAGTAATGGAGAATTTATAAAATATCTATTAATAAAATGTATCAAAGTGAATATTTTTTGAAAAGAGCATTAAAAACCATTAGGTTTAGATAAAGTTATTCTAATATGATGAGGAAATTATCTAACTTGACAAAAAGAATTTATTTTGAAATGGCAAAATAAGGTAGAACAAGAAATGCAATTAGGAAAAGTACAGACAGTTTAGTTCTTTCATCAAATATATTGGGCTATTCTGTAAATTATTTCTATTCACATTACTAGAATAAAGATTTTAAAATAAACTGAAATATTAAAGTGGCAAAAGATATTGATCACCATGCAGTGACTAGAATTTATGAGTTACATTTGGAAGAGTTCAATTGTCCTGTCCCACTAATCAGGTCCTCTTACTCCTGTTCAGATCTCTTTCTGGGGTACTGTATACAACTTCCATTTATCAATTGACAGTGTCCTCCCATGTCATGGAGATGCCTCTAGAATGTTCTGGCTTTATAAATAAGAACACACCGCATCTTCACAGCAGCCAGAGAAATTGTTTTATTTTTTTTTAATCTTTTTTAAAAAAATCTTCAGTTCAAAAACTTATAAAAATCCCTATTAGAATAAAATTTTAACTCCCAATTATGACATATTTCAAACTACCTTTCCAGTATCTTCAAATATTATCCCTTTCTTATCCTTCCCCCTCATTTCACACCCCCCCAACACACACAATTCAATCAGCCTTGGCATCTCCTTGCTGTTCTTGAAGGATCCTAGTCATGTTACTTAGAATGCTCAAGGTTGCTATTTTTTCTGCCTGATGTACCCTTATCCCATATAGTCTCAGTGGCCATTCAATTCAGTTATATCTGCTATCAAAAGTTATTTCTTCAGAGAGACCTCCTCTGGCCAAGCTATCTAAAACAGCACACTAACCTACTGTGCTTTACTTTTTCTTGTAGCAATTGTCACTATATCTCGTACCTACTTGATTTGTTTGTTAATTTTCCTGTCTCCATTTATTATTTGTCTCCTCTACTACAGTATATGTTTCATGAAGTTGATGCCTTTGTTTCCTTGTTTAAGGTTGGATTCCCAGGTTTGGCGTGAGGTTCACGCTCAATAAGCATGTACTGAATGAAATAAATAAAGATTTGATGAATATGAACAGTTGAAGGTCCCCTTGGTGTGGTTTCTCTATAAGAAAAAGCACCACCCCACTGATATCTTAGACATTTCACTTTTAGTGTCATCCTTGCATCCAAGATACAAAAATACCATATTTATGTTGTTTCTTATGTTTTATGCTTCTATAATATTTTCTTTTCACACTGTGGGAAGATTTCCTGGATGGAGGCTTTTATGAGAAGGATCAGAGGGGAGGATATAAATGGCGTGTCTATCAGGTTGGAGGGGAAAAGCAAATAGCAATTGTGAGTGGTAGGAAGAAGGAAGAAATATGGAAGCAGTGACTCATAAAAAGTGATATGATTGAACACTTCCAGATGCTGACTTTCTTAATATTGGCTGAGTTCAGGGAAAGTGAAGCATCTAAGATACTCCTTTTTTTTTTTTCATACTATGAATTTTATTTTATTTTTTTTTTAATTTTTTATTTTTATAAACATATAATATATTTTTCTCCCCAGGGGTACAGGTCTGTGAATCACCAGGTTTACACACTTCACAGCACTCACCATAGCATATACCCTCCCCAAAGTCCATAACCCCACCTCCCCTCCCAACCCCCCTCCCCCCAGCAACCCTCAGTTTGTTTTGTGAGATTAAGAGTCACTTATGGTTTGTCTCCCTCCCAATCCCATCTTGTTTCATTTACTCTTCTCCTACCCCCTTAACCCCCCATGTTGCATCTCTACTCCCTCATATTAGGGAGATCATATGGTAGTTGTCTTTCTCCGATTAACTTATTTCACTAAGCATGATACCCTCTAGTTCCATCCACATCGTTGCAAATGGCAAGATTTCATTTCTTTTGATGGCTGCATAGTATTCCATTGTGTATATATACCACATCTTCTTTATCCATTCATATGTTGATGGACATCTAGGTTCTTTCCATACTTTGGCTATTGTAGACATTGCTGCTATAAATATTCGGGTGCACGTGACCCTTCGGATCACTACGTTTGTATCTTTAGGGTAAATACCCAGTAGTGCAATTGCTGGGTCATAGGATAGTTCTATTTTCAACATTTTGAGGAACCTCCATGCTGTTTTCCAGAGTGGTTGCACCAGCTTGCATTCCCACCAACAGTGTAGGAGGGTTCCCCTTTCTCCACATCCTCCCCAGCATCTGTCATTTCCTGACTTGTTAATTTTAGCCTTTCTGACTGGTGTGAGGTGGTATCTCATTGTGGTTTTGATTCGTATTTCCCTGATGCCGAGTGATATGGAGCACTTTTTCATGCGTCTGTTGGCCATCTGGATGTCTTCGTTGCAGAAATGTGTGTTCCTGTCCTCTGCCCATTTCTTGATTGGATTATTTGTTCTTTGGGTGTTGAGTTTGCTAAGTTCTTTATAGATTTTGGACACTAGCACTTTATCTGATATGTTGTTTGCAAATATCTTCTCCCATTCTGTCAGTTGTCTTTTGGTTTTGGTAACTGTTTCCTTTGCTGTGCAAAAGCTTTTGATCTTGATGAAATCCCAATAGTTCATTTTTGCCCTTGCTTCCCTTGCCTTTGGCGATGTTCCTAGGAAGATGTTGCTGCGGCTGAGGTCGAAGAGGTTGCTGCCTGTGTTCTCCTCAAGGATTTTGATGGATTCCTTTCTCACATTGAGGTCCTTCATCCATTTTGAGTCTATTTTCGTGTGTGGTGTAAAGAAATGATCCAATTTCATTTTTCTGCATGTGGCGGTCCAATTTTCCCAACACCATTTATTGAAGAGGCTGTCTTTTTTCCATTGGACATTCTTTCCTGCTTTGTCAAAGATTAGTTGACCATAGAGTTGAGGGTCTATTTCTGGGCTCTTTATTCTGTTCCATTGATCTATGTGTCTGTTTTTGTGCCAGGACCATGCTGTCTTGATGAAGACAGCTTTGTAATAGAGCTTGAAGTCCGGAATTGTGATGCCACCAACTTTGGCTTTCTTTTTCAATATTGCTTTGGCTATTCGAGGTCTTTTCTGGTTCCATATAAATTTTAGGATTATTTGTTCCATTTCTTTGAAAAAAATGGATGGTATTTTGATAGGAATTGCATTAAATGTGTAGATTGCTTTAGGTAGCATAGACATTTTCACAATATTTATTCTTCCAATCCAGGAGCATGGAACATTTTTCCATTTCTGTGTGTCTTCCTCCATTTCTTTCATGAGTACTTTATAGTTTTCTGTGTATAGATTCTTAGTGTCTTTGGTTAGGTTTATTCCTAGGTATCTTATAGTTTTGGGTGCAATTGTAAATGGGATGGACTCCTTAATTTCTCTTTCTTCTGTCTTGTTGTTGGGGTAGAGAAATGCAACTGATTTCTGTGCATTGATTTTATATCCTGACACTTTACTGAATTCCTGTACAAGTTCTAGCAGTTTTGGAGTGGAGTCTTTTGGGTTTTCCGCATGTAGTATCATACCATCTGTGAAGAGTGATAGTTTGACTTCTTCTTTGCCGATTTGGATGCCTTTAATTTTTGTTGTCTGATTGCTGAGGCTAGGACTTCTAGTACTATGTTGAATAGCAGTGGTGATAACGGACATCCCTGCCGTGTTCCTGACCTTAGCGGAAAAGCTTTCAGTTTTTCTCCATTGAGAATGATATTTGCGGTGGGTTTTTCATAGATGGCTTTGATAATATTGAGGTATGTGCCCTCTATCCCTACACTTTGAAGAGTTTTGAACAGGAAGGGATGCTGTACTTTGTCAAATGCTTTTTCAGCATCTATGGAGAGTATCATATGGTTCTTGTTCTTTCTTTTATTAATGTGTTGTATCACATTGATTGATTTGCGGATGTTGAACCAACCTTGCAGCCCTGGAATAAATCCCATTTGGTCGTGGTGAATAATCCTTTTAATGTACTGTTGGATCCTATTGGCTGGTATTTTGGTGAGAATTTTTGCATCTGTGTTCATCAAGGATATTGGTCTGTAGTTCTCTTTTTTGATGGGATCCTTGTCTGGTTTGGGGATCAAGGTGATGCTGGCCTCATAAAATGAGTTTGGAAGTTTTCCTTCCATTTCTATTTTTTGGAACAGTTTCAGGAGAATAGGAATTAGTTCTTCTTTAAATGTTTGGTAGAATTCCCCCGGGAAGCCATCTGGCCCTGGGCTTTTGTTTGTTTGGAGATTTTTGATGACTGTTTCAATCTCCTTACTGGTTATGGGTCTGTTCAGGCTTTCTATTTCTTCCTGATTCAGTTGTGGTAGTTTATATGTCTCTAGGAATGCATCCATTTCTTCCAGATTGTCAAATTTGTTGGCGTAGAGTTGCTCATAGTATGTTCTTATAATTGACTGTATTTCTTTGGTGTTCGTTGTGATGTCTCCTCTTTCATTCATGATTTTATTTATTTGGGTCCTTTCTCTTTTCTTTTTGGTAAGTCTGGTCAAGGGTTTATCAATCTTATTAATTCTTTCAAAGAAACAGCTCCTAGTTTCATTGATTTGTTCTGTTGTTTTTTTGGTTTCTATTTCATTGATTTCTGCTCTGATCTTTATGATTTCTCTTCTCCTGCTGGGTTTAGGCTTTCTTTCTTGTTCTTTCTCCAGCTCTCTTAGGTGTAGGGTTACGTTGTGTACCTGAGACCTTTCTTGTTTCTTGAGAAAGGCTTGTACCGCTATATATTTTCCTCTCTGGACTGCCTTTGCTGTGTCCCACAGATTTTGAACCGTTGTGTTTTCCTTATCATTTGTTTCCATGAATTTTTTCAATTCTTCTTTAATTTCCTGGTTGACCCATTCATTCTTTAGAAGAATGCTGTTTAGTCTCCATGTATTTGGGTTCTTTGCAAATTTCCTCTTGTGATTGAGTTCTAGCTTCAGAGCATTGTGGTCGGGGCGCCTGGGTGGCTCAGTGGGTTAAAGCCTCTGCCTTCAGCTCAGGTCACGATCCCAGGGTCCTGGGATCGAGCCCCACATCGGGCTCTCTGCTCGACGGGGAACCTGCTTCCTCCTCTCTCTCTGCCTGCCTCTCCGCCTACTTGTGATCTCTGTCAAATAAATAAATAAAATCTTAAAAAAAAAAAAAAACAAAAAAAAACAGAGCATTGTGGTCTGAAAGTATGCAGGGAAAGAGTCCAATCTTTTGATAATGGTTGAGACCTGATTTAGGACCGAGAATGTGATCTATTCTGGAGAATGTTCCATGTGCACTAGAGAAGAATGTGTATTCTGTTGCTTTGGGATGAAATGTTCTGAATATATATGTGATGTCCATCTGGTCCAGTGTGTCATTTAAGGCCTTTATTTCCCTGTTGATCTTTTGCTTGGATGATCTGTCCATTTCAGTGAGGGGAGTGTTAAAGTCCCCTACTATTATTGTATTATTGTTGATGTGCTTCTTTGATTTTGTTATTAATTGGTTTATATAGTTGGCTGCTCCCACGTTAGGGGCATAGATATTTAAAATTGTTAGATCTTCTTGTTGGACAGATCCTTTGAGTATGATATGGTGTCCTTCCTCATCTCTTATTATAGTCTTTGGCTTAAAATCTAATGGATCTGATATAAGGATTGCCACTCCTGCTTTCTTCTGATGTCCATTAGCATGGTAAATTCTTTTCCACCCCCTCACTTTAAATCTGGAGGTGTCCTTGCGTTTAAAATGAGTTTCTTGTAGGCAACATATAGATGGGTTTTGTTTTTTTATCCATTCTGATACCCTGTGTCTTTTGATTGGGGCATTTAGCCCATTAACATTCAGGGTAAGTATTGAGAGATATGAATTTAGTGCCATTGTATTGCCTGTAAGGTGACTGTTACTGTATATTGTCTCTGTTCCTTTCTGATCTACTACTTTTAGGGTCTCTCTTTGCTTAGGGGACCCCTTTCAATATTTCCTGTAGAGCTGGTTTGGTGTTTGCAAATTCTTTCAGTTTTTGTTTGTCCTGGAAGCTTTTAATCTCTCCTTCTATTTTCAATGATAGCCTAGCTGGATATAGTATTCTTGGCCGCATGTTTTTCTCATTTAGTACTCTGAATATATCATGCCAGCTCTTTCTGGCCTGCCAGGTCTTGTGGATAAGTCTGCTGCCAATCTAATATTTTTGCCATTGTACGTTACAGACTTCTTTTCCCGGGCTGCTTTCAGGATTTTCTCTTTGTCACTAAGACTTGTAAATTTTACTATTAGGTGACGGGGTGTGGACCTATTCTTATTGATTTTGAGGGGGGTTCTCTGAACCTCCTGGATTTTGATGCTTGTTCCCTTTGCCATATTGGGGAAATTCTCTCCAATAATTCTCTCCAATATACCTTCTGCTCCCCTCTCTGTTTCCTCTTCTTCTGGATTCCCAATTATTCTATTGTTGTTTTGTCTTATGGTGTCACTTATCTTCGAATTCTCCCCTGGTGGCCCAGTAGCTGTTTGTCCCTCTTTTGCTCAGCTTCTTTATGCTCTGTCATTTGGTCTTCTATATCGCTAATTCTCTCTCCTGCCTCATTTATTCTAGCAGTGAGAGCCTCCATTTTTGATTGCACCTCATTAATAGCTTTTTTGATTTAAACTTGGTTAGATTTTAGTTCTTTTATTTCTCCAGAAAGGGCTTTTATCTCTCCCAAGAGGGTTTCTCTAATATCTTCCATGACTTTTTCGAGCCCAGCTAGAACCATGAGAATCGTCATTCTGAACTCTAGATCTGACATATTACCAATGTCTGTATTGATTAGGTCCCTAGCCTTTGGTACTGCCTCTTGTTCTTTTTTTTGTGGTGAATTTTTCCGCCTTGTCATTTTGTCCAGATAAGAGTATATGAAGGAGCAAGTAAAATACTAAAAGGGTGGCAACAACCCCAGGAAAATATGCTTTAACCAAATCAGAAGAGATCCCAAATCGTGATCGGGGAGAAAGGGGATAAAAAGAGGTTCAGAAAGAAAAAAGAAAAGAAAAGAAAAGAAACAATAAAAAAAGAAAACGAATAAAGAAAAAATATAAAAAAGAAAATATATATATATATATTAGATAAACTAGTTTAAAAAACGTTTAAAAAGAAAAGGGTAAAAGTTAAAAAAAAGTAGCAGAAGAAGAGAAAAAAAAATTGAAAAAGAAAAAAAAATTAAATTAACTGCAAGGCTAAAGAATCATGGGGAGAAAGCCACGAGTTCTGTGCTTTGCTTTCTCCTCCTCTGGAATTCCGCTGCTCTCCTTGGTATTGAAACTGCACTCCTTGGTAGGTGAACTTGGTCCTGGCTGGTTTTCTTGTTGTTCTTCTGGGGGAGGGGCCTGTTGTAGTGATTCTCAAGTGTCTTTGCCCCAGGCGGAATTGCACCACCCTTACCAGGGGCCAGGCTGTGTAATCCGCTAGGGTTTGCTTTCAGGAGCTTTTGTTCCCTGAGCGCTTTCTGTAGAGTTCTGGAGGACAGGAATGAAGATGGCGGCCTCCCAGCCTCCAGCCCACAGGAGCCGAGAGCCCAGGGCCCCACTCCTCAGTGTGCCCTCAGAGAACAGAGCCCAATTACTCCCGTCTGCCTGGCCTCTGACCGCGCTCCAAGCTCACCGAGCCTGTCACCGGTTCAAGGTAACCCCAAGCTGTGAGCTCACTCCTCGGCTCCATCTCTGTAGCCAGCTTCCCCGTTCTAATACCTGTAAGCTCTTCGACACTCCGACACCCCCGATCGTTCTGTGACCCTGCGGGACCTGAGGCCACGCTGACCCCGCGTGGGCTTCACCCAGTTAAGGCTCTGGAGTGATGTCCCTCAGCGGAACAGACTTTTAAAAGTCCTGATTTTGTGCTCTGTTGCTCCGCCGCTTGCCGGGAGCCGTCCCCTCCCCCCGCGGTCTATCTTCCCGTTGCTTTGGATTCACTTCTCCACCAGTCCTACCTTTCAGAAGGTGGTTGATTTTATGTTTCTAGAATTGCTGTTCTTCTCTTCGATCTCCCATTGGATTTGTAGGTGTTTGCAATCTTTAGATAAGCTATCTAGCTGATCTCCCGCTACCTGAAGTAGTCTCAGCCTGCTACTTCTCCACCATCTTGACTCCCCCTAAGATACTCCTTTAATAATGGATTTGAATTGAAACTTTAAGCCCAAGAAGTGAAAATGTCCATGATGAATATGAGACATAATAAAGGCCAGCTGTATGTGCAAACTTAATTCATATCTAGACTTACACCTTCAGTCTGTTTTCCTCTATTGAGTTGAGGTGGATTAAATATAATAATCTTGGACACTTTCATCTCTTGGGCCTGAAGTCTCAACTAAAAGCCATTACCCAAGGTATTGTCCATTTTTACTTTCCCTGAAACTTATTGTGCCCCTTAGTTCTTCATCCTGAAGTATGCGTTCAAAGAACAAGGCCATCTCAATTAGAGAAGAAAAGACCGCCCTTTGTAGTTCTGAGTGAGTGCTCTTCTCCCTGAAAACTATATTCCAAAGATTTCCAGTGACAAATTAATGAAAACCTCAAAAAAGAAAGATTGGCAGATATAAAGAACACTGTTATAAATCATTACAAATGAATAAAATTAATTTTGAATAATTTATGGTAATTTGCCTTTCCTGATGATTTACAATGTTAAACATCTTTTTTGCTTGTTTGCCATTTAAATATCTTTTTTGGTGCAATGTCTATTGATGTCTTTTACCCAATTTCTGACTAGAAAGCTTGTTTTATTATGGCTGAGTTCTGAGAATTTTTAAAACATATTCCAGATACCTCATCAGATATATGGTTTGCAAATACTTCTTTCCCATTCCACATCAATTTTTGATTCTTTATAACAGGGTCTTTCACAGAGAAACAGTTTTAATTTCGATGAAGTCTATCTGCCAATTTTTCTTTTATGGATCATACTTTTGGTTTCATGTATATGGATGCTTTGCCTAGCCCTAGATCCTGAGCATTTTCTTTTATGTTTATTTCTAACAATTTTATAGTTTTTATGTTTTACATTTAAGTTTAGTGTCTTCTTTGGGCAAGTGTCTGGCTCTTCTCACTTCACATGTTTCTCTTTTCTGGTGTCTCTTTTCCTTCTGATATTCCAGTTAGGTACATGTTCCACATTTCATATTGTTCCAATCTTAGGATTTTTTGTATCTTTTTTTTTTTCTTTTTGCAGTTCAGTTTGAAAATGTTTATTATGAGTCAAGCTCAATGATTTTTTTTTTTTCCTCAGCCATGGCAAATTTACTGAAGAACCCATCAAAAGCTTTCTTCATTTCTATTACACTGTGTGTGATTCCTAGGATTTCTTTTTAGATCTTTCCCCAAATTTCCACACCTCTGCTTACATTACCACTCTATATTTGCATACTGTCTACTTTTCCCATTGAGATCCTTAACATAAAAGTCTTAGTTATTTTAACTCACCTGTTTGATAAGTTCAATATCTATTTCATGTTGAATCTGATTTTGATGATTGCTTTGCCTCTCTACACTGATTTTTCTTACCTCTGCAAGTGTCTTTTTTTTTCCCCTGAAACTCAAACATCATGGATCAGGTATGAAGAACTGATATACTGATATTGTATACCTATACATAGGTATACAATATAAAGATTTATGTTTATCTGAATAGGCTGTGTTTAATGTGTATAGTAGAAGTCAAAAGATTCAAATTCTTCTAGTTTTAGGGCTTTTTGGGGAGGGTGGTGGGGAATCTCCTTTTGGCCTTGGACTTTCCTAAATACCCATCATTAAAAAGAAATAGTTATCTTGCAACTCTATTAACCATAATCCACTGTCATTATACTGGAGTCTTCTTGGTGGTAGTAAGGTGGGGGGTATTGGGAACATTCTATGATATTTTTATTAAATATCAATCTGTTTATGGGTCTGTATCCCCAGTGAATTTCATTCACAAGTCTCCAATGGTATATCTTCTTCTCCACCCCCCCCAATTAATTCCCTGTATTCCCAATCTATTTTCTTGAATCCTTGACCTCTGTTGACTCTGATATTTTTCTCCCCTAGATGAGGAAGGAAGGCTGGAAGAGTCTCAAGGAAAGGGATATCATTTTTCCAGGTGGAATAAGGCTTTGAAAAAAAGCCTGGAGTTTAGGCCATTTTTTTCGAAGAAGATTCTGAATATATTTCACAGTGATTATGCTTCCTTCCTCCTGCCAAAGATACCAGAACAATTTTCCCAGATCTTCACCAGGAGATACTGGTAGAGTACCAGAAGGTACAGGCAACAAAAGTGTAGTAGCCTGCCTATGACTGCAGCCCCCAGGAGTTTCTCACTCTCAATTTATCAAAATTATCCTTTGCATTCCTACCAGTTAATGGCTCCATTAGCATCTGCTCTAGGTAAGCAGATCTCAACTACATCTCTCTGGATGAGTTTGTCTTTCCATATTTCAGATTGGAAGTTAGCCCTGTGACCCCAATTCTCCAACAGGCCCAGGATTTTCAGTTTGTTAAGCATATCTTTGTTGTAAAGATGGAGGTGATGATGACTGCACCCTTTATATGTGGATGCTGAAACTGAAAGTCTACTCTCATTGTCGTTTTTTTTATTATTATTATAAATGTCTAAACTTGTATGTGATTAGTAACATTAGTGCAGAATATTTAAAGAATATGTAAAGATTACAATGATGAATTGACCATCCATAATCACAATGTGATATCTCTAGATAGCCTCTCAGTAAATGAAATGCAAAAGCTATTGAGTTGATGCAGTCCTTGTTTTTGGTTTTTGTTTTTACTTTTGTTGCTTGTGCTTTTGGTATCATATCCAGAAAGCTGTTGCCAAGATGAATGTCAAGGATATTTCCCCCTATGTTTTCTTCCACAAGTTTTAGGGTTTCAGGTCTTATGTGTAAGTATTTAATCTATTTCAAGGTAATTTCTGTGAGTGTTGTAAGATAGGTGGTCCCTTTTAGTCTTCTGCATGTGGTTATCCAGTTTTTCCAAAACTATCAATTGAAGAAACTACTGTTTCCCCATTGAATATCCTGGACTCCCTTGTCAAATATTAGTTGACCATATATGTGAGGGTTTACTTCTGAGTGGTAAATTCTGTTTCATTGGTCTGTGTATCTATCTTTTATGCCAGTGCTGTACTGTTTTGCTTATTATGGCTTTGTACTATAGTTTGAAATGAGGAAGTGTGATGTCTCCTGCTGTGTTATTTTTGCCTCAGGATTGCTTTGGGTATTATGAATAATACTGCTATGAACACTTGTGTACAAGTTTTTGGTGCACATGTTTTCATCTCTGAGCCTTTTTGTTTCAGTGTGTTGCTAAAATTTTGTAAATGGACTCTAAAGCTCTCCCAGAGCTGTTTTTATTCATGGATAGCTGTTTAATCATTGGTCTTGGTGGGGGACATGGAGACTGTGTTTTCCTATGTTGCCACATTAGTCTTCTTCCATCCCCAAATCTTGTGAGTTCCTCTTCGTCCCACTCCACACCTTTACCTGCACTACTCCTGTGTTCTCTCTTAAATGGTAAAATATATAACCATAGTGAGTGGGCTCTAAATTCATGATGTGGGTCCTTAATGTTGCTGGGGAATTTTATCATAACCTCTTAGTTGATTCAGAAACAATATTCAACTATTTTGTACTTTCTTCTTTCTCCTCAATTTCCATTTCTCTCTGGCATAGTCACTCATAGCTAAAGAACATGCCTTCTGTTAGGAAAATGTAAACAATCAGAAGATAATTTTCACAGGCACCCAAGACCACATCCACCCATCAGCATATGTACCCATATATTTATAATTCCTTCTTGTTTCTCATGTCCAATGAGATACTTGTACTCTAATTTTGTTCTCTCTCTTTTCTCCATGAATTTTGAGAATCTCTCCTGCAAAAATCAGCTTTCCCACACTATTGAATCATTGACTTTTTAGTTATTCACATCAGCTGATACATGGTACTAAATATAATGCTTTTAAAATGCACTCTCCTGATGCCTCAACAAGAAATTTCTTTCCTAAATATAAAGCAAACTAAAATATGACATTATGTTTTGATCAATAGTTAGTGAGAAGGAAATTTTGAAAGTGTCATTTAAAAGGATAGTAAAATTCCTACAAAGTGAAAGGAAATTGAACTACACAGATACTATTTAAGGCTGTTGCCTTATTTTTAGCCCCCAGTAAAATGTTGCCTCAGAACATGTATTACGGTAATAATAGAAAACAAATTGGATTTTTATTATGGGTCTAAGTTCAATTAAAAAAACCCCAAAACACTACTTCCCAAATAACAAGAAACTTACCATCTCTACTAATATTTCCCCAAGAGTTCACCATCTAATTCAACTTTTTTCTTCTTTAATTAATTTTTTTTCTTCCATTGTCTAAGGATTTCTAATCTTGACAATAGTTTGTGGCCAAAGTCTTTCCTTAGACATAGTACAGCAGAAAGAATAGAGAAATGCAAAACTACTAGATTAGAGTTCAAATATTTATAATTTTTAATGCCAGTAAATAAATATCTATTCACTTTCTACATGAAACAAAGCCTCAGTTGATTAGATTTTCAGAGCAAGTCCAATCCTTTGTGTATCATTTAATCCTTATCCAGTATTAAATCACTGATAGATAACTGGTAGGATATATAAAGAATACAACTTTCTCCTATGAGGAGCAATCACCATTCAGAGATTTTTAAGGATTTAAAAATATTGGTATAACAAATCCTATTAAAAGGTCAGAATTAATCAGTTTTCTTTGTAATTCCCTTATGCAAATTGTGAAGTTTTTTTTTTTTCTTTCTGGCTTAATGGGTACTGACCATTAGAATTCCAAATATATGACACTCATTTAAATATAACTTATTGTTAGACAGGACATCTAGCAAACCACAGTGGGGAATTGAATAGATAAAAAATGAAATCTAAGAGAAGAGAATATCTGGCATCAAAAATGGCTCAGTAGGATACAAATAAGTAAAACATGGGGATGAAGTGAATTGGAACTGAATCTATTTGCATTGGGGATTGAACATGATGTGCTCAGTAGGAAAGTTTGAAACACTTCACTGAACAATAGAAAAATAAGTTGAATATTTTAGCAATGTTTCAGTATTCCCTAAATGAGCTTTTGTTGTACATCCCATTTCAGCCATTTTCTTTCCAAAAGTAATGATTTCTTAATATGTCTTTTTAAAAAAATTATGTTTTGCCCTTAAATGCAGTCAAAAGTTTCAGTACAAATAAAATTTCTCTAGCAAAGCCCCTTTTTTTTGATGATTTGTAAGGATGTCCGGTTGATGTGGTGTTCCTGGTTTTGACTTACCCTAGTTTTAGCTTCTCTTGCTCTTATTACATCTATTCCCTTCAAAGTACTTTCTAATGAGGGATTTTTAATGGGGAACAATTCATCCCTGAAGACCTGTGTCCTGAGACGTATCGAACTTAATTAATTGCATGATAAGAAAGCACTGCTTTTTGCCATTTGTTTGTTTGTATGTCTGTTTGTTTCAGCCAATAGTCTGTACATTCCCACCTGCTTGAGATTGCAAGGCTGCCCTAACAAAATATCACAGACAGGGTGGCTTACACAACAGAAATGTATTTCCTCCCAAGTCTAAGATCAATTTGTAGGCAGGGTTATTTTCTCCTGAGGCCTATCTACTTGCCTTGCAGGTATCCTCCTCACTATGTCCTCATGTAGCATTTTCTCTCTGTGTTTGCATCCCTGGTGCCTCTTTTTGTGTATCCAAATATCAATTTCTTGTAAAGATGCCAGTTAGATTGGATTAGGCCCTTCATATGACCTCATTTACCCTTAATTACCTCTTTGGTTTTTTGGCAAATTTTATCTCTTATAAAGGCATACAGTGTATTATCGGTGCAGATAAAGGACACCAGAAAACTAATAAGAATGGAACCCTGCCTTTTCAGTGAACAATCTGCCCTGAATTTTGTTGAATGAATAAATGAGTGAATGAAAAAGGAACTTAAGGGTGTACCACTGAGACATTTTGGTTATTCAAAAATGTTGATGCCTTCCCATAACATGCATAAGAGAATGAAATAAAATACTTTATAAAGTGATTGTAATGAGTTGCAGATTATTTTGGATTATTTTACATAAGCAGAGAAATAAACATTAAACTGACTGTGGTATTAAAAAAAAAAAAAAAAAAGGCCGCTAGGATTTAGCCTTCCACACAAACCTCATTTCCTGCCATGATCATCTCTTTGCTGTTTTTGAAAATCCAATACATGGCCGTAGGCAATCTGCTGTCTTCACAGCCTAGGGTTAATCTCATCCAATTAGGTGCTCATGTTGCCTTTCCTTTCTATCTCTGCTCTGTTCAAGCAAGATCACTAGTTGGAAATATTTCCATATTTTAGACCTCCAGGTAGAATTAAGCATTCCATCCCAGTGACTCTACTGTATTTGGTGTGAACTTTTGTATGTAGGTATGAATACATACTGTGCAATCAATATAGGGAATATGTTGAAATTTTATATAAAGAAACATATATAATTCTCATTCCATAGTCTCATCTAACCCTATCATTTCTGATAAAACCTGGGCTGTCAAATCAAATTCAGAAAATACCAGAAATTGGCTAGATTTGAAGAACTTCACCAGTAATAGCTACACACCTTCCAAAGAGGCCACAGTCTAAATGCAGAGACCCTCTCAAAGACTCAGCTCTTAGTTCTGTGTAAAAGGTGAGCGGTATTGTACATAAGCCCATATAATGCTCTTCAAATGAATTTAAATAATATCATACAATAAGCAATAACAGAGTGTCTGCCAAATTAATCTTTACTCCTATGCTTATGTTTTCTTGAAAGTATAATGTAAGATATGTGCTACAATAAACAACAGAAAAAAGATATAAAGGGAAAATAAATGCTCATAATTTCTCCATTTCCTATAGCCTCTCTTCCCCTTGATCTGAATATGCATTCACATCTACATCTATATTCATGTTAACATATAAACTCATGAAGTAATTTGTTTTATTAGATCATAGTATAACCATAACACAGCAACTTACATTTCTCATGTCTCTTCCTCCAGGTCAGTTGGTACAAGCAGTGATCATCCCTGGAGATTTTCATAAGTATTCCAGCTCTCCCCCTCTAGCTTGTTCAACTTCTTCACCTACTGAAACATAAGCATGACCATAAGATTTACTGTGACCAATAAAATGTGAACAAATCAAATTTATATGTTACCTTTCCAAAGGTGCTTTACAAACAGTGGTTATAAACTACCATGTTCTCTCTTTCTAGAAAGAGTAAATGCTTGAGATGGTAACTGATACTCCAGGTGCATCTCCTTACAGATGGACATCCAGGCAGCGGTGTTGTTTCTAAGACAATGAGATTTGGGAATGGTTACTGCAGTATAACCATACTATTCTGAAGCAGTACAGGGATGTAAACTCTTTATTTTTTAAGTTGCATCATATGAATTTATAGCAATATAGTCACTCACTTTCCAACTGATAAATGTTAGATTATTCTTTAACCAATCACCTTAGACATATATTGCCAAAACTGGCGGTTTTATTTATGTAGGACAATTTCTCTGAGTAAGATTTCAGAGTCACATGGAATGGCTCAAGTGTTCACATTGCTGGGAGCAAAGCTAAGTAGGAATTTGAATAAATGATGGGCAGTACATGAAGAGAAGCATGGAAAATTATAATAATCACAAAAACCAATATACCAATGTATACAAAAATTATAATACAAAAACCAATATGGTAATATATGTGAAAATTATTGTGGATAACTTATTCTTCTAAGTACTTTACATGTTTAATAAGTTCACTTTATGAGGCAGGTGCCAGTGTATTCCCATTTTACAGATGACTTAACTGAGGGAAAAATAAATTAATTCATATGCTCAAGGTCACATGGCTAGTAAGGGTGGAGCTAGTAACCGGGGACAGCTGTTACTAAGCTGATATCTGCTCTTCTGTGGATTCATAGAACTAGGCACACACACAATGTAGAACTAGACATAAGCACACACACACACACACACACACACACACACACATTTTTCTTGAGGAAAATATTTTTCAGAACTGATGAAATTCAAATAAAAACTTATAAATAACTACCACTACCTCTGTAAGTCAACCCTATTTCCCCCATCCCCACCCCAAATCCCCTCTTTCATTATGATTTACAAAATGAAATAATTTTCCTGAGATGTTAAAATATGAATATGCTGAAGGGCCATTCCTAGTGATTTGCATTAGATACGAATGTAGAGAATGAATAGAAAATACATAGAATATAAATGCATAGAAACGGAATGATTTTCATGAGAGTCCATATTCAGAAAATAGCCATGATTACTACTAGTTAGTGTATTGTTTTATTTTTCTGTAGGGAGCATTAATACTTCAGTTCCTCACAAATAATGTTTCCACTCCCTTTATATTTGTAATGACTACACAAATCAACATTTTCATCATTTTTTTTCTATCTGTATACTCAGCTGAGGCCATGGCAGATGATTTCATAATGCTAAAAATCTGGGTTTTAAAAAATTTATTTTACTATATAACCTGTCATGTTTCAAGGTTTTGCATTTTCTTCTCAAGGTCCTACTTGTTTACTGGAGTGCTTACTCACTCTTTAATCTCCAATGAATTTAGAAGTTTTTTGCCTACATGTCACTAACTGGGTTAAGGTTGTTTAATTGCATTAACATGATCAAATTTGGCATCGTGTATAAATGAAGTTTGCAAAGATATGGCAAGTAAATGATGCCAGTTACCCAAGCAAATAACTATTAATTTTTTTGGCTTTTAAAGATTTATTTTAAGCCCAGTTAGCATACAGTGTAATAGTTCTATACATCACCCAGTGCTGATCACAACTTCACTCCTTAATCCCCATGACCTATTTCCCTATTTCCACCCATCCTCCACCCACCTCCCCTCTGGTAACCAATAGTTTATTCTCTATAATTAAGAATCTGTTTCTTGGTTTTGTTTCTCTCTCTTTTTTTACCCTTTGCTCATTTGTTTGGTTTCTTAAGTTCCACATACGAGTGAAATCCTATGGTATTTGTCTTTCTCTGACTGACTTATTTCACTTAGCATAATGCTTTCTATCTCCATCCATGTTGTTACATATCGTTAGATTTCATTCTTTTTATGGCTGACTAATATTACATTGTATACTTATACATCTTTTTTATTTATTTATTTATTCAACAGAGAGAGATCACAAGTAGGCAGAGAGGCAGGCAGAGAGAGAGAGGAGGAAGCAGGCTCCCTGCCAAGCAGAGAGCCCGATGCGGGACTCGATGCTAGGACCCTGAGATCATGACCTGAGTCAAAGGCAGAGGCTTAACCCACTGAGCCACCCAGGTGCCCCAAGATCTTCTTTATCCATTCATCAATTGATGGATACTTGGGTTGCTTCCATATCTTGGCTATTGTAGATAATGCTGCTATAAACATAGGGGTGCACATATCTGCTTGAATTAGTGCTTTTGTATTCTTTGGGTGAATACCCCATTGTATGATCACTAGATCGTAAAATAGTTCTATTTTTAGTTTTCAGAGGAAACTTCATACTGTTTTCCACAGTGGCTGCACCAGTTTGCATTCCCACTAACAGTGCATGAGTTTTCTTTTGCTCTGTATCCTTACTAACATCTGTTGTTTCCTGTGTTTTTGATTTATATATTCCAACGGGGTGAGGGGGTATATCATTGTAGTTTTGATTTGTTTTTTCCTGATGATGAGTGATATTGAGCATCTTTTCATGTGTCTATTTGGCCATCTGGATGACTTCTTTGGATAACATCTTTCACATTTTCTGCCCATTTTTAATTGGATTATTTGGTTTTTTGGGTGTTGAGTTGTATAAGTTCTTCAAATATTTTGGATACTAACCTTTTATCAGATATGTCATTTGCATGTCATATGTCTTCTCTTATTCCATAAGTTGCCTTTTAGTTTTGCTGATTGTTTCCTTTGTTGTACAGGAACTTTTTATCTTGATAAAATCCCAATAATTTATTTTTACTTGTGTTTCCCTTGCCTCAGGAGACGTATCTAGAAAAAAGTTCCTATGGCAGAGGTCAGAGAAGTTACTGCTTGCATTCTTTTCTAGGATTTTTATGGTTTCAGATCTCACAGTTAGGTCTTTAATCCATTTTAAATTTATTTTTGAGTATGGTGTTAAAAAAAAAAAAGTGGTCCAGTTTCATTCTTTTGCATGTGTTGCTCTCCAGTTTTCCCAACACCTTTTCTTGAAGAGACATCTTTTTTCCCATTAGATACTCTTTCTTGCTTTGCCAGAGATTAATTGACTATATAATTGTGGTTCATTTCTGAGTTTTCTATTCTGTTCTATTGATTTTTTTTTAAGATTTTATTTATTTATTTGACAGACAGAGATCACAAGTAGGCAGAGAAACAGGTGCGGGGGGCGGAGGGGGAAGCAGGCTCTCCACTGAGCAGAGAGCCCGATGCGGGGCTCGATCCCAGGACCCTGGGATCATGACCTGAGCAAAGGCAGAGGCTTTAACCCACTGAGCCACCCAGGTGCCCCTGTTCTATTGATTTATGTGTCTACTTTTTTGTGTCAGTACCATACTGTTCTCATTACTACAGTTTTTGTAATATAACTTGAAGTCTGGAATTGTGAGGCCTCCCGCTTTGCTTTTCCTTTTCTGGGTTGTTTTGGCTATTTGGGGTATTTTTTGTTTCTATGCAAATTTAGGATCATTTGTTCTAGTTCCATGAAAAGTGCTGTTGGGATTTTGCTAGGGATTACATTAAATGTGTAGATTGTTCTGGGTAGTATAGACATTTTAATAATATTTGCTCTTCTTAAAAATATATTTTTTTAAAGATTTTATTATTTATTTGAGAAAGAGAAAGAGAGAGAGATAGCATGAGTTGGGGGAGAGGCAAAGAGAGAGGGAGAAGCAGACTCCCTGAGCAGGACTTGATACCAGGACCCTGGGATCATGATCCAAGCCAAAGGCAGGCACCTGACTGACTGAGCCACCCAGGCACTTTGTTCTTCCAATCCCTGAACATGGAATGTCTTTTCACTTCTTTGTGTCGCCTTCAATTTCATTCATCAGTGTTTAATAGCTTTCAGAGTACAGTTTTTTTTACCTCTTTGATTAGGTGTATTCCTAGGTATCTTATTTTTGGTGCAATTGTAAATGGGATTATTTTCTTTCTGCTGCTTTGTTATTGGTGAATTGAAATGCAATAGATATCTGTACATTGATTTTGTATCCTGTGACCTCACTGAGTTCCTTTATCAGTTCTAGGATTTTGGGGGGGAGTCTTTGGGTTTTCTATAAATAGTATCAGGTCATCTGCAATTAGTGAGACTTTACTTCTTTCTTACCAATTCAGATGCCTTTATTTCCTTTCTGTTGTCCAATTGCTATACTAAGACTTCCAGTACTATGCTGAATAAAAGTGGTGAAAATGGACATCCTTGTCTTGTTTCTGACCATAGGGAAAATCTCTCGGTTTTTCTCTATTAAGGATGATGTTAGCTGTGGATTTTTCATGTATAGCCTTTATTATGTTGGGGTATGTTCCCTCTAAACCTGTAAGAAAATGGGTTTTGTTACCTTCAACCCTCAAACCTCAACCCTCAAACCCTCAACAAGGAGGGTTTTTATCATGAATAGGTCTATTTTGCCAAATGTTTTTTCTGCATCTCTTGGAAAGATCCTATGTTCCTTATCCTTTCTCTTATTGATGAATTATGTTGGCATTATACAAAAATCAGCATTTTTAATTGAATAAAATCATTTATTTGCTTTTTAAGAAAATATATGAACTGTGAATTGAGAGTATCTTATGAGGAAGTGGCTTATAAGATATCATTCAAAGCACTGAGAAGACAAACTGAGAAATAGCACCACACATAAAGAATAACCAGTTACTTGTCAGGCTTTTATCTAGTGCTTTAAATATCTCCCTACAGTCTTGCAATGACCGTATTAAGTGGATCCCACCTACCAGTTTAAAATTACAGGGGCATGTGGGTGGCTCAGTCAGTTAAGCATCTGCCTTCAGCTCAGGTCATGATCCCAGGGTCCTGGTATAGAGCCCCACATCGGGTGTTCTGCTTTGCAGGGATCCGGCTTCTCCTTCTTCCACACCCCTGCTTGTGCACATGCAGTCTCTCTCTCTCTCTCTCTCTGTCAAATAAATAAATAAAATCTTTTTAAAAAATAAAAAAAAATTACAACAAGCAAGCCAAATTGAGGCTCTTGATACTATGGTTAATGTCATGATGTAAATGCACTAAATTTACACTCCTTAGCTCATGCTTGTTGTTACCCCAAGTGATTCCAAGTGTTACAGGGCAACACAAGTTGTAACTTTCAAGAAAAAAAAAGATTTGGAGGAATAAGTTGAAGAAGCAAGACATCTGTCTATATATTTTTAGTGTCTGAGACGCTAAAATGTTCTAAAATTCTTTTAAGAGGAATGCAAGCAAAAACATTCTCTGTTACACTTATGAAAGAGACTGAAAATATACTGCTGAAATTATTCATGAATCATGCTTTAGGAGAAACAAAATAAAAATGACCTATTAACATCTACACACTTACTAATATAGTTTTAGAAATCAATCTTAGTATGCAGGTTTTTTTTTAAATTGCTGGATATACCTTTTTGAAATGTAGAACATCAACAACCACTTAAATATGCATTCATTTAATACACTCAATGGGTTTCATTTCCTAATTTAAGTTTTCAAAATATTCTCATCATTTTATCTTTGATACATTTATAATTATTTTGATGTAAAATAAATAAAAATAATTACTTCTGTAAAATAGGAAGAGGTATCTAGGTAAAAATAAGTCACAGTAAATTAATAAAGAACGGAGAAAATTATCATTTCATCTGATTTAAAATTTAAACACACATACAGAAGACTGCATAAAAGAAAACTACATGTAAAATTGATATCTCTGAGTTACCCATAAGAGATTAAATGCATAGATTTAAGCCCCAGATTGCCTGTGTTACATCATAGCATTACTTATCTAAATAATTTTGGACAAATGGATGAATATCCAGCTAACAAATTTGGATAACATTCAATTAAATTACGTGTACAGAAGTCTAGTTACATACAGAATGACATCATTTCTAGAAAGCCAAGAAAGAACTTAAAGGAGCATATAAGATATGTAGACATTTCTTATGAATAAGTTTTACCTATAGTGTGATATTACCTATATAAAAACAAAAAGGAATTTTATAATAAAATATAATAAATAGTGTGGGTCAACTTTAGGGTGATAAGTAGGGAGAAGGAATAAAAGTAATGTACTAACGTACAGATCATTAAATCAGTAGTACTACAGTTAAAAGTGTGACAAGTTCAGTATTGTTTCATTATTACACTTCATCATTCACATGTGTAATATGTATAACTTCCATGTACTAAATATAACATAATAACACACTTGTAATTTTGTAATAGAGACAACAAAAACAAAAATGGATAAATAGGACTGCATCAATCTTAAAAACTTTTGTGCATCAAAGGATATAATCAATAGAGTGAAAAGGGAACCTAGGGATGAGAGAATGTATTTGCAAATCATACACCTAAAAAGAGGTTAATATCCAGAATATACAAAGAACATTTACAAGTCAACATCAAAAGGTGGAATAACTCTATTAAAAATTGGACACAAGGGGCGCCTGGGTGGCTCAGTGGGTTAAAGGCTCTGCCTTTGGCTCGGGTCATGATCCCAGGGTCCTGGGACCAAGCCCCACATTGGGCTCTCTGCTTAGTGGGGAGCCTGCTTCCTCCTCTCTCTGCCTGCCTCTCTGCCTACTTGTGATCTCTCTCTCTGTGTCAAATAAATAAATAAATAAAATATTTTTTTAAAAAATGGACACAAGACTTGAATAGACATTCTTTGAAGGTGATATACAAATGACCAACTAGCACATGAAAAGACATCAATGTCATCACAGAAATGCAAATCAAAACCATGAGATATCACCTCACACCCATTAGGATGATACTATTTAAAACAATAATAGCAGAAAATAACAAGTGTTGACAAGCATGAGGAAAAATTGGCATTCTTGTGCACTGCTGGTGGGAGTGTAAAATGCTGCAATTGCTATGGAAAACAGTATAGAGGTCCCTTAAACAATTAAAAAATAGAACTACTGGGAGTACCTGGGTGGCTCAGTGGGTTAAAGCCTCTGCCTTTGGCTCAGGTCATGATCTCAGGGTCTTGGGATCGAGCCCAGCATCGGGCTCTCTGCTCAGCAGGGAACCTGCTTCCCCCTCTCTCTCTGCCTGTGTCTCTGCCTACTTGTGATCTCTCTTTCTGTCAAATAAATAAAATCTTAAAAAAAAAAATAAAACTACCATTTGATCCAGCACTTTCATTTTTGGAGATGTATCCAGAAGAACTGAAAGCAAGAGCTCAAATATCTATTTGTAAATAGATCCCATGTTCCTAGCAGTATGATTTAAAATAGCCAAGAGGTGCATGTGATCCTATTGTCCATTAATGGATAAGCAAAATGTAGTATATACATACCACGGAATATTATTCAGAAGTGCAATAAGTCAGTCAGAGAAAGACAAATGCCGTATAATTTCACTCATATGTGGAATTTAAGAAACAAAATTAATGATCATAGAAAAAAAAGAAAGAGACAAACCAAGAAACAGACTCTTAACTATGGAGATAAAAGTGATGGTTACTGGAGGGGCAGTGGGTGTGAGATGGGCTAAATGGGTGATGGGTATTAAGGGGAACACTAGAAGTGCTCATGTGGAAGTGATGGATCACTAAATTCTACTCCTGAGGCCTGAATTACATTATATGTTAACTAATTAAAATTTAAATACAAATTTGAAAAAAAATAATAATTTAGTAAAGAAAAAAGTTTGTTTAAATATATATCATCATTTAACTACCTTTAAAAAGTTTTTAAAGAAAATTTAAATAAACACAAGCCTTAAATTGATGTATCAATAAACTGCTTTATTGTGGTGATCATTTTGCAATATATGCAAATATGGGAGGCACCTGAGTGGCCCTGTTGGTTAAGTGTCAGACTCTTGAGTTTTGCTCAGGTCATGATCTCTCGGTGAGATCCAGCCCCAAGTCAGACTCAGCGCTCAGGGAGGAGTCAACATGAGATTCTCTCCCTCTCCCTCTGCCATTGACCCTGCTCTATCTCTCAAATAAATACATAAATCTTTACAAATATGGAATCTTTATGTTGTACACCTAAAACTAAGATAATGTCAATTATATCTCAACAAAAAAATAAGTAAAATAAAGAAATTTTTTAAAAAGGAAGGAAATCTTGTTACATGTTGCAACATGGATGAACTCAGAGAGTATTATGTTAAATGAAATAAGCCAGTCATGGAAAGACAAATACTGGATGATTCCCCATATATAAGACACTTACAGTCATGCAGATTATAGAGTCAGAAAGTAGAATGATGGTTGCCAGAATCTGAGGAGGAAAGGGAATGAGGAGTTGCTGTTTCAGGGGTATAAAGTTCAAATAACACAAGATACTGAGTAAGTTCTAGAGATCTGCTGAACAACATTATGCTATAGTTAACAATACTGTATTGTACATTAAAATTTTTGCTAGAGGGTATATCTCATTTATATCATGTAAATGTTCTTACCACAATGAAATAAATTTTTTAAGGGATTTTATTTATTTATTTTACAAACAGAGATCACAAGTAGGCAGAGAGGCAGGCAGAGAGAGGGAGGGAAACAGGCTCCCTGATGAGCAGAAAGCCTGATGCGGGGCTCGATCCCAGGACCCTGGGATCATGACCTGAGCCAAAGGCAGAGGCTTAACCCACTGACCCACCCAGGCACCCCATGAAATAAATTTTTAAAAAAGGAAAGAGAAAGGAATCCTTTCACATACTACAGAATGGAGACATCCTAAGTGAAATAAATCAGTCACAAAAGAGCAAATACTATATGATTCTGTGTCTATGAGTTATCTAAAGCAATACAATTTCTTGAAAAATAAAGTAGAATTGTGTTTAGTTACCAGGGGCTAGGAGGAAAAAGAAATAGGGCACTTTTTTTCAGTGTTCCAAGATTCATTGTTAATGCACCAACACCCAGTGGAAATAGGGCATTGTTACTGAATGAGTATAGAGTTTAGTTTTACAACATGAAGGAGTTCTGGAGATCTGTTTCACAACAAATTGAGTACACTTAACAGTACTGAGCTGTCTGCTTAAAAGTAGTTAAGATGGCAATTTTATGTCATATGTTTTGCAACAACAAAAGAAATGAAAAAAAAGTGAAAAATGAGACTTAAATAAGAGGACATTGCCTTTAAATTATTAAAGCTCTGATTTGCTTATATTTCACATACCTCAAATAATGAATAGTAAAGAAGTACAAACATAGAGAGGTGAGAGATAGAAAATGATAGGTGATAGATTGATAGATCGATAGATAATTATTCAGAAACCACAGTTTTCTATCTTGCCTAAAGGGCATTTACGTAAGGGAGTGAAATGAGGAAGAAATATTTTTGGGTATACAAATTCTGAAAATACACTATTTACCCAGACATTCTAGAAGTGCTAAATAACAAATTTTAAAAGGATAATACGGCTTATGACTACAACTACAATGAAGGAGGAGGGCAGGAAGAGGAGAAAAAAGATAAGAAGGGAACACACACAAACAATAACAACAAAAAGTAAAAATAACATGTGTGTATGAACTCCAGAAAATTTTTTAAAAAATGAATTATGACTACATGGAAAATAACACTAATTATTCTTATAGTGTGGCCATGAAAATTAATATGGTTGTTAAATTAAGGACTTATAAAATGAATGAGTATACTAATATTGAGGAAAAAAATGTGATTATGACTGGCTCAGTAACACCAAAAGTTCTGGGGTCTGTACTTGATCATTTGAAATGTATTTGGCTAATGTCTTTCTGCAGACAAGAAAAATAATGCTTTTTTATTTCTAACCACAAGACTTCTTCAAAGCTTAGCAACATAAAACATGTTTCTTCTATTTACATATACAAAAGGAAGCCTGTATATCGGACCAGTTCATTAGCTGAACATCTGCAAACCATTTTTGCAAAGAGTGAGAAAAATAACTGATTGGAGCCAAATTTGCATTCATAAAAGTTCCAGAGAGTTGTGAAATGCAGCTCATATTTATGACATTAAAAAGAAATCAATTCAAAACTCTTATCATGAATGACTTAAGAATAAATTTAAAAGTTTCCCAAGAAAAAGATACTGTTTTGTTCATGTAAATGGCATGTATAGCACAATGAAATTCAGAGAGAATGTACATGATCTTATTTCTCCTAAACAAATCAATAGTAGCTACACCAAAAATAAACAAAATGATGACCCTGAATATTTCTAATGTAGGCTACCCAACACATACATAATAATAATTTCAAATATTATTAAATAATATTATTAAATTATAATTTTTTGTTAAGTCCTCAATTATGTATATTGCAAAAGCAAATACTGCTACTATATTTCAGTAAATTCTAATAACTAATGAAGGAACTGCAAAGAAAAATAATTTTAAATACATATCAAGAGAGTACTAGACCAGAAAGTGAGGGGGAAAGGAAACAGTAAAATACCGAATTAAACAAATACCTATGCAGGAACCACATACACATAAACAAATATTTCATTAAATATGGATCCAAAAAGGCATAAAGATAACAGTTCCAAATTTTAAAATGTTGGGTAGGAGGGCACCTGGGTGGCTTAATCAGTCAAGAGTCTGACTCTTGGTCTCTGTTCAGGTTTTGATCTCAGGGTTGGGGGTTTGGACCCTATGTTGGGCTCCACAATGGGCATGGAGTCCACTTTAAAAAAATTTTGGAAAAAATGAAAATTAAAAAATTTTTTAAATCTTGAAATGTTGGTTAAGAAAACATAAGTTGCTCATTTTCACTGTAGAAACATAGAAATGAGAGGGAAAATATTTCAGTGTGTGTGTGTGTGTGTGTGTGTGTGTACATGCTTCCTAGTCTACTTGACGTGGGCTGGGATTTGGACTTAGAGAGTTATATCAACTCTGTGGAGCAGAGGCATTAACCCCTTTGTCCAAAGTATCAGCTCATTCTTCATTGTCTCCTTGAACAAAATCTCTCAGAATGGCTTGTATCTCAAGGTGTTATATGTCTTTTTTAATTTAATTTAATTTAAATTAAATTAAATTTAATTTAATTTAAATTTCAAGTAGTTAATATACAGTGTAATACTGGTGTCTGGAGTAGAATTCAGTGATTCATCACTTGTATACAACACCCAGTCTCATCCCAACAGGTGTCCTCTTTCATACCCATCACCCATCCAGCCCCTCCCACACCCACCTTCCTCCATTAACCTTCAGTTTATTCTCTTCCTTAACTCTCTTACGGTTTGTTTCCCTCTTTCTCTTTTTTCCCCTTCTCATATGTTTGTTTTCTTTCTTAAATTCCACATACCAGTGAGATCATATGGTATTCCTTTTTCTCTGACTGACTTATTTCACTTAGCATAACACACTCTAGCTCCATCCATGTCATTACAAATGCCGAGCTTTCATTCTTTCTGATGGCTGAGTAACTGATGAATGATAAAGAAAATGTGAGATATATATATACATATATATATATGTATATACATACAATGGAATATTATGCAGTCACCAAAGTGGTTACATTTTTAATTATCATTCAGTCTCCTATCTTTCTGTGACCATTCTACCCTTAAATGTATACTGGATCAACACCTGGTGGTTGGTTCATGGGCAACAGCTTCTCAATGAAGGACATCCCAGTGGATAAAATGGTGTTTTGTTTTGTTTTGTTTTTTACCACTTTTCCCATGTGATGAGATTTTGAGTCTCTGATCTTCATAAGTGTTTGTGTTTGTGTTCTGATTTGTGTTCTGATAATCTTTTGGGTCTGGGGATGGAGAATGGCAGGGCAAGGTAAACAACAACATAAAAATCACTGGCCCCAATAACACTATTTTTTTTATTATTATTTATTTATTTTTAGGGGGAGGAGGGGCAGACAGAGTTTTAAGCATATTCCATGCTGAGCACAGAGCCAGTCACGGGGCTTGATCACATGACGCTGAAATCATGAGCTGAGCCAAAACCAAGAGTCAGACACTTAACCAACTGAGCCCTCCCAGGCAACCCTCAATAACACTATTTTTTTGTGGCGCCATATCAAATCTCCAGACTAGCTCTATGTATCACTTGGGGCTTGCAAGCAATCTATGGTCAGTCTCTTGCTGTCACACTCTCTCAGGCAACAAAAAATTGGAAATTCACATAAGTGATGCTACTACTTGCTAGTGCCTCCCCACACACACCAGTTGGCTGGTTAGTTCCCTCCTAAGTCCGTATGGGAAGTATCCCACTCTGCAACTTTTGGAGAAGACCTTGCAGAATGAGGTAATTAATGTGAAACCCTCAGTCTTCGGATGCTTTGTTACCAATGATTAGGTGAGGTTGTGGTTGTGTGCTTAGGTGGTGGAAACCGGGTAAGGATTCAGATTATTAATTCCATAATTTAGGATCGGAAGTAATGGCAAAATGGAAACAACCAGTACACAGTGGCTGTGGTCAAAGTCCAAGCTGACCAGTCAGAGTGGTGCCTTCCCAGGCTGCCTCTGCCTTTGGGGAAACCCATTTAGTGGACCAAGAGCATCAAATGGCATCTCTAGCACCTGGGGCCAGAGCTCCCCACTCATTGTGCCTATTATTGTAACCTTATCACCTTGGGTGATAATGACGAAGCCAGGTACAGATCAAGAGAAAGAAACCAGAAAGAATTTAAAATGTTGTTACAGTTCTCTGGGGGAGAACACAATATGCTACATAGGGCCACTGATGGGGAGCATTGGGGTCAATCTGAGGCAGAAAGAGGAAACTATAGGCAAGTGTCTTATTGAGATTTCCATGGTAAGGACAGGTGAGGCAGGACAAGTAGGTTTAGGTTTGGCTAACTCAAAGGAATTGGTGGATTCTGAGGCATAGGGGCTATTCCTGGTTGTCTGTTATCTGGGTCTGGGGCAACTAGGGTCGGTGTGTACTCACCAGGAGTGTGAATGCCCAGTTAGGGAAGCGGTTGGGAGTATGGACTTGATGTGCTACTCAAGAAGAGGGACTGACTGGCATTAATCAGGGCCTAAAAACTGGGTCAAGACCACACATGCACCTGTGTGCACACATGCACGTGTGCACGCACACACACACACACACACACACACACACTCAAGCACACATTGCATTGCAATCACACAAAAACTTAGATGATTTGAGGAAAATTGATAGCTATAAATGTCTAGATTAAGAAAAAAGAAAAACTTAAATGGATAAAAGGAGTGAGAGGAACAGGCTTCCAGTTATGGAATGAATAGGTCACAGGAATGGAAGATACAGTATACAGAATATAACTAGAGAACTTATAGAAGTCCGGACTGATTGGCATGGAAAGTGGGTAGGATGAGAGGATGAGAGTTCTATATCTGAGAGTACTCAAAGAAATTCCATTCAGAACCAGGTGTCTGTCAAGCCTCCCTCAAAAAAATTGAAAAATCCAGAATACACCAGCTGTTTCTACACCTTAAAGAACTGGAGAATCAACAACAAATCAAACCAACTCCACACATAAGAAGGGAAATAATCAAGATTAGAGCAGAGATCAATGAGGTAGAAACTAGAGATACAGTAGAATGTATCAATGAAACCAGAAGCTGGTTTTTTGAAAGAATCAGTAAGATCGATAAACCATTGGCCACACTAATCCAAAAGAAAGCTCAAATTAATAAAATTATGAATGAAAAGGGAGAGATCACAACTAACACCAAGGAAGTAGAAACAATCATCAGAAGTTATTATCAACAGTTATATGCCAATAAGTTAAGCAACCTAAATGAAATGGATGCATTCCTGGAAAACTGTAAACTCCCAAAATTGAACCAGGAAGAAATTGACAACCTGAATAGACCGATATCTAGTAACGAGATTGAAGCAGTGATCAAAAACCTCCCAAAAAACAAGAGCCCAGGACCTGACGGATTCCCTGGGGAATTCTACCAAACTTTCGAAGAAGAAATAACACCTATTCTCCTGAAGCTGTTTCGAAAAATTGAAGCAGAAGGAAAACTTCCAGACTCTTTTTTATGAAGCCAGCATTACCCTGATCCCCAAACCAGGCAAAGACCACACCAAAAAGGAGAATTTCAGACCAATATCACTGATGAATATGGATGCTAAGATTCTCAACAAGATCCAACAGCACATTAAAAAGATTATCCACCATGACCAGGTGGGATTCATCCCTGGGTTACAAGGATGGTTCAACATTCACAAATCAATCAATGTGATAGAACAAATCAATAAGAGAAAAGAGAAGAACCACATGGTCCTCTCAATTGATGCAGAAAAAGCATTTGACAAAATCCAGCATCCGTTCCTGATTAAAACGCTTCAAAGTATAGGGATAAAGGGAACATTCCTGAACTTCATAAAATCTATCTATGAAAGACCCACAGCAAATATCATCCTCAATGGGAAAAAGCTCACAGCCTTCCCGTTGAGATCAGGAACACGACAAGGATGCCCACTCTCACCACTCTTGTTCAACATAGTATTAGAAGTCCTAGTAACAGCAATCAGAGAGAAATAAACAAAGCAACAAACAAAGAGAAATAAAAGGTATCCAAATTGGCAATGAAGAAGTCAAACTCTCTCTCTTCGCAGATGATATGATTCTTTATATGGAAAACCCAAAAGACTCCACCCCCAAACTACTAGAACTCATACAGCAATTCAGTAATATGGCAGGACACAAAGTCAATGTACAGATATAGCATAAATATTTATCTGCTACATCATTGCCCTATGACATCTCACAAATCTTTTCTAGATCTCAGTGAGGAGATCCATTAACTTGGGGAATTTTGGTTTTAGTTACTGACTGTGCAATGGACATAGACATATGATGGGCATTATTATGTGAATTTTCAAGCAAAGCACAGACCAGTTGTCACTGTAAGTGCAGTGAGTCATTGTATTCTATTTTTTCCAAGCGAAACATCAGGTTAATGGCACTCCTCCAAGGATAACTTTTCTATATAAACTAGCAGACACTAAAGTATTATGTGTTATTCATAAATTCTATAAAATAGAGAAAAAGGCAAAGACACTTCAAAAGGTCTCTCTGCTAGATTTGCATTTTGGAATCATTTAAAATACTTTTTATCCTATTTATCACATTTCAGTTGCTTGTGCACAAATCTGTCATTTACTTTTTAGGGCCTTTACATTACCCAATTCTAAAGGAATGTTCATCTCATAATGTATTCAAATGGCCAGGGATAGCCACTAAGAGGTGAATATGCCATCTGGGTTGTGGTAAAAAGTGCTATTAGTTTATGGTTTTCTATGTTCTCTGAGTCAAACAGTTTATGATAGTCAAACAAAAAATTCTATGACCTCCATGGTTTTGATTTATTGCTATGACACATAGCAGTGTTTGGACTTTAGATTCAAATAAATTGAAGCAAGAATCTGTACCTTCAAATGATCAAAATAATCATTATTTAGTTCAAGGAAGAGAATAATGTTAGTTCCCCCAAAGCCAATTTGAGACACCTCCTTTGTTATTAGCTTCCTCTTTTCCCAAAAGGTATCCATTTTCTTGACTTTTTTATTATGTTATGTTAGTCACCATACAGTACACCATTAGTTTTTGATGTAGGGTCCCATGATTCATTATTTGCATATAACACCCAGTGTTCATTACAACACATGCCCTCCTTAATACCCATCACTGGGCATTTTCCTGACTTCTATGCTAACTCATTCATTGCTCTTCTTCAGCATTTTGCTACAAAGGCATGCATCCCTTAAACTTTAAGTATATTTTGGGGTTATGTTTTAACTCTAGATAAATGAAATAATAAAGTCTGTACTATATTTTACTGCTTTATGTAATAGCATGGTTGTTGCACATAGACATATTAATTCATTTCATTACTGTATAGGACTCCATTGTATGAATATACCACAGTAAATTTATAGACTATACTGATAATTATTTTGGGGGTCACTACTTTCTTACCTATTATAAATAATGATACTGTAAACATTCTTGTACACATTTTTTACTGTGCAAGGATGAGCATTTCAGGGATATATACTAATGAGTGGAATTGGTCATAAGATAGACCATACTTGGCTTTAAACAAATAATGTCAAATTTGCAAAATGTTTCAACATTTCACATCCTCACACAAATGAATGTGAATTATAGATGATCATCAGCAGTTAGTATTGGCAGCCATTTCAATCTTGGCTCTTCTGATAGGGGAGAAATGATATATCATTGAATTATGAATTTGTGCTTTTCCTTATTACTAATGAAGTAAACACTTGTCATATATTGTATATCTTCTTTTGTGAAGAGCATATTCAGGTACTTTCACTTTTTTTATTAAGGTGTTTATTTTTCTATTACTTATTTGTATAAGTTTTTCATGTATTCTGACATGAGACTTTTTACAGTTATTTGTACTACAAATATATTTTCCAGTGCTGATTTAACTATCACTTAATTGTATCTTTTTTAAACTTATTTTATTTAAATTCAATTAGTTAACATATAGTGTATCATTAGTTTCAGATGTAGAGTTCAGTAATTCATCGGTTGCATTAACACCCAGTGCTCATTACGTCTCATGCCCTTTTTAATGCCCGTCACCCAGTTACCCCATCCCCCCCATCCTCCCTCCTCCAGCAACCCTCAATTTGTTTCCTATAGTTAAGAGTTTCTTATGGCTTGCCTCTCTCTTTGATTTTGTCTTATTTTCCCTCCCCTCCCCCTATGATTCTCTGTTTTGTTTCTTAAACTCCACGTATGAGTGACACTATATGATAACAGTCTTTGTCTTATTGACTTATTTATCTCAGCATAATACTCTCCAGTTCCATCCACATTGATGTAAATGGTAAGGTTTCATCCTCTTGATGGGCTGAGTAATACTCCTTTGTGTCTATATACCGCATCTTCTTTATCCATTTATCCATCAAAGGACATTTGGGCTCTTTCCATAGTTTGGTTATTGTGGACATTGCTGCTATAAACGTTGGGGTGCAGGTACCCCTTCTGATCACAACATTTGTATCTTTTGGGTAAATCCTAGTAGTGCAATTGCTGGGAATTGGGATAGCTCTATTTTTAACTTCTTGAGGAACCTCCATCCTGTTGTCCAGAGTGGCTGCACCAGCTTGCATTCCCCTTTCTCCACAACCTCATCAACATCTGTTGTTTCCTGTGTGTTAATTTCAGCCATCTTGACTGGTGTGAAGTGGTATCTCATTGTGGTTTTAGTTTGTATTTCCCTGATGCCGAGTGATGTTGAGCATTTTTTCATGTGTATGTTGGTCATTTATATGTCTTCTTTGCAGAAATGTCTGTTCATGTTGTCTGATCATTTCTTGACTGGATTATTTGGTCTTTTTGGGTGTTAAGTTTGATAAGTTCTTTATAGATCTTGGATATTAGCCCTTTGTCTGATAAGACATTTGCAAATATCTTCTCCCATTCTGTTGGTTGTCTTTTGGTTTGTTGACTATTTCCTTTGCTATGCAAAAGAGTTTTATCTTGATGAAGTCCCAAGAGTTCATTTTATGAACATTTGATGAAGAGAATTTCTTTTATTTAATATAGTTTAAATTATCAAACTTTTTTCTTCATAATTAATAACGTTTTCCCAAATCCATGTCCATGAATGTATTCTCCCATATTTAATTCTGATACATTATTTTCTTACCTTTCTCATTTCATTCTAAAATCAGTCTGAAAATGATTTTTGATGTGAGGTGAATTTTCACTTTTTAAAATGGTATATTCAAAGACACTACTACCACCATGTGAAAAGACTGCTCTGTAGTTTCAAACTGTGGTATATAGTATGTCCAAATGTGACTGGACCTACTTATGGACACTACTTTTTTTCATAGATCTGTTTGTCAATTCTTATCCTAATACTACACAGTATTATTCTAGCTTTATTTAGAGCTTCATAACTGGGAAAACAAGCCATTTTCAAGCAGTAATTAGCCATTCATGGTCATTTCCCTTTTCATATAAATTGTAGAATCAGCTTGAAAAGTTTCACATGTAATTATTGACATTTCTACTGGCATTGTCTTGAATATTTTTGCAATATTGTCTTCTAAATCTTGAATGCTATATATTCTTATCTTTACTTAGTTACATAATTTCTCTTAATAGTGATTTCTAATTTTCTGTGAATAAAGTTTGTGCTTTTTTGTTAAACTTATTAAAAGAAATATATGTTTCATATTATTGGAAAATATAATTTTGTCTTTTATTGCAAAAATATAATAATTATATATATAGTTGTAGTTATTTCTATTCTGAAGTTACTGAAAGTTTGTTATTATTTCAATGCAAGATTCAGCTGTGACCAGCTGTTGTATTTGTTTATCATGATACTTTGGTCTCCTTTACTTTGGAACATTTCCACAGACTGACTTTGTCTTTTATGATATTAATATTTTAAAGAAAACAATTCTTTTTTCCCTTTCTTTAATAGGATGTTTTATTTGTGTTTGTCTACTGTTTCCTTGTGGTTGCATTTCCAGGCCAGAGCACTATGTGGGTGATATTAGCTTCACAGATACAGGGACCCAATGTCCATCTGTTCCTCATTGGTTATATTTCAGATTTCTGTTCTTGCAACAAATAAGCAATCTGTGGGTAGATACTTTAAGGACATGAAACATCCTGACGATTATTTAAATGTATTCTCATACTTAGCATCTATTAATGATTATTATTTGGGCTTTGCCACACATCATGCTTGTAACATTATGGTGTTTCATATCCCACATTTCCTTCACATTTACCAGTTGCACTAAGCAGCTCATAAACAAGTCTTCTTTTGTCCTTCATTTACTTTTTTGTTTATTAATTACTGGTTGACTTATTTACATATGTATTAATTATTGTGGATTTTGTTATGGATTTTCTTCTCTAAAGGTCTATAATATATCAGTCTTCTTAATTATTTTGGCTTTAAAATTGCTCCATGTATGGTCAGTGAAAGCCCTTGTGTCCTTGTGACATGCTTCCTCTCTCTTACTCTCTCACTCACACACACATACACACACACATGCTCACACACACTCATACACATATCCTAATTTTCTGGGGTAACAAGATCTTCCAGGCTAATCTGATGCTTACATTGCCACTTCTCATACTTTTATAATGATAGTTATCCTTTCATTCATTGTTAAATAATTATCCTGATATTCTATTTCTTGCATCAATTTTGGTAAATTCTACTTTTCAAAGTGTCATTAGTGCATAGAATTTTAGTATTCTCCATTGTGTATCTCCATTGTATCTCCATTATGAATTTATATTTCAAAATTATGGAATGACTTGCTTCATATATAGGAGTACTTTGTCTTAAGTTTATTTTTCTGATTTTGATAGTTCTAAGCTAGTTCCTTCCTCTTAATGTATATATGGAATATTTTTCCATATAATTTGTTTTACCTTTCTGTTTATTGCATTTTATATGAGTTAATTCTTAAAAAAACAAAAACAAAAACAAATTGTATCCCATTGGGTCCATTTTCAAATTCAGTCTGACTTCAGTGGATGGAAATACTCTGCTTCTGACTTAGAGGAATACTCAAACACAATAATAACACAACACCATTTATATGGTGGAGTTTATGTGGTACCTATCTGCCCTGTTCATATAACTTTAAAAACTACATTTATAGTCTATTTATCTTGGACAACTATCTTTAACATGACCCCACAAGTGGCTAAGCTGTGGTTATGGAGGGTTCTTTTTCATTGTATCCACCTTGAGTTTTATCCATTCCAAGGCTATCCATCTTGGCCATGTAAGTCTTTGCTATGGAATTAGACACAAGGACTATGAAGAAGATGCCATATCTTTGTTCATGGCATCTTTATCTTCCAATATCAGTCTGATGTTCCCACTCCGCTTTTCCTGCCCACTGGCGTCTTCTGCCCCTGTAGAGATCCAGACGTGTATAATTCTGATCTCAGGCTGATTTCATGGGTGATTGGAGTTCTTTGGTAGGTAATCAGCTCACTTTAGGGTACAGGTTGAAATGGCGCCTCCTCCTACTTCCCCGCCATCTTGTCCTGTTCATGGCATCTTAAATAGACTTTTAAATTAAGGGTTCATGCTAAGACTACATAATTTTATTTTAACATAGTTGAGTATAAATTATTTAGATATGTTTTCTCCCCCTTTTTAAAATTTTTAACTCTATTAAACTTTAGAACCATAGGGGGAAAATCACTAGCTTGTTGTGGATTTGTTCCTGTACGGTGAAAAAAATGAAAGCAACAACTTAAAAGAGGGCAGGAATCCAGTTGTAGGAAAAAAAGTAAATGATAAAGTAAACAAAAAGATTTTTAATTGTACGAGCTATTTGGAGTCATTAAAACAATGTTCCCTTTCTTACTGATCTACTGGTTTGGTGTATTAATACAGAGCAGATTTCAATTTTATGCATAGAGGCTAGATGAGATTATATTTAAAATCCTTCACCCTTAGCAAAGAAGTGCTTTGTTTGCTAAATGGTTGGAATGGCATTAAACACCTTTAAATGGAAGAAGGCCATTCTGCAGCCATAGATGAGTATTATACAAAGAATAAAGAATGCTCTAAGATGAATTAGGCATTGGACCAGGTAAAAGTAATGCATTCAGTTTAAAGAAACATATACCTATTTATTCAAGGACCATAGACCAGCCAGCATTTATGAAAAATGTTCAAGTACAAGCAAAGTGTGCTGCAACTCTGATTGGCTGTCCAGTCATAATTATAGGCAACATTCTAACTGTCTCAACATGAGCCAATGTGGTATTAGTTCATTAGCAGATAACATTCCTTTTGCATGAAATAGAAAACAGGGGGATCTATTGCTATGCTGTGTGAATACTATGAAGTTAATTCAAATTAAAATATGATGCATGATTAATTATAAGTGCAATAACTATTATTACAGTGAATGTGGCAATTATATTGTGAGAGCAAATAATAAGGAAAAGACAGAGGCTCTAAATGTGTTGAGGATTGGGAATGTAAAAAAAAAAAATCAGAAGAGAACACTGATAGGAAAAAAATTTTTACAATCATATTTAAGGGCATTCTCCAAAAGAGTGATTGCTAAAATGTTCCCATCAGAAACCTTGAGGTGTGCAAAATATCAATTTATAATGCAAAGAATTCTATACCAGCATCTTGAAGCAAAACTGAAGCACAACATATCTAGAGCAAGGTAACATAAAAGAAAAGAATACATATCAATTATGTACCATTTGGCATTCTGAGAAATGTTTTAGTCATATTATCTAATCTTAGAAAGATTAACAGTATTATAAGGAAGTAATTAATATTCTACAGAACTGTTTTCTCATTTTTCTACAAATGTGATATTTTTATTATTAGATTTGGAACATACACAACGACTGAAAACAGTCAATTTCTCCCATATATAGGTGCAATTATAATTACACACACATTATGATTAAATGATTATAGTCTTAAAGAGGATAGGTAAACAAACAACAGATACATTTAGCTTGTGTTTTTCTGTAACATAAAATGATATCTGACTTTATGTTCTCTATTCCTCCTATCCAGATGGTTCACTAAAATACACAAAACACAAAATAAGGGAGGGAAGGTAAGAAAGGAAACTAAAATTAAAAACAAAGAGAAAAGCTAATATAAGATACTGGAAGATATCTCCTCTAATTTCAGGTGAATTAACCAAATTGAGTAAAAGCTATTAAAAAGGCATCTCATGAACTCAACATCATATAAAGAACTATGGAAAGATAGTACCCTGTCCCTGGGCCTAGAGTTCCTGATCACCTATCAACTAGAAAGATGAGTGAATAGGAAGTCAGAATCTATTAAGATGGGAAAAGTTGGTAAACACAGTGATAGGCTTAAAGTACCTACAGAGTTCACTACAGTAAAGCATAGGTAAAATAAGAGAAGGAATTCTGGAATATTATTGTATACAATATGGAAAAACTTGACTACAATGAAGAATACCATAAAAAACATTTTGTATTTAAATTGATAGATAGAAACAAGGAATTTTACAGGGTCATAAGGTAGCTCTATTTTTAATTTCTTAAGGAATCACCACACTGTTTTCCAAAGTGACTACATCAACTTCCATTCCCACCAACAGTGTAAGAGGGTTCCCCTTTCTCCACATCCTTGCACTACTGGATATTTACCCCAAAGATACAGATGTAGTGAGAAGAAGGGCCATCTCTACCCCAATGTTCATAGCAGCAATGGCCACAGTCACCAAACTGTGGAAAGAACCAAGATGACCTTCAACAGATGAATGGATAAGAAGATATGGCCCATATATACAATAGAATATTATGCCTCCATCAGAAAGGATGAATACCTAACTTTTGTATCAACATGGATGGGACTGGAGGAGATTATGCTAAGTGAAATAAATCAAGCAGAGAGAGTCAAGTATCATATGGTTTCATTTACTTGTGGAGCATAAGGAATAACACAGAGGACATTGGGAAATGGAGAGAAGTGAGTTGGGGGAAATCAGAGGAGGAGACAAACCATGAGAGACTGTGGATTGAGAAACAAACAGAGGGTTTTGGAGGGGAGGAGAGTCGGGGGTTGGGTGAGCCCAGTGGTGGGTAGGGCATGTATTGCAGGAGCATTGGGTGTGATGCATAAACAACGAATTTTGGAACACACACACAAAAATTAAATTAAGTTAAATTAAAAATAAAAGAAGGAGTTTTGCATAGGTAAATCTTGGTGTCTTTTTTCTTTAAACTATTATTTAGGTATAATTGATGTACAAAAAATTGTACATATTTGAAGTATATAAATTGATGAGTTTAGAGACAAGTGTATATTCATAAAACCATCACCACAGTCAATGGTGTAAATATAACAAGGCTCCAAATGTTTCCTCTCACCCTCTATGGGTGTGTGTGTGTGTGTGTGTGTGAGAGAGTGAGAGAGAGAGAGAGAGAAAGAGAGAGAGAGAGATAAGGACACCTAACATAAGCTCTAACTTCTTAGCAAATTTTGAACAATACAGTATTGTGAAATATAAGCACTACACTGTACAGAAGATCTCTAGGACCTCTAGGACCTATTTATCTTACATAATGGAAACTGAATCCTTTGACCAACATCAATCAATTTTTCTAATTCCCAGGTAACTAACACTCAACTTTGTGCTGCAATGACTAACTATTTAGATTCCTCATCTAAGTGGGATCATGCAGTGTTTTTTCTTCTATGTCGGGCTCACTTACATTAGCATATCCTCCAGATTCGTTCATTCTGTTTCCAGATGGCAGAATTTCCTTTTTTTTTTTAAATGGCTGAATAATATTCTAAATATATATATTTAGAATACTATATATATTATATTTTTAATTCATTCATCAGCTGATAGACACTTGGGCTCTTTCCATAGCTTGTCTATTGTTGATAATGCTGTTATAAACATAAGGTACCTTTATCCTATCTGTATTTTTGTACCATTTGGGTAAATACCCAGTAGTGCAATTGCTGGGTTGTAGGGTAGTTCTATTTCTAAGTTTTTGAGGAACCTCCATACTGTTCTCCAGAGTGGCTGAACCAGTTTGCATTCCCATCAACAGTGTAGGATGGTTCCCCTTTCTCCACATCATAACAACATCTGTTGTTTCCTGTGTGTTAATTTTAGCCATTCTGACAGGTGTGATGTGGCATCTCATCGTGGTTTTGATTTATATTTCCCTGATAAGGAGTGATGTTGAGCATCTTTTCATGTGCCGGTTAGCCATCTGGATGTCTTCTTTGGAAAGGTGTCTATTCAAATCTTCTTCCCATTTCTTAACTGGATTATTTGTTTTTTGAGTGCTGAGTTTGGTAAGCTCTTTATAGATTTTGAATACTAACCTTTCATCAGATATGTCATTTGAAAATATCTTCTCCCATTCCATTGGTTGCCTTTTAGTTTTGTTGATTGTTTTCTTCATTGTGCAGAAATTTTTATCTTGATGACGTCCTAGCAGTTCATTTTTGCTTTTGTTTCCTTTGCCTCTGGCAATGTATCTATTAAGTTGCTGCAACCAGGGTTAAAGAGGTTGATGCCTGTGTTCTCCTCTAGGATTTTGATGGTTTCCTGTCTCACATTTAGGTCTTTCATTCATTTTGAATTTACTTTTGTGTACGGTGTAAGAAAGTGGTCCAGTTTCACTCTTCTGCATGTTGCTCTCCAGTTTTCCCACCACCATTTGTTCGAAAGACTGTCTTTTTCCCTCTGGATGTTCTTTCCTATTTGTTGAGGATTAGTTGACCATAGAGTTGTTTTCTCTTTCTTTCTCCTCTCCTCCTCTTTTATCTTCTCCCAAATTACTTGGTTTCAGTGAAATCTGTTCCTAGAAAAATCATCACCAGTGTTAAAAGAGCCTAGAAGTTCAGTCTCTCCTAGGAAAAATGAAGATAAAGGCAAAGTTTTCATCATTTCAGAGACTCTAGTAAGACTGAATAAGAACTTATTTAATTATTACTTAATAAATATACATTCCCTGGAGGATCAAATATTTTAAATATCGGATGTATAAGAGCATAGGCATGCAAAAACAACTTGGAAGTGAAGATAATCTAGTTTAACTGCATGATTTTTGTAAATAATATTAGAGTGCTCTAGGAAAAGGATGTTTCTTGTTTACTAGTAGATTCTTTTTGAAACCTGAATTAGAGACCAAACCTAACTCTAAATCTAGTTTGTTTATTCTTTTCCATAATACCATGCTCTGTCTTTTTATCTATACTTGCTTACTAAAGTAAAAATTTAACTAAATATTAAAAATACTAGATATTAAATATTTTGGAAATTCCCAGTGTTATTATTTTTATTACACCTCCAGTCACAAATTGGTATTCAGACCAATTTGAAATTAATACTTAAATGTGTAGCTCTAAAAATGGGATAATATCTCTTTTACAGTGGGACCAGCCAACCACAAACTTTTCTGAGATGAATTATTGGGAAAATCTGTGGTTGTTGATCTATGGACCACAGTATGCAAGGCTGTTTGTTTTAATGAGGGAGGAGTGATCTACACGTACGGTTGGATGCTTTGCAGGAAGCTGAACCAATACATCTTTCTCAAAGGAAAATGAGGGAAAAATAATCTATCAAAACTACTTGACAGCCACCTGATCAATGTGCCATATTTGTTTAATAAAGACATTATGGTTAGTCCATTCATAACCATCCATTTTCCACAGACACACAAAATTTCCCAACTTTGCCTTTGCCTACAGTGGGGCCTGGAGCAATTAATGTGCATCTTAGGAGAGCCCTACTGCTGAGCAGAGCTAATCAGGGAAGTGTTTTCTGAAGACACAGAATTCTGAGTTTGCCATGTCTGATTAAGGTTAATGGTAATCATGCATATCAGTGTCATGTTATTTGTACTTTTGGAAGGCCTGATATTATTTGTATAAATAGCACTATCTAAAGGTTATAATCCACAGTTTGCATTTAAATTGAGATGCATTTTTTCCACAATTAAAAAAATAAGCTTGGAAATATGTACCTCATGGAAAAGCTTTTTTTCACTTTTTCCCCCCCAAACAGGCTTTTGTGGCAAAAATTGCATCCATTTTGAACAATGACATGTTTTTATTTTCTATTTTCTTGGGTTGCATGGCAAGGTGACTGGGGAAGGGAGAGATGAAGGAGGTAGAATTTGTTTAAAATGTCTTGTGATAGATGTCAAAGAGTTTTAAAGATGATTCATTTATTTTATATAATGACTGTGTAACATAAACATTGTTCCTTCAGTTTACAGAATGGAAATTAAATCTTAGCTTAATTATTTGACCACATTCACGCAGCTCTGGAGTGCTAGAGCCAAAGAGAAAACTGAACTTTGTTTACTCCACACATCTCAGTGTTTAGATCCTGGATCAGACTCTATCAGGACAACAGGCTAGGGCTTTATCTTACTAGTTGTCTGGTATTGGAGAAATCACCAAACTTCTCTGAGCCTTGGTTTAAGCTAGTGATACTAAATAATCGATTTGCTTATCTGTGCATCATTGAACCAATTCCAAGAAATCTGTACCTTAGCTTTCTCTTCTGTAAAATTGGAATAACTATAGATTTTACCTGATAGGCTTGTTATGAGGACTGTGTGGGCACAGGTAAAACATTTAAAGGATTCCTAATATATTGCGAGTCAATGTAGGTGCCACAGTTATTGTTAAGGTGAAAGGTAATATGTGGTACATGCAGAGCACAACAAAAGGAATATAAGTATTGATAATTAGGAATCAATAGTAACAGTGGTAACAGTCATGACAGCAGTAACAGTTGAGTTCCTTATTACAATTATTATTATTAACACTGATAGAATAGTCCTGGTAAATCAAGGGCTCCAGTCTAATAAGTGTACTATGGCAATACATTTTCTGGGGGCAAAAATTTGAATAGTGAATAACTTTTCCACTATATAGATAACTAATTCAGAATTTCTGGGTATGAACTGACAGTTTAATAAATTCCTCCATTAGGCTTGAGAATATGATTGTATGACTGTGCCTTGGTTTCATTTTCTTTCCAATTATTATTTTTCACTTTGCCATCAGTCTGATCTTTCACATATGTAAATTTTATCATAATCTTCATGTATTTCTGTGTCTTCCAATAATGTCTTCACTGAATCTATGAGGTTGCTTGTTTCTGTTCTTCCTAAAACCTGCTTTTTCCTCCCTATGTTTCTGAGAACTATCCAATAGATCAGATAGAATTTCTTTTAAAAAAAATTAAATGCTGTATCATGTATAAAATATAGGTGTGTAGGGCATGTCTGCAGCATTCTATTCTTAATTTTTAGTAAGCAAAAAGACAAATGTACATGAACTCTCATCCTGATTTAATGATGATTGCAATTGTACATGCCATGTTTCTTTCAAATTTCTGTACAATTCCTCTGAGTCTGAAAAATCTGAAGAGTATTTCCCACATTTGGATTTGATTTCCTAATTCACTTTCTACTAGGGTAACTTTATAAATAGCTGTGTTGGATTTGGCTTTCTGCTTGTTTATGGAGATGCTTTGTAACTGTGGGTAGGTAAAGAAGTAAGATGACTGAAATAAACATTCACATTGTAGCAAACATTCTGATGCGATTAACCTCAGTCCTCAGAGGTAACCACAGCTTATCCTATACCAGGCATAGCTGTTGTAGATTGTTTCCACTCTCCTTAGGCTCCTCTCTGCCTTTACAATGTAGTAGGTGGCTTTGCTTCATATTTCTCCAGGATTAATATCGTTGGAAATAAAAAGCCAAACAAGCGTTACTTTTCTGTTGTTCTCTTGAACCAGCCTGCCTCACATGCTCTTATTCTCTCCTACATTCAAATACTGACTGTACTATTTCTAAAGTCAATTAGCTCAATTCTTACCTAACACAGGGATAGATCAGTACATGTTCCAGAATGACTCCTGAAAAATGCTAAAATTATATCTTCATTTTCTCTCTCTTGTAACTTTCAAATAAAACACATTCCCAAATCTCCATCAGACTAAAACCAAATATACCTTTCAGGCTTTCTGTACCTTCAATTTATGACTTTAATTTTCACCTTCTTTTCCCCATTGTGTTTTGCTTTTTTTTTAAAGATTTTATTTATTTATTTATTATTTTTAAAAATTTTTTAAATTTATTTTCAGCGTAACAGTATTCATTGTTTTTGCACCACATCCGGTGCTCCAAGCAATCTGTGCCCTCTCCAATACCCACCACCTGGTTCCCCCAACCTCCCACCCCCCGCCCCTTCAAAACCCTCAGATTGTTTTTCAGAGTCCATAGTCTCTCATGGTTCACCTCCTCTTCCAATTTCCCTCAAGTGTTTTGCTTTTTAATCAATTATTTACTTGTTTCTAATTTTAAACATACTTAACAAGTTGACTTTTACTTCTACCTTACTCCTGACAATGCTATTTTACATGTTATAAAGCTATCATTTTTATGTAATTTTGAAGCCATTGTTGTAACCTGTCCCTTAGAAAGTCCTTTCCTCCCTCAGCTTCTCACTGCATTACACCAGCTCCCTCCCACCACCAACCCCCCTTATTCTAAAGGAAAACTGTCTACAGCAATGATGGCAAAGAGACCCTCACCTCCAGAGAAAAGGTTGCATACTGCAAGCATATAATTCAATCAAGTACACAGACCTTTCTTAGAAGAGAGATTGTAAAAACTGTTCAATGTTACTTAACTTGAGAAAAAAATGTTGCTGTTATGGGGGTTGTAGCATGTGTAATGATTTTATCAATTTGTCTAAATATGCAAAAGGAGCACCGGGGTGGCTCAGTCAGTTAAGCATCTGACTCTTGATTTCAGCTCAGGTCATGAATTCAGGGTCATGAGATGGAGCCCTGCCTCCGGAGTGTGCTTCTGTCCCTCTTCCTCTTCCTCTACTCCCCCGCCTCCAATAAATAAAATAAATCGTTTAAAATAATAAATAATAGGGAGAGGAGTCAAGATGGTGGAGAAGTAGCAGGCTGAGACTACTTCAGGTAGCAGGAGATCAGCTAGATAGCTTATCTAAAGATTGCAAACACCTACAAATCCAACGGGAGATCGAAGAGAAGAAGAACAGCAATTCTAGAAACAGAAAATCAACCACTTTCTGAAAGGTTCCAAAGCAATGGGAAGCTAGACCGTGTGGGCAGGGGACAGCTCCCGGCAAGCAGTGGAGCAACGGAGCACAAAATCAGGACTTTTAAAAGTCTGCTCTGCTGAGGAACATTGCCCCAGAGGCTTAACTGGGGTGAAGCCCACACAGGGTCAGCATGGCCTCAGGTCCCGCAGGGTCACAGAAGGATCGGGGGTGTCTGAGTGTCGAAGAGCTTACAGGTATTAGAACGGGGAAGCCGGCTACAGAGACAGAGCCGAGGAGTGAGCTCTAAGCTCGGGGTTACTTTGAACCAGTCGCAGGCTCAGTCAGCTCGGAGCGTGGCCGGAGGCCAGGCAGACGGGAGTAATTGGGCGCTGTTCTCTGAGGGCGCACTGAGGAGTGGGGCCCCGTACTCTGGGCTCCTCCGGGCCAGAGACTGGGAGGCCACCATCTTCATTCCCGCCCTCCGGAACTCTACGGAAAGCGCTCAGGGAACAAAAGCTCGCGAAAGCAAGCCCGAGCAGATCACTCAGCCCGGCCTCTGGTAAGGGCGGTGCAACTCCACCCGGGGCAAAGACTCTTGAGAATCACTACAACAGGCCCCACCCCCAGAAGATCAACAAGAAACCCAGCCAGGATCAAGTTCACCTACCAAGGAGTGCAGAGGAATTCCAGAGGAGGAGAAAGTAAAGCACGGAACTCATGGCTTTCTCCCACTGATTCTTTAGCCTTGCAATTATTTTTTTTTTCTTTTTCAATTTTTTTTTCTCTTCTTCTGCTAAATTTTTTAACATTTACCCTTTTCTTTTTTAACGCTTTTTAACTAGTTTATCTAAAGTATATATATATTTTTTCCTTTTTATATTTTTTCTTTATTGGTTTTCTTTTTTTAATTGTTGTTTTTTTTTTTTTTCTTTCTGAAACTTTTTATCCCCTTTCTCCCCCCTCATGATTTGGGATCTCTTCTGATTTGGCTAAAGCTTATTTTCCTAGGGTTGTTGCCACCCTTTTAGTATTTTACTTACTCCTTCATATACTCTTATCAGGACAAAATGGCAAGGCGGAAAAATTCACCACAAAAAAAAGAACAAGAGGCAGTACCAAAGGCTAGGGACCTAATCAATACAGACATTGGTAATATGTCAAATCTAGAGTTCAGAATGACGATTCTCAAGGTTCTAGCCAGGCTCGAAAAAGGCATGGAAGATATTAGAGAAACCCTCTCGGGAGAGATAAAAGCCCTTTCTGGAGAAATAAAAGAACTAAAATCTAACCAAGTTGAAATAAAAAAAAGCTATTAATGAGGTGCAATCAAAAATGGAGGCTCTCACTGCTAGAATAAATGAGGCAGGAGAGAGAATTAGCGATATAGAAGACCAAATGACAGAGAATAAAGAAGCTGAGCAAAAGAGGGACAAACAGCTACTGGACCACGAGGGGAGATTTTGAGAGATAAGTGACACCATAAGACGAAACAACATTAGAATAATTGGGATTCCAGAAGAAGAGGAAACAGAGAGGGGAGCAGAAGGTATATTGGAGAGAATTATTGGAGAGAATTTCCCCAATATGGCAAAGGGAACAAGCATCAATATCCAGGAGGTTCAGAGAACTCCCCCTCAAAATCAATAAGAATAGGTCCACACCCCGTCACCTAATAGTAAAATTTACAAGTCTTAGTGACAAAGAGAAAAACCTGAAAGCAGCCCGGGAAAAGAAGTCTGTAACGTACAATGGCAAAAATATTAGATTGGCAGCAGACTTATCCACAGAGACCTGGCAGGCCAGAAAGAGCTGGCATGATATATTCAGAGCACTAAACGAGAAAAACATGCGGCCAAGAATACTATATCCAGCTAGGCTATCATTGAAAATAGAAGGAGAGATTAAAAGCTTCCAGGACAAACAAAAACTGAAAGAATTTGCAAACACCAAACCAGCTCTACAGGAAATATTGAAAGGGGTCCTCTAAGCAAAGAGAGACCCTAAAAGTAGTAGATCAGAAAGGAACAGAAACAATATACAATAACAGTCACCTTACAGGCAATACAATGGCACTAAATTCATATCTCTCAATACTTACCCTGAATGTTAATGGGCTAAATGCCCCAATCAAAAGACACAGGGTATCAGAATGGATAAAAAAACAAAACCCATCTATATGTTGCCTACAAGAAACTCATTTTAAACGCAAGGACACCTCCAGATTTAAAGTGAGGGGGTGGAAAAGAATTTACCATGCTAATGGACATCAGAAGAAAGCAGGAGTGGCAATCCTTATATCAGATCCATTAGTTTTTAAGCCAAAGACTATAATAAGAGATGAGGAAGGACACCATATCATACTCAAAGGATCTGTCCAACAAGAAGATCTAACAATTTTAAATATCTATGCCCCTAACGTGGGAGCAGCCAACTATATAAACCAATTAATAACAAAATCAAAGAAGCACATCAACAATAATACAATAATAGTAGGGGACTTTAACACTCCCCTCACTGAAATGGACAGATCATCCAAGCAAAAGATCAACAGGGAAATAAAGGCCTTAAATGACACACTGGACCAGATGGACATCACATATATATTCAGAACATTTCATCCCAAAGCAACAGAATACACATTCTTCTCTAGTGCACATGGAACATTCTCCAGAATAGATCACATTCTCGGTCCTAAATCAGGTCTCAACCGTTATCAAAAGATTGGACTCTTTCCCTGCATACTTTCAGACCACAATGCTCTGAAGCTAGAACTCAATCACAAGAGGAAATTTGCAAAGAACCCAAATACATGGAGACTAAACAGCATCCTTCTAAAGAATGAATGGGTCAACCAGGAAATTAAAGAAGAATTGAAAAAATTCATGGAAACAAATGATAAGGAAAACACAACGGTTCAAAATCTGTGGGACACAGCAAAGGCAGTCCAGAGAGGAAAATATATAGCGGTACAAGCCTTTCTCAAGAAACAAGAAAGGTCTCAGGTACACAACGTAACCCTACACCTAAGAGAGCTGGAGAAAGAACAAGAAAGAAAGCCTAAACCCAGCAGGAGAAGAGAAATCATAAAGATCAGAGCAGAAATCAATGAAGTAGAAACCAAAAAAACAATAGAACAAATCAATGAAACTAGGAGCTGGTTCTTTGAAAGAATTAATAAGATCGATAAACCCTTGACCAGACTTACCAAAAAGAAAAGAGAAAGGACCCAAATAAATAAAATCATGAATGAAAGAGGAGACATCACAACGAACACCAAAGAAATACAGTCAATTATAAGAACATACTATGAGCAACTCTACGCCAACAAATTTGACAATCTGGAAGAAATGGATGCATTCCTAGAGACATATAAACTACCACAACTGAATCAGGAAGAAATAGAAAGCCTGAACAGACCCATAACCAGTAAGGAGATTGAAACAGTCATCAAAAATCTCCAAACAAACAAAAGCCCAGGGCCAGACGGCTTCCCAGGGGAATTCTACCAAACATTTAAAGAAGAACTAATTCCTATTCTCCTGAAACTGTTCCAAAAAATAGAAATGGAAGGAAAACTTCCAAACTCATTTTATGAGGCCAGCATCACCTTGATCCCAAAACCAGACAAGGATCCCATCAAAAAAGAGAACTACAGACCAATATCCTTGATGAACACAGATGCAAAAATTCGCACCAAAATACCAGCCAATAGGATCCAACAGTACATTAAGAGGTTTATTCACCACGACCAAATGGGATTTATTCCAGGGCTGCAAGGTTGGTTCAACATCCGCAAATCAATCAATGTGATACAACACATTAATAAAAGAAAGAACAAGAACCATATGATACTCTCCATAGATGCTGAAAAAGCATTTGACAAAGTACAGCATCCCTTCCTGTTCAAAACTCTTCAAAGTGTAGGGATAGAGGGCACATACCTCAATATTATCAAAGCCATCTATGAAAAACCCACCGCAAATATCATTCTCAATGGAGAAAAACTGAAAGCTTTTCCGCTAAGGTCAGGAACACGGCAGGGATGTCCGTTATCACCACTGCTATTCAACATAGTACTAGAAGTCCTAGCCTCAGCAATCAGACAACAAAAGGAAATTAAAGGTATCCAAATCGGCAAAGAAGAAGTCAAACTATCACTCTTCGCAGATGGTATGATACTACATGCGGAAAACCCAAAAGACTCCACTCCAAAACTGCTAGAACTTGTACAGGAATTCAGTAAAGTGTCAGGATATAAAATCAATGCACAGAAATCAGTTGCATTTCTCTACACCAACAACAAGACAGAAGAAAGAGAAATTAAGGAGTCCATCCCATTTACAATTGCACCCAAAACTATAAGATACCTAGGAATAAACCTAACCAAAGACACTAAGAATCTATACACAGAAAACTATAAAGTACTCATGAAAGAAATGGAGGAAGACACAAAGAAATGGAAAAATGTTCCATGCTCCTGGAGTGGAAGAATAAATATTGTGAAAATGTCTATGCTACCTAAAGCAATCTACACATTTAATGCAATTCCTATCAAAATACCATCCTTTTTTTTTTTTTCAAAGAAATGGAACAAATAATCCTAAAATTTATATGGAATAAGAAAAGACCTCGAATAGCCAAAGGAATATTGAAAAAGAAAGCCAAAGTTGGTGGCATCACAATTCCGGACTTCAAGCTCTATTACAAAGCTGTCTTCATCAAGACAGCATGGTACTGGCACAAAAACAGACACATAGATCAATGGAACAGAATAGAGAGCCCAGAAATAGACCCTCAACTCTATGGTCAACTAATCTTTGACAAAGCAGGAAAGAATGTCCAATGGAAAAAAGACAGCCTCTTCAACAAATGGTGTTGGGAAAATTGGACAGCCACATGCAGAAAAATGAAATTGGATCATTTCCTTACACCACACACGAAAATAGACTCAAAATGGATGAAGGACCTCGATGTGAGAAAGGAGTCCATCAAAATCCTTGAGGAGAACACAGGCAGCAACCTCTTCAAACTCAGCCGCAGCAACATCTTCATAGGAACATCGCCAAAGGCAAGGGAAGCAAGGGCAAAAATGAACTATTGGGATTTTATCAAGATCAAAAGCTTTTGCACAGCAAAGGAAACAGTTACCAAAACCAAAAGACAACTGACAGAATGGGAGAAGATATTTGCAAATGACATAGCAGATAAAGGGCTAGTGTCCAAAATCTATAAAGAACTTAGCAAACTCAACACCCAAAGAACAAATAATCCAATCAAGAAATGGGCAGAGGACATGAACAGACATTTCTGCAAAGAAGACATCCAGATGGCCAACAGACGCATGAAAAAGTGCTTCATATCACTCGGCATCAGGGAAATACAAATCAAAACCACAATGAGATATCACCTCACACCAGTCAGAATGGCTAAAATTAACAAGTCAGGAAATGACAGATGCTGGCGAGGATGTAGAGAAAGGGGAACCCTCCTACACTGTTGGTGGGAATGCAAGCTGGTGCAACCACTCTGGAAGACAGCATGGAGGTTCCTCAAATTGTTGAAAATAGAACTACCCTATGACCCAGCAATTGCACTGCTGGGTATTTACCCTAAAGATACAAACGTAGTGATTCGAAGGGTCACGTGCACCTGAATGTTTATAGCAGCAATGTCTACAATAGCCAAACTATGGAAAGAACCTAGATGTCCATCAACAGACGAATGGATAGAGAAGATGTGGTATACATACACAATGGAATACTATGCAGCCATCAAAAGAAATGAAATCTTGCCATTTGCGACGACCTGGATGGAACTAGAGGGTATCATGCTTAGCGAAATAAGTCAATCGGAGAAAGACAACTATCATATGATCTCCCTGATAAGAGGGAGAGGAGATGCAACATGGGGGGTTAAGGGGGTAGGAGAAGAGTAAATGAAACAAGATGGGATTGGGAGGGAGACAATCCATAAGTGACTCTTAATCTCACAAAACAAACTGAGGGTTGATGGGGGGAGGGGGGTTGGGAGAGGGGGGTGGGGTTATGGACATTGGGGAGGGTATGTGCTATGGTGAGTGCTGTGAAGTGTGTAAGCCTGGCGATTCACAGACCTGTGAACTTAGGAAAGAAAGAAATGAAACCATCCCAGAAATGAGGAGAAAAAAAATCACAACCCCTGGGGATAAAAATATATTATATGTTTATAAAAAATAAAATTAAAAAAAATAATAATAAACATATTCCCCAAAATTTACATTTACTCTAAATACATGCATCAGGAATATAAAAGATTGAGAGCATGTAATTATCTTCTTTCTTCCCCCAAATATCCCTGAAAATGTAGTAGAAGACTATCAGCCCAAAAAGAAGCAGAAAGACAACAGCAGGCATAATTGTTCATTACCTTCTTTTTAAGAAAAGTAGGCAAGTGATGCACAAACCAAATGGTTTCCTGGGAGATTTGGGGAAGAAAGAAACTAAATACCCCTGCAGAGCCATGAAGAGTCTCAACATTTTGGTACCCACTACAGAAGATGAGGTGAAGAGCAGAGTCAAAAACCAGGGAGTGGATGGAGAGAATGCATAAGCAATGCATATTGCTGAAAATGAAAAACAATCCTCACATCATCTCTGTGAGCTAGACTGTATTAGAATTCCCATTTATAGATTAAAAAATTACAGATGAATTGGTTAAATAACCTGTTCAGGATTAAATATCAAAAAAGTGGTAAACTTTTCAGATGGGAATAGCCTGGCTCCAAGCACCAGGTTTGATGTTCCTACTCCCACTGCAATGAATGGTCACACGCACGTACAACTGACCTACTGATGCAAAATAGTGCAAAATAGTGCATGGCTTAAAGATATAGAGAAAAAGAGAAATTTATAGATATCTCTCAAATATAAAAACTTATCCAAGCAATTATAAATTTGATCACAAAGAATAAATTCACCAAATGAAATTTTGGATAAAAATAAAGGGATGTCTTACTCTTTGAGACACCAAGACATATTATAAAATGAAAGTCATTACTGGATATAATAAACATATTTGACTTAATACTTTGGAACAGAAAAAGGACCAAAAACAAATCAAAACATATAAATATATGATCCCTAGATTCTGAACCATTGCATATCAGCAGTTCCTGAGAGATGGAGTTACAGTAAGTTCATCTTGCTATAATTGTGCAAATAGAGATTGCCTTATGTATGCAGCAGGCCGTAATGAGTTATCATTTCTGACAGCATAATGTTATATCAGAGAAACAATAAAACTTAAGAACCACTGATAATGGGTATTAAAATAGCATTCCAAGCAAATCAAGAAAAGAAAGATAATCTAATAAATGATGTTGAGACATTTAATTATCAAGAATATCCATAAAGAGTTCATTTTAAGAATTAGAACATAAAAACTACCAAAATTAGAAGATGAAAATAAAACTTTGTATTTGGAGTGGCAAAGAACTTTCTTAAAAGAAAAAGAAAAAAAAGAAGAAAAAATGAAGTATAAAGGAAAAGTAAGAAGCATAAAATAGATGAGACATAAAACCCTGTTACAATTTTTCTCAAAGTGGATATGGATATATTTTATTACCAAAAGTATATGATTCAGAAAATATAAGAAAATTGCCTTCCACATATAATACTCAAAACTATTCTATACCTTTGCATAATTAGTTGCATATGGAAAAAATTTTAAACCAGATTTTTTTCCAAAAACATAGGCTTTTAGTTTTATTATGTCTACACATTCCTCTGCATGAGTTTTAAAGACTGGAAATCACACACATACACACACACATTTACACATACATACACACACAAAATGTGTGTGATTGATTGATTGATTGATGGAAGAGAGAGAGAGAGAGAGAGAGAGCAGAAGAGCAGAGGTAGAGGGACAAGGAGACTGCTCTGAGGATAGAGCCTGACGTGGGGCTCAATCTCAGGACCCTGAGACCATGACCTGAGCCAAAAGCCAAAGTGCGTTGCTTAACTGACTGAAGCACCCATGCCTCTCTAAGACAGCACTTCTTCTTTTAGGCCTAGAAATCATTCAAAAACAAAACATAGAATGAAAACCTGGGAATTATCATTTTTAGTGAAACTGGGTGACCGAATCCACAGATTTTGAAATGCATACACATTGAAATGCATACACACCTGCTAAAAGTAACTCGATTGGGAATAAGTAGGAACAAAAATACAGAGTGGTGAGAGGGTCTAAATGAGGGCAGATCCAAGTGCCAGCATTTGTGTATTCTGTGGTGGCAGGTTGCAAAGGTGTTTCTTTTGGGGGACATTTGGGAACATTCGATTTCTTTCACAATCAATGATAAAGTAGGAATCTGCACAGCATCGGTGTAAAGACAATCTATGAAAAATAGTGATGGAAATATTTCTTTTAAAAAGGTAATGACAATAGACTTTTCACTAGAAAGGTGTGCCATAGAGAAAATAAAACTTTCCAAATCGTTTGCCAGGAATACACGAAAATTTCATGCCAAAGTTGCCTTTAAGAAGCAAAGTTCAGAAAGCAAGATCTCAAGACAGGGATGACAGGAGAACTAGAGGAGATGAAACATAAATTAGCACAACTTAGGAAAGAAAGAAATGAAACCATCCCAGAAATGAGGAGAAAAAAAATCACAAGCTTATGGGAAAATATACAAGCACATGGGAAATCACAAGCACATGGGAAAAACCTGGGAAGGAGGTGAAAAAAATGATAGGGAAAAGAGTTGGAAAATGTTAGGGAACTAGAGAACTGGCACACAGGAGAATCTTCCTCCCTGAGAGGAAAACCACAACAAGAGAGGAGGACTAATATTTAAAAGTGTATTAAAAGTGCTTAGAGCTATCAACTTTGAGAGCTCACCACATGCTAGGCAAAAGGGAATCAGAACAATCTGTCTTGGACATGTCCTAATAAATATACAGACCTTTGGAAATGAAGAAATCATAATTTGGGTAGCTAGAAGAAAAGATCCTGGTGACCTCATTTTCTCTTTTATCAAACACTAAGAGACAGTGACGAAATACCTTCTAGATGCTCATGGAAGTAAAGTTGCCCCAATTATTTTATACACAGCCAAAATGTTTTCCAAGTATAAAGGCTATACACTTTTTTGAACATACAAGAACTCAGTGGTTATCTTTACTGTGAGCCTAACTTGTAGCAATTACGAAAGCATAAACTTTAGCTAACAAAGAAGTGCCTAAGGAAAATATGACAAAGGGACATAAAGGTACTTTTCACTACTTTATCATGTGTGTCATAGGTGCATTCTCATTAAAAATTAAGACACAGTGATTTTATTCATATTGTATGTATATTACAGCAGAGCTGTGGAAATTTAACTAATAGTTTTTTTAAAATTTGAAATGTGTTGATAAAAGTAGTACATTTAGAAGAGGTAATAATATATTTAGCATGCTGAACAAATGGTTTGGATGAAATATTAATGTCTCTAGTCAATTTTAGATAAAATTTATGAAACATTCAGACTGATAAATGTGATAAAATGTATGGGTTTGAAAGCCTTGGAAGCAACTTCTTTATGACCTGAATCAATATTCTATTTTTACTAGATCTTCAAGAAAAGTAATTCATCAAGGCCAAAAAACAGAGGGCAGGGATTAACACTCACCCATTTTTGTTTTACTGTTATAGAGACAGAAAGCTTTTTTCCCCCTTGTTAAGAATACTCCCCAAGAAGAATGCTTTAAAATATTTACTGATGCTCCTATACTATCCCTTCCCACCAAGGGAAGTTGTCAGATTTTAGGGAAAAGAATGGATGTAGTCTTTTTAGTGTTTTTTTGATGGGAATAAACTCACTGAGTCCTAGGAGAACTGAAAAGGAGTTTTCTCTTTAAAGGGTAAGAGCCTGGGGAGCCAGAGGAAGAACAGAGATTTGGAGGAGTAACAAACTTTCCTTGTTGCCATATGAATATGTACTAGAGGAATAAATATAGTGCACTCCACTTTTGAAACAATGAATAATGGGCTATACTGCTATTTCTAGTTATTCTGTTCTCCCAGTCCCAATTAAAATTGCTTTCTGGCCAATAGCATGAGGTAGCCATTGCTTATGGAAGGGAATTACCAGTAGCAAAGAAATGGATTGTGATTTTCAAAAGCTTAGACCCTCAGAGGCCTCATGAAAAAAGAAATCTGATGAGAGGTGGGATTCCTATATCGGTTTGGATAAAACCTCCTCAGAGTGATGTGAGGAAGAGGGATAGTAAAGGAGAACACCAAGAATGGGTAGACACTATAGTCCCTCCCTCCTCTGAGCCTTTCCAGAAATCCCAGATTGATGTTATGTTCCATTTCTCCTGGAGGTTCTCCAAAGAGGCCAGGTCCCAGGAGATAAATCATCTCATTTTATAGCTTGTCTTAGAAGGATTGAAACAAACGGCAAAGTTTCCCACTCCATACTCTGGCTCAAGAAAAGTAGAATTCTCCCTGTGTACCTCAATACTGTGAAGGGCCATGGATGAACCCATGATTTTTTCTGAGGTTACTATAGCAGAAGATCAAAGAAATTACACAGGATCTTTCAAGCAGTGCATAGGAGTTAGCAGAGAGGAACCAGAACAAATGACCTCCATATCAAGATCAAGGATAACTCTGTCATTCCCAAGTGGAAAGACTGCCAGCCTATGATCAATCAAGGAAATTGCTATCATGGAGGCTAGCATGAGAAGAATGTGGGCCAAAGAAAGTCTCTTTCCTGTGCACCTTCATCTATGTTAGTTCCCACAATTTGTTTTTTTCAAAGATTTATTTATTTGAGAAAGAAAGAGTGTGTGTGTGTGTGTGTGTGTGTGTGTGTGTGTGTGTGTGTGTGCATGGGTTGGGGCAGGGGTAAAGAGGGAGAGACAGAGAATCTTCAAGCAGACCCCCTTGCTGAGTGGGAAGCGAGATGCCGGGCTAGATCCTAGGACCCTGAGATCATGACCTGAGCAAAAATCAAGAGCCGGCCACTTAACCAACTGAGCCACCCAGGTGCCCCATTTCTTACAATTTAAATTCAGTGACAAGCAGAGGAAGAGGGGCTCCAAATTTATCTTTGCCAGATTCCTTGCATTTTTCAAACAAGGACTCATAATAGCATTATGTCACAAATATGAAATTGTCATTTCTACAGGTTAATAACAACTACTGGCAATTTTACAGGGTTTAACCCAGTAGTTAAGGTTTGTTATAGAAAAATACAATTATGCATATTTTTGGAGAAAACATTTTTAACGTTTTATTTTGAGGTAATTATAGGCTCACAGAGAGTGGCCAAATTCATAAATAGAGTCTCTTCAACACTTTAGCCATCTTCATCCAGTTAGCAGTATAATACCAAAACCAGGAAATCAACTTTGGTATAATGCTATTAGCTACTCTACAGATTTTATTCAATTTTTTGAATGTGCTTTTTATTTTAAAACTGTTTCAGATTACCAAAAATTTGCAAAGATGATACAGAAATTTTCGGTACCCAGCCTCCCCTGATTCTAACATCTTTCTTCAGGACAGTACATTTGTCACAAATAAATGAACCAGTATCAATACACTACTGTTAATGAAAGTTCATTACTTCATTCATATTCCCTTAGTTTTTACCAAATATAGGTTTTCTGTTCCAGGATTTCACCCAGGATACCATGTTCTATTAATCATCATGTTTCTTTAGGCTCCTCTAGGCTGTGACAGTTCCTCAGACTTGCCCAGATTTTGATGATCTTGGCAGTTTGAAAAGTGCTAGAAAGGTATTTTACAGAAAGTCCTTTAATTTGGTTATATATTATGGTTTTATCATAATTTTACGGGGGTTACGGATTTTTGGAAAAAAGACCGCAGAAGTCAAGTGCCATTCTGGGGTTATAGACTTTGGGGAGGAAGATCGCCATTCTCATCACATTATGGAGGGGTACATGCTATGGACATGACTTACCTAATTGATGTTGACCTTGGTCACTTGGCCTAGCCAATTTTTGCCAGGTTTCTCCACTGTAAAATTACTTGTTTTTTTCTACTTTTACTTTTTTTCTACTTTGAAAGGTGGGGCATCTGGGTGGCTCAGTTGTTAAGCATCAGTCTTCAGTTCTGGTCATGATCCATGGTTCCTGGGATCGAGTTCCACATCAGGGAGCCTGCTTCTCCCTCTCCCACTCCCCCTGCTTGTGTTCCTTTTCTAGCTCTCTCTCTCTCTGTCAAATAAATAAATCTTAAAAAAAAAAAAAAAAAAAACTAAGTTTGACCATTGGGTGATCTTACATTTAGTTCCCGTGTTCCTTGACAGGGCCCATCTGTGTAGCGTTTCTTTAGCATTTCTTTGCTTTCTGACACAACAAGATGCTCCAGACCTAGAATCAGTCACTTTCCCAAGGAACTGTGATTTCTTTTATTAGAGAATAATATTAGAAACCAAGATATGTGTGCTGAGTTTGCTCATTGCTACCAAGGTGTCATGGCTTCTAGGTCTTCAATTAATAGAGCAAGAAAATATCTATGTTTCCGATTGTCTCTTAGTCAACCCATTGGCAAGAAAGTGATGCCCACTCCACCACAAATAGTATAGCATATACACGACACTCAACGCTGGACAAATGAGTTTGGCAGCAATTCATCATATGAACTCACTGTCTTGGGGAGAGGGACACCAGACACCACTTTGGGCAACACAGGTATTACAGTCAGGAGCAGAGTGAACAAGTAGGGGCAGTAAGAGACAGGTTTTGCAGTAACAAGAGGATAGGGTAGGAGGAGGGATTTGTTTGTTGGAGTAATTTTGCAGAATTGCAAGAATGTAAAACCTGTTAGGTTGAGGAACACATGGGGTGCAGTTGGCCTGGCTGATAGTAGAACCAACGTAGTGAAGAGTCTTTCTTATTGGGTAGAAGTCATATCTGACAGCAGGGGAACTCATAATTAGGACTTTGGAACTCTATGAGAACCAAAGATGTCAAAACAGCCTTCAAATTTCGGGTCTTACAATAAAATATGTCTATATTAACCAGGATATATACATATATCTGTACATATCTGAAATTGCATCTCTTGTAAAAAAAAAGTAAGATACATTATTGAAAATAAATCTATCTTCAAATATACAAAAATGTCATAATAAATTCATAAATATGGAATTGTGGAATCAATGGAATGGCTTTTATAAGTCATTTGATTAATAACACCAAATATCTCTGGAAATTTATATGCACATACTTCTCTGCTAGAGTATATGAGACTATATGTTCCACTACGTGCTTAGAAACACTGTCCATTGCATTTAAAATTATATTTTAAAATCTTATAATTTCGATTTGCATTTGAAAAAAGTGCATTACTACCATTTACAGAACTTGTGTTTGTGAACTATTTCTGTCTAATTTCCTAATGCAATAATCCTTTCTCATAGATTTTCTAATTTCTTTAGATGTGGAAAACAAAGATTAGGTTATACAATTACTAAGTGGGAAAGTTGAAAACAATTTAAAACTGTTTTCACTTTTACTGGATTCTATAATCACCAAGTTAATCTAAAATGGTGCTTTCTGCTCATGTAATTTCTAACTAGAAAAGTAACTGAATGGATACAGATTTGTCTAAATCTAAATTTTTTCTGTTTAGTAAATTGTATTGTTATTTTCCCCTTCTAATTTGTAAGAAGGATTTATATAGCAAAGATTTTAATCTCTTGTATAATAGAAATGTCTTTCTCAGTTTTTCCAATTTTTTCTATGCTTGTTTATAATTGTTTGGGAAGCATGAATTTATTATTTTTGAATGTATCATTAATTGTTTAACACTTTTCTTACCTTGAATTTCCTATCTTGAGTAAACTATATTTATTTCTACTTTGTGTTATGTTTAATTTTAAAATTCAATATCTCTGGAATATATGTAGTTATTGGTTGTGAGTGTTGTATGGCTAATTTGAATGTCTTATTCTATAAGTTGTTTTATTTTATATATATACATATGATACATATATCATATACAATGAAACATATCATATATGATTTTATAATAAAATATATATAACATATATGTATACATAGTATAGATGATATATATACATACAGGGACTATATATATATATGTGTGTGTGTGTGTGTGTGTGTGTGTATTTTAACATTTTATTTATTTATTTGACAGAGAGGAGAGCACAAGCAGGAGAGCATCAGACAGAGGGAGAAACAGACTGCCAAACAGGGAGCGGGATGTGGGACTCAATCCCAAGATGCTGGGATCATGATCTGAGCTGAAGACAGACACATAACCAACTGAGTTACCCAGGTGCCCCCATACAGGGACAATATAGAACAATTTTACCCTGTTTTTTTTCTTTTGTTCCCCTAATCTTTCCACATATATATTCTATATGAGAGCCATTACACTACATGAATTATTTCAAAATGCTATATCAAGAAATGTAAATCCCTTGTATTACTAATTTTTCCTACAAAAAAAGTTCTATATTTCAGCTAAATATACCTCCAGATAAATTTGACAGTTGTATTCTCAAGACCAATAAAGACCAAATTGAGACTTTAATTGGATTAATATTAAATATTTACCTTAATTGGGGAATGGGATTTATGTTAATAAAATGCTTGCTATCTAAGACTGAAACACTGCTCCTTTTTTCCTTGATAATTGCTTTCCATGTCTTTTTTTTAAACTTTTTATTTAAATTCAATTTAGTTAACATATAATGTATTATTAGTTTCAGGGGTAGAATTTAGTGATTCATCAGGTGCATATAACACCCAGTGCTCATTACATCCCGTGCCCTCCTTAATACCTATCACCCAGTTAGCCCATCCTCCCACCCACCTCCCCTCCAGCAACCTTCAGTTTGTTTCCTAGAGTTCAGAGTCTTTTATGGTTTGCCTCCCTCCCTGTTTTTATCTTATTTTATTTTTCCTTCCTTTCCCTCATGTTCATCTTTTTTGTTTCTTAAATTCCACATATGAGTGAAATCATATGGCATTCGTCTTTCTCTGACTTATTTCGTCTAGCTTAATGCCCCCAAAATCCATCCAGGCCATTGCATATGGCAAGATTTCATTCTTTTTGATGGCTGAGTAATATCCCCTTGGGTATATATATACCACATCTTTTTTATCCATTCCTTTGCCAATGGACATCTGGGCTCTTTCCATAGTTTGCCTAAAGTGGACATCGCTGCTATAAACATTAGGGTGCCTGTGCCCCTTCCAATCACTGTTTGTATCCTTTGGATAACTGTCTAGTAGTGCAATTGCTGGGTCATAAGGGTAGCTCTATTTTTAACTTTTTAAGAAACCTCTATACTATTTTCCGGAGTGGCAGCACCAGTTTGCATTCCCACCAACAGTGTAAGAGAGTGCCCCTTTCTCCAAATCCCATGTCTGTTAATTTCTCTTTAGGTGTTTCATTTGCTGTGATCCCTTCGGCACATATACTAAAAATAGGTATTTCATTTGCTTGTGTTCTCATTTGGAAATATTTTTTTAAGCTTTTGCTTTGAAAGCATAGTTTCACGTTCCCAAAAGTATATTCTCTGAGATATTAACAATGACTCATTGACAAAAAATGTTTTATGTTGTTAGATTTGGGGAATACAGATTCCCCAAACTTCAACAGATTTATTTTCCATTTACTTGTCAGATTCTTTCATATACTGCTTTTATGGCAAACCTTAAAGGAGTTTGGCTTTCTTCAAATTTATTTGAACACAAAATTCCTTTTTCTTGGGTCATATCAGGGATCTCTCATTAATGAGAATCTACTGGGACAGTTACCTTGGTTATATCTAGGATGAGTTTTCTTATACACAAAAAAATATCTTTTGGAATTCCTTTTGATGAGGATTCCCTGGTGCCAAAAGCTGTTTTGTTTCTCAAAAATTATTTTTTTTAAAGATTTTTTATTTATTTGTCAGAGAGAGAGGGAGAGAGAGCAAGCACAGGCAGACAGAATGGCAGGCAGAGGCAGAGGGAGAAGCAGGCTCCCCACCAAGCAAGGAGCCCGATGTGGGACTCGATCCCAGGACGCTGGGATCATGACCTGAGCCGAAGGCAGCTGCTTAACCAACTGAGCCACCCAGGCGTCCCTCAAAAATTATTTATTTCACTTTTACTCTTGATGAATATATTTGTTTGATATATGAATATGTTGTGTTACACAAGCAATTATTCCCTCTCAGGGTGTTTTAAATATTTTTCATTAGCTCTTGTTGGTGGTGATGAAGAATCATCGGACTCATTTTCTCCATGTGTACAAGTAGGTAATCTGTCTATTCTTTGCTCGTTCCTTTGAAGGTTTTCTCATTTCCTTATTACACATTTTTATTATGATATATTTAGATGGAGATCATTTTTAGCCTGATTGAGATTGATTGGGCTCCCTGATTCTCAAAATTGTTATCTTTAATTATTCATGAAATATTATTTGCCAATATGTCCTCAAATATTGCGTGTACCCTATTCTCTTTCTCTCCATTTAAAAATTACAAGTTGAGGGGCACCTGGGTGGCTCAGTGGGTTAAACCTCTGCCTTTGGCTCAGGTCATGATCTCAGGGTCCTGGGATCGAGTCCTGCATCGGGCTCTCTGCTCAGCGGGGAGCCTGCTTCCCTCTCTCTCTCTCTCTGCCTGCCTCCTCTGCCTTCTTGTGACCTCTGTATCAAATAAATAAATAAAATTTAAAAAAAAATTACAAGTTGAGAGTATATTAGACCTTAACAGACTGTTCTCTATTGCAGTAAGCCTCTCTTCCTTACTTTCTGTATCTCTTCATGCATTTGTTCTAAGTACATTCTTAATTTCAATCTTTTAGTTCATGGGTTTTCTCTTCATTCAAGTGTATTCTGCTCTCTAATGCATCCAATAAATTTTGAGTATCAATGACTCTATTTTTATAGAATTTTTATCATTTTCTTTCCAAGCACTTGTTTTAATGTATTGTCCTTTACTCATATATTTTACTTCCTTTTTTTAAAGATTTTTTATTTATTAATTTGACAGAGATCACAAGTATACTTCCTTTTTCTAAAAGATTTTATTTATTTATTTGACAGACAGAGATCACAAGTAGGCAGAGAGGCAGGCAGAGAGAGAGGGGAGGAAGCAGGCTCCCTGCTGAGCAGAGAGCCCGATGTGGGACTCGATCCCAGGACCCTGGGATCATGACCTGAACTGAAGACAGAGGCTTTAACCCACTGAGCCACCCAGGTGTCCCACTCATATATTTTAAATTCTAATTTGTTATTAGGATATATGTAAAATTTACTAATGTATAAATTAGTTTTACATTTTGTCTCTGATATGCATAGCATTTGATGTATGACATAGTTGCCTATTATGTCAGGATTTATTATTGACATCTCCTTTCTTAGTATGATTTGTAAGTTTTGGCTTTGAGGGCAAATTCCTTGGAACTTTGTAAGAAATCTTTGTGACTTTTATTGTAGATGGAAGATTTTTCTTTGCGTCTTCGAGACACTTGAGGACACCACAAAAAGGGATTTCCTTCAAACTCAATATTTGATCCAAGGTATTTTGGACAACTCAGGCAGTATTAACTTGAGTACAAACTCAACTGAGGACCATTTATAATTACAAATTCTTATGAGAGATTTAAAGGAGATTTTTTTCTTTTTTTTTTCTTCCACCTAGAACTAAATTTCCAGCCAAGCAATTTTTCTTAACTTTTCCTGAGAGTAAATTTACAACTTTCTATATCCCTATCTTTGTGATGAGTACTTCCTGTTGGATATGCCAACTTCGTTGGGTCCTGGTATCTTTCTCCTATTCCCTGTTCCCTGCCAAGCGGTGGAAAATAAAGCTGATTAGTCAGATATGGAAATTTCCTTCAGGGCACAAGCCAACTTTAATAAAACTTTCCTCTTTAAGTTCAGTCCAAGACATGTGATGTCATTTCAGCTGAAACCTCATAATACCAATAATTCAAGTTTCATTTCTTGAGTGACAAGCCCAACCCCATACAATGAAGCTAGCTCTCATGGAAACTTTTTGGTATAATTATCCATTAGATGTTTTTACCTATTTTTTACTTAGAACCCAAATCCAGGAAGGCTCTTAGCTTCTCCTCTTTTTCCAAGAATGACTTTCATTTTCTCTTCATGGCCTATTGATAGTATTTATTTTCTGTTTATTGAGGCTATCCACATATGTGTGTACATATATATACATATGTGTGTTATATTAATATTTACTGAAGTTTCTCCTCTACTTTAACCTGTGATTTCTATTTTGGTTAAAAAGTTACTTCATAGCATAAACTTACAGGGCCAAGTTGACAAGCGACCCCATTTTCATTGCCTATTATTTTTAAGATAAAATCATTAAACACACATACATACACAAATGCCAGCTCAAGCCTGGTGATAAAAGACCATAACAGTCCAGTACATATTTCAAATAATGTTTATGTAACTTCGTGGTTTGGCTGAAGTTCTAGAATTTGTGGCTTTTTTTTTTTTTTTTTTGGATCCTGAACTGGAGATGCTAAGTATAAGACATTAAAAAGAAAAAAGGAAAGAAATCCAACAACCACCAACACAAATCTCTGTATTACTGGTGTAATTTCAAACTTATATCAAGTTACTTTTTCATTAATTTGAATAGTAAAATTCTCATTTGAGTAGTCATAGGGAAACTAAGGACAATAGCAGGTCTGAATAATAATGCAAAATCTTTTTTGAGTACGTGAGGGACTTCCCCTCCTGGTCATTGAGAAATAAATCTAGGGGATATGTATTGAAAAAACATTTAAGTCTCCTCTGTAAGACTTGAACTAAAGTGGGGTAGTTTAAGAAATAAGAAATCACTATGAGGTTGACTCACTGTAAATATTAGGATTATTTCTTTCTGAAACTACTAATTTGTTATATTGCAATAAATTGAATCAGAAACAATCCCTACATCCTTTCTACCTAATAGAAACCTCTCTCTCTGACCCCTATTTCCAACCTTAAATCCCCACAAACACATTTTGAGAAAGTGCATCATAAATGTATTTATTTCTTCTCCCATAAAGAAGAAAAGGGATGGGTAACACAGCCTGAACTAAGGTCACGAAGCAGACAGATTTACTAGGTTCGGTTATGTAAGTGGGTTACAGAAGTTTCTCTAAGGACACTGAGTGTTCAAAATCCTCTACCTTTGATAAAACACTATCTTCATGCTACACTTGGTAAAACATGGGTCTTTATTCTGTTTGTGTGAATAGCTGGTATCCCACCGATTCCAATCAATGGTTTGCAGGTGCTGAAAATATGCAAAAGGGGAAATAAAAACCTCCCTGCATGATTTATTGTTTGCTTCCTTTAAACTCCTTAAATTATAGTACATAGTGCTGACATTATGATTAATAGTAAACTAAGAAAAATTGTTTCTCAGTATATGAAAGCTACATTACAAAAGAGTTCATTATTATAATTGAAGATAGAGAATAACTCATAAAAGGCAAATTGAAAAAATACTTAATTAGTGAAAATTTAATCAGCTTTTATTACTAAGTCCTATAGAAAGGTAAATCTTATATGAAGCTGTTTTCTAAATAATTTGTTAGGGATAAGAAGTCAAGTTTGGCAGTGATGGGATGACAAAAAACTAGAAGACCCAGGAATATTATTTTAAAAGAATTTTTATTAAAAATCAAGTTGCTACAAATATTATGTGCTATATATATGATTTATAAAAATAAAAGTGTAATTTAAATCCATGTATTCACTATGCATTTTAAGAAAGACAGCATTTCGTTAACATTAAAGCCACTTTCTGACCTGATTCTTTCCCCACTCCCAGAAATAACACTCCTTGTCTTAGCTCACTATATGTTTGTACTGCTAAACAATATATTGTTTACTTTACCTCTGAATTTCATTACAATAGATTCATAGTTTGATGAGATTTTTCTGTTCTTGAGATTTGCCTATGAACTATAGTTTGTTTCCTTGAGATTTGCCTATGAACTATAGTTTGTTTCTTCTCCTCTCTATTGTTCCATTTTATGAATATATCATGCTTTATTCATCTTCCTTTCATTGTTTTTCTTGCTTCTAAATATGTGAGATTAAAAAACTCTGCCATTTTCATGATTGTATATGCCTTTGTTTAAACGAAATAAGGGGCGCCTGGGTGGCTCAATCAGTTAAGCAGCAGCCTCTTGATTTTTGGCTCAGGTCATGATCTCAGAGTCATGAGATCAAGCCCCAAATCCAGCTCCATGCAGAGGATAGAGTCTACTAAGATTCTCTCATTCTCTCTCTCTCTCTCCCCCTCTGCCTCTTCCCCCACCACCCCTACTCCCTTGTGCTTTCATTCTGTCAACATACATACATAAATAAGTTTCTCCTTTCTAAATTAAGCAAGGTTTCTCTAAACCTTGAAGAGAAAATGATGAGTCATTAGTTATTAACTTCTTCGTCTTTATTAGCTAATGACAAATGGTTTTCCGACAAAGTTGTGCCAACCTGAACTCTAAAATTATATAAAAGGCTTACCAATATTTTACTTTTAAAAATATATGTTATACTTCATTTTTCAACTTTTTTTTTTAAGATTTTTATTTATTTGACAGACAGATCACAAGTAGGCAGAGAGGCAGGCAGAGAGAGAGAGGAGGAGGAGGCAGGCTCCCTGCTGAGCAGAGGACCCTGGGATGACCTGAGCCGAAGGCAGAGGCTTTAACCACTGAGCCACCCAGGCGCCCCCATTTTTCAACTTTTAAACTTCAACACACAGCAAAGAGTGCATGTATGAAAATATATAGCCTAGTGTAATAAAGAAAAAAGTGTCAGTGCAACCATACCTATGTCAAGATACAAAATATTGCAAAGTACTTCTTGTGACTACCCCAATTACTACACCTTCCCCACCTCCTTCCAAAAAGTTGTCAGCATCTTGTCTTTTATTGTTATAATTTCTTTGCTTTTCCTTATAATTCTGCCACCTGAGCACTCATCAATAATTATTACTATTTTGTTTAGCTAGCGGTATTATGTTAAGAGAAATAAGTCAGTCAAAGAAAGACAAATATCATATGATTTCACTCATACGTGGAATTTAAGAAACAAGACAAATGAAAGTAAGGGAAGAGAAGGAAAAGTAATACAGAAACAGAGAGGGAGACAAACCATAAGACACTCTTAACTCTAGGAAACAAACAGGGTAGCTGTAGTTGTTTGGTTTCATTGTTGAATAATATACTGTGTATGTGTATAGTACAGTGTGTTCACCCATTCTACTATTAGAGCCATTTAGGCCATTCCCACATTTTACTATTATCAGTTGTGTTAATATGAGCATTCTTAAATATGTCGTTTACGTACTCACTTCTGTAGGGTATATTCCTTCCATGTGAGTTGCTGGTCGAAGGGTACGTATAGGTATTCAACATGAAATATCACCAAACATTTATTTTCAAAATGATTTTACCAATTTGAATCCTCTTTGTCATTTTTACATTGATTTGTATGAGTTCTTTTGGTTTGTTTGATTTATGTCTACTTCCTTACCGTATTACTTATCTGCAGGCCATTCTAATGATACCCCCTAAAGTTCTTGGTTTTAACCTAGCCCAATTAATCTTTAAGTTTCTGGTAGGTGTGATTTGCTTCCTTTTGCATAAAAGTTTTAACTCCCAGAGGTCATGAAATAGTTGTCTGTATTCTCTTCTAGAATTATTATTGTGTTTGTCTGAAATTTAGATCTGCACTCCACTTGGGATAAATTCTTATGTATGATGTAAGGTGAAAGCCACATTTTAATTTTTATGTATGAATATCCACTTGCTCCAACACTGCTTATTGAAAATGCTATCATTTCTCCGTTTTTGTTTTGTTTCATTTTATTTTGTTTTGTTTTGTTTTTCAGTGTTCCTCTAGGTTCTACCTTCAGTTCTAGCTCTATCCCATCAGGGCACGTTGAAAACCACCAGGAATGATTTAGCTTTCATTTTTGCTTTTGCCTAAGGATATCCCATAAAGTTCATTAATTTTTTGCCAAAAAAACCCTTACAAACATACTTAAATACTCATTCTTATTTCTTTTCCTCAGTTTTGGGTTCTTTTTAGCAGATGCTTATCAGATACACCATCCTGCTAGAAAAACAAATCTAGGAATATTTTCAACTTTTACTTAAAAACCATTTAAATAGAAATTACTATGCTCCAGGAGTTTTCTAAGTATTTTATGAATATTAAATAATTTACTTTATTTAGTTATTTTAATTAACAAATTTAATCCTCATAACAAACTTATGGGAGCACTACTGTAGTCACCTCACTTTGAGATGAGAAAACTTATGTATGGAAAGATTTGATAAATTTCCCCAAATCAAGGAGTTAGTATGACATGAAGTTGGTATTTAACAAGGAAGTATGTGCTTTAAACACCAGCAATTCCACTTCTCCCCATGATATTCCTTGGTGATTCTCTCTCGCTCTCTCTCTCTCACACACACACACACACACAACACACACATGTGGGTGATAATCTGTCCATCATGCCTTATAACCATAAGCACTGGAGTGATATTCTATTGCTATACTTTTATTAAGAAAAAGAAACCAAGGGATGACTAAATTATGCCTTAGCCAATCCAACTATGAAGCAACATCAACATTTATTATAAGATTGAACTAGAAAATGACCTAGGAAATAAATTATATAATATATAGTCCTTCATCCCCAAACTTTGTCACTTTTAGCCACTTTTTCCTTTTTTTAAAAGATTTTATTTATTTATTTGACAGACAGAGATCACAAGTAGGCAGAGAGAGAGGAGGAAGCAGAGAGCCCAATGTGGGACTTGATTCCAGGACCCTGGGATCATGACCTGAGCCAAAGGCAGAGACTTTAACCCACTGTGCCACCCAGGAGTCCCTCTTTTAGCCATTCTTATATGAAATAGGAATGATAAATATGGAGAAACAGCAATTAAAAAACGGGGGGGGGGAGTCAACTTTCATGAAGAAGGGAGAAGTGGGACAAAAAAGAATGTCAGATAAAGAGACATAAAATAGGTCACATCACTATTATTTCACCCTGAGCTTCCCGTATAGTAATCAACCACACAATCTCCCATCCCCCCTGCCTTACTTATTACTGGAAATCTGGTGAATAGAAGAGTCTATTTTTTATTAATTTTTTTTAATAACTGCTTCATTCTCCTAACCCATTTTTCTTTCTCTGGTCTTACTCCATCCACCTTTTAATCCATATTCCAGGTTTAATAAACTTTTAAGTAAAATCTGTTCAGTTATATCCCTTTGTTGGACCTATATTTCCTATCAGACACAGTTTATATAAATTGTTGGTCACCGCAAGACAGAAGCTTCATGATCTTGTCCATGGCAATCTGTTATCATCTCTCACTCACCTCTCCCTGTTGTCCTGGGTATGTGTGAAAAAATAATAATTAATTAAATTTAAAAAGAAACATTTACCACTACAATTCTCAGGTTTTTCTGACAGCACAAAGAGGTCATGATTAGACAGTCATATTATAAGCATGGTATTCCTAAGCCAGTTTTCCATGAACCATGGGTTAACTTCCTATCAGTCCTAGGAGGGTTTAATATTCTATAATTACAAAGGTTATGTGGATGTGGAAGATCTGACAAAATTATCAATTTAAGGCAGAGAATATTTGAATGGTTTACCTGTCACCTAAACCTGAGACAAAACTTTATAGAGGAAAATAATCCCTTTTGATGACATTTCTCTCGTCACAACCCTTCAACCTAAAAAAATGTTCCTTCTGAAATTAAATCTGGATTCAGCTTTTTAGCAAATGCCAGACATTCACTGAGTGGCCCCCCAAAATTGTGTTCCCCTAAAGATGTCGATTTTTGCCAGTATGACCATATTATCAGGCCCCATTTTACCTCCGTGTGTGTGTGTGTGTGTGTGTGTGTGTACATACAGTGAATTTAGCTCATTTATTACTTGCTGACTAATTGGATAATATGGATTGTGAAATCAACCTCATAAAGTCATTAGGACAGATAACTGTAATAATAATTAAAATTCAGTTGAAAGAAAATCTAGTTTGAGGCAACCAATGTGCCACTGCAAACAATGTTTGATAAACAGAGTGCCTACCTAAGTTTTTTAAGTTCAAATTTAGAGCTATTGTTTTACCTTACAGACTACTACATGTAATGCATGTGACTACAAGCAAAAGTGAAGACAGACTCAGATTCCGTATTGATATCCATCTCAGGCAATTGTTATGAGAAGGTCAGAAAGCAAAACATATAGGCAATCTGACATTTTCTCAGTTACACACTGCAGATGGAGTAGTATGCTTTTATAACTTTGACCTTCTCTGAAAATAAAATGGGTAGGGTAAAATTTTTAACTAGAATTCCTTTCTTTTGATGTATCCTTTCCTGTAATTTTGTATTTCTTTTGGGTTTCTGGTTGCTTCTCTCCTCCTCAAAGTCTAATTTTTGTGTATAACAGTTGTGTGAATTTTGTGAACAGCGTTTCTTTTTTTACCGTTAGTTTTCAATCTAACTTTAAAGACTGTGGTCCTAGAGAGTGAACTAAGCAGGAGATTAACAGGAAAATAGAAGATGTAAGAAGAGTTGAATGACGCTGTGAAATATCCAGACTTCAGGGGCTATGCACAGCACTCTTCTCAACAAAAGGGCACTACCTATTTTTGTCAAATGCCCTTGTCTAGTGCAAATACTAGAGTATTTTCCAGGATACAACAACTGCAGAAACAATATAGAATGTTAACAATATGAGGAAAAAATCAAATTCCTATAACCCTCTCCAAAACCAAGTCTTCATATTCTCATTTCAGTTTCTTTACAGAGACTTCAACATATTCCCTGTTTATTGTTGTGTAGTATCCCACCAAGTTGATGTCCCATAATTTACTTAACAACTGCCTTTGCTGGGCATGGGGTTAGCTTATAATTTTTAACAGTCATGAATAATACCTCACTGATTTCAAGACAACACATAAGAATAAAATATAATTTCAAATCTTTATAAATGTGCTTCTATTGGGGAAAAAGCCCACATTCTTCTTCCTTTATTATTATTCTTACAACATTGAATCAGGGTGTGCTAGAAATGATGGATAGACATTTTCTGCACTTTGGAATAGCTCTTAGAATTCTGAAGACAGGATAGCAAAAATATATCTGCACTTTGGAATAGCTCTTAGAATTCTGAAGACAGGATAGCAAAAATATAAACTATCTGTCTAGACTTCATTTTTTTTTTTTTTTGCCAAACTTTGTTGGTTTTTATACATCTGATGCAATGTAATGCATTGTAACCTAATGCATATAGGTATCTCCAATACAATAGATCTCATATTTAATTAGTGATTTTTCACCTACATGGAAAAGGAGTCTAAGCATTGTTGTGGAAAATGTTAAGCAATATGGTTCGGTAAAAATAACCTAAACTCCCTTCATAATAAATATAAATAAATATAAATAAATAAATAAATATAAAATAAATAAATAAATTTAAATAAATATAAATACAAATGCACTTAAAGACATTTATAGCTTATCACTGTCTGACCGGGTGTGTAGCCTTAGGCAAACCTCTTTCCTCTTGACTGTGATTTCACCACCTGCACAATAAAGCTGTCCATACAATTCCCTAATTCTGAGATCCTAATTCAGATGAACCTCCAAGAACATGAATAACCATATATTTATTAGAATCAGAATTTGGGAACTTTTTAAAATGTGTAATATCCATGCCCCTGCATGGATAATCCAGAATAATCTCCCTATTTGAAAGTGACCTAATGATTAGCAACCTTAGTTTTATCAGCAATCTTAATTCATTCCTCTTGCTATGTAACCAAACATATCCATAGGTTCTGTGGATTAGTATGTGAATATCTTTGGTAAGGTCGTTTTTCTGCCTACCACACTGAGCCATCAATTACTTTGCCACATATTTCCTGAAATATCTCTTTTAATTTTGTTGTTTTATGTATTGTTGTTAATTATTTTGGGTATAGCAAAGTTTTAATGTTTTAAAAGAATATATATCTTTTAAAGGTATGTACTAAAGTATTTATTGATGGAATTAGGTGACAACTATTTTATTTTTAAGGACATAATCATGATTGCATTCATAACGAACTAATGGCAAGCTCACTAGCACACACCATGCTCTGCCCAGATTTTCCCATTTCTATTTGCGATCAGGGTATTGCTCTTAAACCAACCTGGTTAGCTAGTCTTTATTTACCTTCTATGAAAGTTCTTTGTTGTCTTGTAAAAAATATGTATATACAATTGGAAGGACAGCACATCAATTGGTTAGACATCACTAAATCATATAGTGACTACGAATAATCTCATCCAGGGTTTCTGTGATAGATTTAATAGCTATATAAATACAGAGACAGACAAGGAGATAGATAGATATGTGGATGTTAGATTGTTATTACACATAGATAGGTGATAGATGATTTATTTTTCACATACATATATAAGTAATATTTCAAAGTTGCCTAGATAACTGTCTTCAGTCAGTCTATATTCAGACTTCACAGGCATGCAAAAATAAGTGATGTTACCTATAATAAACAAACATGAGAACATTCCATCCTTTGACTTTTCTCATATTATTATGTATTATCTTTCACTGAGCCCTTAGGTAAAGGCAGATACACTCATGTATGTGCATTCATAAAATTTCAAGTATTTGCTCATTTTCTATGTTGCTTGACTACCAACCACACATTTTCTAGTGCATCTCAGGCTACTGACCTTATACCAATAATTTTTTCTCCTATCCATGGATTGCATGTAATTGTATCCTACATTCTGGGTTTCTGACACCTTCAAGATTCTGACTCAAGTATGTAGAGATCCCATTCTCCTGTAACACAAAACTTAGTAGAGATTAGGCTGCAAATTTTTCTAGTGTTAATTCATATTCAGGAACAATAGGATACGATTTCTCACAGTAGTTCACTAATAATTAGCTACCAGACAGGACTCCTTTTGATGTCAACGGTTTCCTGAAAGCCATGCAAGTCTTCTCCTGTCCAGGCTACAAAGAGTCTTGATTGGCTAGAGAGCAGTTTACTTCCACAGCCCATGAATGTCCTCAAGTATCCCTATACTTCTTGAAATCTAGATCAAACACAATAAGGCAAAGAAAAAAGAATAAATTTCTTCTTTGGGTTTTCATCTAGATATGAAAAAAAACACAAATACTTTTTAAATGAAATAATGAGATAAATTTTAAAACTGAGTGTATAATGGCTGTCATTAAGAAATTATTAATGACTGCAGGTATATTGATGGTAATATTCTTATGTTTTTAAAAGAATGTATATATATTATGGAGGCATATGCTAAAGTATTTATTTATTTATTTATCTCCCTTGAGAGGGAGATAGAGGGTAAAGGAAGGATGGGGAGGTGAGGGTGGAAAGAGAGAATCCTTTTTTTTTTTTAAGATTTTATTTATTGATTTGACAGGCAGAGACCACAAGTAGACAGAGAAAGAGGAAGGGAAGCAAGCTCCCCGCTGAGCAGAGAGCCTGATGTAGGGCTCGATCCCAGGACCCTGGGATCATGACCTGAGCAGAAGGCAGAGGTTTTAACACAATGAGCCTCCCAGGTGCCCTGGAAAGAGAGCATCTTAAGCAGGCTCCATGCCCAGTATGGAGCCTGATGCAGACCGTGATCTCACAACCCTGGGATCATGACCTGAGCTGCAACTGAGTCAGATGCTTAACTGCTGAGCCACCCAGGCACCCTTAAAGTATTTATTGAGGAAATTAAGAGGCAACTGGGCATTGTATTAAAAAATCCAGTGGAGGGGAGCCTGGGTGGCTCAGTGGGTTAAGCCTCTGCTTTTGCTCAGGTCATGATCTCAGGGTCCTGGGATTGAGCCCTACATCGGGCTCTATGCTTAGCAGGGAGTCTGCTTCCCTCCCTCTCTCTCTGTGCCTGTCTCTCTGCCTGCTTGTGATCTCTCTTTCTCTCTCTGTCAAATAAATAAATAAAATCTTAAAAAAAAAAATCCAGTGGAGGGGCATCTGGGTGGCTCAGTTGGTTAAGAACCTGACTTGGGCTCAGATCATAATCTCAGTGTCCTGGGATCTAGCCCTGAGTCAAGCTCCACATTCAGCGGAGAGTCTGCTTCTCCTTCTCCCTCTCCTTCTGCCCCTCCCCCACTCATTCTCTCTCTCTCTCTCTCTCTCTCTCTCTCTCTCTTTCTCTTTCCCTCAAATAAATAAGATCTTTAGAAAAACAAAACTAAAAACAAATTCCAGTAGTAGGTTGGGGGGAAATGCATCAGGGTATAGGTGAAACAAGAATGATGACTGTTGATAATATTTGAATCTGAAAAATGAGTACATGAGGGCATATTATGCTATGTTATATTGTATTATATATATCACATTATTATATATATCACATATATATATTATATATATCATACAGAAATTTTTTAAATTTCTGTAATAAAAATGGTTTATTTCTTGAACTGTTTTCATCAATTTCACTGGGTTTTGTTTCTTATAATAAGATCTGCCCTTTTCTAAATTGATTGACAACATATATCCTCCTTTTAGTGGAGACATGATTGTACATGGAGAGTAGTTTTGCTCTGTAGTTCCAACAATCCAATCAAATCAGAAAAAATAAATCCACATAGTATATGTGTGCACAGGTTCTGGAATCAGACTGTCTGGTTTTGAATCCTGTTTTTTAATCCACTTGTCCAGCTGTGGGAACTAGAGAAAATTAATTAAATATCCATTTTTCATATTTAAAAGGAGAGTACTGAAAATAACCCTACTTTATGGTAGTTGTCATGATTAAGTCAGTCAGTCAATATAAGTGCTTTGCTTAATATCTGGGATGTAAGAGATTCTAAAGAAATATCAAAAATCAAACTAACCAAAAACATTCACATATTAATATGTTTGTCAAAATCCAAGTCATTCCATCTTAGATAACATATGTGATACATGATCACCACAGTACAGGAAAATCTCTCTAAATCCAACTCATTTCCTTTTAATGACTGAACCTCCAGTAGGACATAAAAGTCATTCCTGCTCATCCTTCTGGCAAACTCCAGTTTTCTCAATCTTTGATTTCTTATGAGTCACCTTCTGAACCAGAACACACATATATCCACATAGATAAGGAATAGATGCAGGTCAGGCAGATTAAATGGTGCTTGCAAAAGAAATGTTTCTCCAAATGAAGATAGTATCAAGAGATTCATGTTTACAACATGAATTGCTTTTCAAACACTTTCACCAAAGATGATAGATTTTTTCCTCATTTTTACATAAATGAATGACCCTTCAGGTAATTTATAAGAGTAATTAAACAGCTTGAATAATAAATATATTCTATGTAAAATACACTGGAGAGTATGAAGTGGCAGTTTATATTTTCCACAAATGTTACTTCACTTTCAAGTTCTTAGGATCATATTTTAGCCCAGGTTGTGGCTCTACCTATCTTTGCTTCTTCAGTGACATGCAAAGAGCTCCTTTTAGGTCATTAATAGAAATTTATCATGGAAATCATGGCATAGTTGCATTTTCTCTGGATCTTCCTTTTCCCACCTTTCAAGATTCTCCAAGAATCTATTATCTCTTGGTCACTATTTCTCATGAATATAAATGTAGTTGTAAGTGAAATATAGGTTTAAGTAAAGGTATTGGTGGTAAAATTAAATTGTAAGGTGTAGGCAATAAAGGATGTATATTTTCAGTCTTAAAAGAAAAATTGTTAAACATACATCACTTACCGCTATGAGTCGTAAAGTTAAAGTTTATCGGTAACCATTCACTAAATTATTAACACTGCAATTCATACCTATTCTGAATCTTTAAAAAGATATAAATTTAATTACCTTTTCATTTCCTTGAATACTTGTGGATTCAATGTCTCAATTTTTTTAGAGCTGACATTTATCTAAAGAATGCAGCACACATGAGTAGAGAAGACAAGCATGATGGCACAGTAATGAGTTAATACGAGATGTTATTAAGTTATTTCAAAAGACATTTAAAATTTCTATGAAGTATTTACAGTTACTAGTGCAGAAAAAATAAACCCTTCTATGCTTGGATTTTTACAATTCTCAGCCAGTAGTCTATAATTTGTGTGAAAATATATCCTATATTTTGGCTCAAAATACTAATCAGTTATCGACATACTTCATATCAGATCATCTGTGGAGCTTTTCTTTTTTGTCCATTGTTTTTCAACACTGTTTTTTAAACATGACTAACAGGGAACTATTTTAAGATGTTTTTATTTCTTTCCATATGTTTTCCCTGATCACCAAAATAAATAAGTAAATAAGTTGCTTATTTGTCAACAGATGGAATGTGGATTTATCCCTTCACTTTTTTTTTGCTTGTGTAATGGACGAGTCCTCCTTTCAGATCCCGATCAGAGAGCTGGCTCCCATTTGAGTCTCACTTTCCAGCAGTTCTGGCCAGATACTATTACTTGGCCACTCAGTATGGAGTGTACAGGTGGGCCCCTTGCACATTCAACTGTTCATACTAAAAAAAAAAAAAAAATCAAGAATACCCATTTATTGCTATCCTTACTTTTAAAAATTAGAAGAAAAATGATTTTGCCAATTATCTCTAAATGTGACTATTTTCCTAAAAGTGATGGCTTGGTATACAACCCGATTTGTTGTAATTCTTCCAGTCCAACCTGCTGCAGACAAGAGTGATTTAATTAACAAACATAAGTGCAATTACAAAAATAATGCATCACAAACACAGCCTTCTGTGTTTTAATGAGTTGGAATATATTAAACCATGTATATATTTTCAGAGCCAAAATTGAGGAAAACAAAAGTGAAGATGGGGAAAAGGTATCAGCAGGGTACATAGGAAGGCCATTTTTTCCCTTCGATAAAATCCAGCTAGCATTTTCCTGTTCATTTGAGCCTCCGCCACCCATCACCTCTGCCTCATTAAAATGATGAGTAGCCAAAGCAGATTTTAAGGTGATAAAAGAGGCTGTAGGATGACAGTTACTGAGCCAATGAACTCGCTGACTCAGCTTACAAAAATATGAATACTTTCAAATAAAATGTGTAAATGGAAGTACCTTAATTTTAGAGGTCTATTCACATACATGGGGGTATGCCTATTCACGCATATTAAGCTGAGTGCAAAGAACTGACAGATTGATAAGAGCTTACATTCATTCCATTTTATTCTATATTTAAGCAAGTGCAAGTTCATTCTACACTTCACACTGTTTTCAATTTTAATTTTGAGGAAAGTAATTAAACCAAAACTTCTCTCCATTTGGAAAGCAAAAACTGTAAGGAGGATGGAAGAAAGATTTTTCAAATGGATAGTATGATATGAAAATATCAGACATTTCACTTCTGTATTTACTCAGCAAGATAATGTCATTTTCATAAATTTGCTTATTGACAATGTTACATATGTCCCTCCTGCCCATGATAATAAATGAACCCTCTTAGCAAAGCTAGCTTTGCCATCTCTGTGTTAATTCCATCCCTTCCTTTCTACTCTGGAATATTCCTTCACGACGTAGCCCAACTTTTAAGTCCTAAGATCATTCCATTAGCAATCATTCTCTCTTCAGTCTACAATAAGCATAACTTCATTAAGTCTTTCAGAAAAGGAGGCAATACAGCAATACTTTCTCTCTACACAAATTCTGATCATCTTTCCACAGCTCTGGAAAATAGATTTCTTAAAGTTTATTTGCCATTAATGCATCATGACAAAGAAGAAAAAGAAAAATCATGCATCGACCAATGTTTAGGTCACTTTTTTCTTTCTTCTTCTTTTTAAAGATTTTATTTATTTGAGAGAGAGAGAGAGAGAGAGAGTACAAGCAAGGTGAAGGACAGAGGGAGACCAGACTCCCTGTATACAGATTCTGGCTGGCCAGCCTCCACAGAGAAGTATACACATTTCCAGGAGCTTCAAAGAGAGGTAAGATTCTTCCCCAACTCAGAACAGCATCTGGATTGGTTCATGAAATTAAATTCTGTAAACCAAAATGTCTTATTCAAGGAATTCAAATCAATGAAAGTAAATATATTAATATAATTCATCACATCAAAATGCTAAAGTAAGAAAAAGCATACAATCATCACTATAAATGCTGCTAAGAGATCTGCTAAGATTCAACATCCCTTACTGATTTATAAACCTTGTCAAAACAAAAAGCTGTTAGGAAACTATATGTGGAAGAATTCTTCCTTCGAAAAAAGAAAAAAGAAAAAGAAAAAAGAATAGCTATATATATATAGCCAATGACATATGCTTATATTTAAGGAAATTTTAGTTAACAATCACCATCATTATTTAAAATTATTCTAGAAGATTGAGCCAATAGATTAAAAAATTTGGTAACTGCAAACATTGGTAAAGATACAGTATTCAATATTTCCAAATGATATAATTATATGCAAAATGCTAAAATTATAAAATTATAAACTAACGTTGCTTATTACATAATGAAAAACAAAAAACCAAAATACTGGGATTGCTTCTTCCCCTACATTTTTTCTGCTTTTTCCCTATTTTGTGATGTTTGAACTTATAGATTCCTATACAGAGATATATAAAAATAGTCTAAAGTATCTCTTAATTTTTCCCTTCTCTTTCTTTATTTTATATTATTATTTTATATTATTTATTTTATAAATAAACTTTATTTATTTATATTTATTTTATATTATTTCAAGTATCTAACTTTATTTTCCAACCTTTTTTGATCTTTTGGTAATCACATTATTAATTTTATAAGGTTCCCTTTTTTATATCTCTTTTCTCCTTGAATTTAGTTTGTACGTTAGTTTGTACTTCAACCCTCCAGAACTCTTGATTTTCTACAGATACGACATGATCCTTACTTTACTGCTTGTTTAGAAGCCAAGAACCAAGTACAACAGCTGTCTCACAATTTTTAATTTTTTTTATTAAAAAAATTGTTTTACCTTTGGATGAGTAAGCTGATCTCTTTTCTACAATAGGCCTCTTTCTTGTTGAGCAGGCTGATAGGAATCTTTGTGTAGGGAAACAAGTTGCTTTGAATTTTAGGCTTTTCTCCTGAATTCATGGTTGAGGAATTGGCAAGCAGAAGACATCCACATTTTCACCCTCCAATGGGGGCACACACACGGACACACATGCACACATGCACACACCAGAACATAAGATTTTTCGATTCATTTAGAGAAAATCTGCATTTTGACAGGGAAAACTAACTCCTGTTCCCACCTAAGTAAGGAAGGGAAATAATGACGGGCACTTGTTGGAGACGTTCCACGATTGTCTCTCATTCGATCAGTGTGTGTATTCTATTTCTATGAATTTCCAAACGTGTATGCCCCATTTGGCTTGTATTTCTGAAACCACCTAATACTTTCTAATTTCCATGGCAGGCTTCTCCTTTACTTCCCTTCTCAGTTAATAGGCTGTATCCTCTGAGATTCTTGACTTTTAATATAATTAAACTCACCTGTATGTTTCTTATAATTCTTGATCCTCACTGGGGACTCAAATCCAGACTTTTGTGACAATGCTTTCCCTTTGCCATAACTTTATCAGCCATGTAGCCCTGCCTAAATGATGCAGCTAATATATCCTGGTTTGAATGTTATATGAATGGCAATATTCTGTATGAGTTTTTTTGTTATTTGCTTTATTTGACCAAAATTGAGTTTCATAGATTCATACTTACTTTGTGAACTGGTTTTCATTTATTTACTTGTTTATAGAATTCCATATGCAATAATTAATTTATAAATATATGTGTGTATGCATGCACACATTATATATATGTCAATATCTTCCAAATTTACATCTCTATCCATCCTTATCTACATGTTGATGCACACGATATATAGGTATAACGTAATCCCACTAGAAACATCAAACATTTTGAGGGAATTTAGCAAGTTGATTTAAATTTTATTTGCAGTGTAATGTGCCAAGTAAACTCTTAGGAAATCATATGTTGGAAGCTCTCAAACTATAGCAATTAAGGCATTATATTAGGAATGTAAAGACAGATATCAACCAATCTGATAGAAGATAGTGAAAAAAATTAAAATTAAATTAAGATGTTAAAAAAAAAAAGGATGATAGTGAAAAGCCCTGAAAGAGATACATACAACACAGCAAGAAGAGATCACCCAGCAGATCAGCAGATCATTGGGGGTGGTTAAGTGGAGGTAGATGAAAACAATCTTTTCAATAAATGGTAATGGATCACTGGGAGTCCATTTTTTAAAAATAAAAGAAATTGCATGTCCTTAAAATACACACACACACACACATACACACACACACACAGCTCACAAAATTTCCATGTGTATTAAAAAAATTTAATGTGAAGAGGAATCTTACACAGCATTTAGTTAATAAAAAAGAAGTGTACAGACCTTATTGGCTCTGAGAATAAGCCACTTTAAGTCCTTGATCATGGATTACGTCTCTACAAAACAGGGCTGTAGCTTAAGTATGACTCTTAGTCTTTCAAAAAATGTTATCCTGAAAGGGCGCCTTCACTAATTGAAATCAGTAATTTAGCATATGAAAAAGGAATAACAAAACGTATTTTTTTTCTGCAACATAGGGTAAAAATTTCCTGTTGTATTTATGGGATGGAATCATAAAGTTCAAGGCATAAAATGTTAAACCTCTCTATAATCTGCAAAGCAATAAACTCGACTATTTTTATTTGCACCCGTAGGGATATAGTAAGTGTATATCCACTGAGAAAAATGTTAACTGCATCAGAGCTGTAGGATATTCCCTAGAGAATAATAAATCTTATGCAGAAACAAAGCAAAGGATCCATGAATAATACCCAGAAATACAAAATGTGGAAATAGAGAAGATAAACTTAGCAGCCATGACCACCAAAGAACTATTCTTTCTAATTTATAGTGCAGTGCTATAATATAGATGTTTCTTACTTGAGGAACTAAATAATATGGGCTTTGTATCAATTAACAATATTTCCTAGGAGCTGATAAGAATTGTTTCAAAGAATCTGTGGTCATTTATTAATAAATAAGATTTTTTTAAGTTGGACAGTTATTTGTTTTAAGAAGGATAAAAATTTTAATAAATCCTAATTAACAAAGAACATTCATAAAATAAAAACAACTAAAATGTTCTGCATTGTGAAAATTCTAAAATTGCTTGCTAAATGCAGGAATGGAGACAGTGCTACATCCAAGTCTTAGCTTCATCTCTAGTATCTTCTATGAATTCAAGCAAATTACTTAACTTTTGAGAACACTGATTTTTCCCAAATGGAAGACAAAGAAGATATAGTGTTAACTAAAAGATAGGAGAGCTTTGATCCCTTGGTAGTGTCATATAACATAATAAAGAAATTAACTGGCATTCTAATTTAGATCTCACTGTCCGTGATGTTGGTTAATGCAAGTCTACCAGTGAGGGAGCGACTGTTCGGGTGCTGATGAGTCAGATTCCTGAAACAACTTCCCCTGGAAAGAGCACTGTGTAATATTGCTCCTCAATTAAAGACCCATCAAATGCCTACCAAAAAAAAAAAAAAAAAAGAAATATATATATATATGTGTGTGTGTATATATATATATATATATATATATATATATATATATATATATATAATATTATGTGACCAGTATAGTGGTAAAATTCATTGTAACATGCTCTATAAAGTTCATTTTCACTCTGGCTATGCACAAAATAAGTTACCAGAGCACAATAAACCTTCCAGGTCTAAGACACAGAGCCACCAAATGGGAATGGTGAAGATTTCTAGAAAGAACTATTAAAAGCTGGCATTTTTTGCTTCTTTTAAAAATCTCAGGTTGAAACATTATTCTTTCACCATGAAATATAATATGAACTTAAGGATTTGAATATATACCTATAACAGATTGAGGAAAGTCTCTTCTATTGCTAGTTCACTGAAAGATTTTATCCTGAATTTGAGTTCTGTCAAATGTTTTTTTTTTCCCCATATGTTAAGGTCATATAATTTATTCCTTTATTAATATGATGTATAATATTAACTGATTTTTAGGTGTTATAATTAATTACCTTGTATTTCAATGATAAACCCAGCTTGCTTATGTTGCATTGTTTTTTTATATATATATACTGCTGAATTAAATTGGTTAATGTTTTATTAAGAAACTAAATCTATAGGGGCGCCTGGGTGGCTCAGTGGGTTAAGCCTCTGCCTTTGGTTCAGGTCATGATTTCAGGGTCCTGGGATCCAGCCCCACATCTGGCTCTCTGCACAGCGAGGAGCCTGCTTCCCCCTCTCTCTCTCCACCTACTTGTGGTCTCTGCCTGTCAAATCAATAAATAAAATCTTAAAAAAAAAAAAGAAAGAAAGAAAGAAACTAGATCTACACTTATAAGGAATATTGGTTAACAGGATTTTTGATGCTATAGTAATTTTTTAAAAGATTTTATTTATTTATTTGAAAGAGAGAGAGCAGGAGTGGGAAGGGACAGAAGAAGAGGGGAGATAGAATCTCAATCATCCTCTGCATTGAGCACAGCCCCTGACCAGGGCTGGATCCTACAACCCTGATATCATGACCTGAGCCAAAACCAAGAGTCAGATGCTTAATCGACTGTGCCACCCAGGTGCCCCTTGATGTTATTTTATTTTGTTTCTTGAATGACATTGACTTTAGTATCAGCATAATACTGGCCTCATATAATGAGTTGGAGAACGTTCTTTCCTCCTTTATTTTCTCAAATTTTCTTAAAAATCAGTATTATTTCTCCTTTCTATGTTTGATAGTATTTACTACTGAATCCCCTTGGATGTGAATTTTTCTTGTCGGATATTTTAATTACTAATTCAACTTCCTTACTTGATTTAGATTTGTTGAGATGTTCCATAACTTCTTGAGTTAGTTTTGGTAATTTGTGTTTTTCAAGCAATTGGTCCATTTCACTCATTGTCGAATTTATTGACCCATTCATAGATTTCCCCCTTGTTATGCTTTTAATCCCTTAAAATCTGTAAAATTGACTCCTCTTTCAATCTTGATACTGTATTTTTGCTCTCTCTCTTAAATCAATCTAGCTAAAGTTTTATCAATATATTTGTTCTTTGGAAAGGGCCAATTCTCGACTATTCATTTTTTTTCCATTCTTTTTCTATATTCTATATCAGGGTCAACAAACTTCAAGGTAAAGGACAAATCATCCTTCTGTCCATTTTTTAAATAAAGTTGTATTCAAACAAAACCATGACCATTTATGTATATATCATCTACGGCTCATTTTGCATTTCAGCAGCCAAACTGAGTAGCTGTGATAGAGACTACAAGGTTCTTAAAGTTTAAAATAATTGTTGTGTGGATCTTTATAAAAGAAGTGATCTGACCTTTGTTCTCCATCCTGATACCCACTCTCATCTTAATTATTTCCTATCTTGTAGATGCTGTGGGTTTAATTTGTTTTTATTTTTCTGGTTCATAAAGATTGAAACAGAGCTTTGGTATGTTTCTTTTTTTCTGATAAAATCATTTAAAAGGCTATAAATTTTCTTGTAAGCATTATTTTAGGTGTATCTCACACATTTTGTGCTTATATTTTTACATAATTCAATATTTTCTCATTTTAGGGTGATTTCAAGTGTGAAACATATTACTTAACAGTACAATGTCAATTTCTATACATTTAGGGATTTTCCAGATTTTTTTCTGTTAGATTTCTAACTTAATCCTGTTGGGGTTTTAGAAAATACCCTCTAAATTATTTCAGTTGCTTTAAATTGATTAAGACTGATTTTATTGCAAGAATATTATCTATTCTGATGAATGTTTTCATGTGCTTTTGAAAAGAATATGTATTTTGCTCTCGTTGAGTGGTGGGGTCTCCATATGTAAGTCAGGTCAAGTTGGTTGATGGTGCTGCTCAAGTCTTCTGTATCTTATCTATTTTGTCTATTTTTTCTATTCATAATTTAGTACAAAATAGTAAAAATTCCAACTACTTTTTATTTATTTATTTACCCTTTCAATTTTGGATTTAAGCATTTTGTAGTTCTGTTTTTTAGTATAAATACATTCATGATTGTTACATCCTCCTGTTGTACTACCTGTTTTATAATTTTGAAATAACCCTATTTGTTTCTGATAGTCCTCATCTTAGATGATTTAGGGCTGATATTAATACAGCAACTTCACCTGTCTTATGTTAATTTCTTGTATCATATATATATATATATATATATATATATATATATATATCCTTTACCTTTAAACTTTTTGGCATTTTGAGCTCAAATGCATCTTTCTTTCACAGCATGTTATCAAATCTTGTTTTTGTGCATTTGATGGTCTCTGCCTTTTGATAGATTGCTTACTCAATCACATTTAATGTGACTATCCATATGACTGGACTTAAATCTACCATTTTGCTATTTGCTTCTACATGTCTCTTTTTTGTGTGTTTGTCCTCAGTCCCCTCTTTACTGTGTCTTTTTTGTGTTCATGCTTAATTCCTCCTTCACGGCAGTCTTTTGTGTTAAACAAATATTTTTTGTATAATGTCTTATTTTCTTTGCTGACTTCTTAGCTTATTTCTTTTTTTTTTTAAGATTTTTTTTAATTTATTTATTTGACAGAGAGATCACAAGCAGGCAGAGAGGCAGGCAGAGAGAGAGGAGGAAGCAGGCTCCCCTAGAGAGCAGAGAGCCCGATGCGGGGCTCGATCCCAGGACTCTGAGATCATGACCTGAGCCGAAGGCAGCGGCTTAACCCACTGAGCCACCCAGGCGCCCCTTAGCTTATTTCTTTATTAACTTCTTAGCTTATTTCTTTGCATTATGGTTGTCTAGGAATTACAATAATCATCTTTGACTCATTACAATCTACTTCAAGTTAATACTTACTTCTGATAAATTATAGAAACTTTACACAAAAATAGTGCCGTGTCTCCTTTTAATATTATTGCCATATGTAGTGCATCTATACATACTGTAAACCCATCAACACAGTGTGGTAAAGTTTTCTTTCAACAGTTATTTCTTTTGAAAGTGCATATGATATATAATTTAGTGCATATGATACACATATATAATTACATATTTCCCAAGTATTTACCATTTCTGATGTCTATTATTCCTTTTGTAAATTTGTATTATCCTCTTGCATCATTTCTTTTCAGCCTGATGGAATTTCTTTAGCATTTTCTTCTAACCCAGGTCCACCACCAATGAATTTTCATAATTTTTGTTTATCCATTTTTTGCCTTAAATTTGCCTTCACTTATTTTTTTTAACTTTTTTTAATTTATTTTCAGCATAACAGTATTCATTGTTTTTGTACCACACCCAGTGCTCCATGCAATCCGTGCCCTCTCTAATACCCACCACCTGGTTCCCCCAACCTCCCACCTCCCCACTTCTTCAAACCCTTCAGATTGTTTTTCAGAGTCCATAGTCTCTCATTGTTCACCTCCCCTTCCAATTTCCCCCAACTCCCTTCTCCTAACTCCCCATGTCCTCCATGCTAGTTGTTATGCTCCACAAATAAGTGAAACCATATGATAATTGACTCTCTCTGCTTGACTTATTTCACTCAGCATAATCTCTTCCAGTCCCATCCATGTTGCTACAAAAGTTGGGTATTCATCCTTTCTGATGGAGGCCCAATACTCCATAGTGTATATGGACCACTCTTCGATATCAGCCACAGCAACTTCTTGCCTTCACTTATGAAGCAAAGTTTCATAGGGTATGTAAACCTTGGGTGAGAGTTTTTCTTTCTGGTTTCCACATGTCTAATAATATGTGATTCAAAACTGTACATTTTAAATAATGTATTTTAATGATACTAAATTTTATTTTGTTCTTATGAGGTTTGTTTTTTGTTATTGTTTTAGCAGGTAATTAATTTGCATAGACTCAAACTCTGAAATTTCTTTTCCCTGTTATGTGGAGCTGATGCTATCTCAACAAAGATTGTATTGTTTTGTTTTGTTTGAGATTATATATATCTGGGCCTGGCTATCTAGGGGCTTCCCCCTGTGTGTTTTATCAATCAATGATTTGCAGAGATTATTCTCATACAACTGAAGTCTATAAGATCACTTTGTGTCCTCTGATCTTGTGTGGGTTAAAGGTGCACATTGAAAAGTACCATAAATTTCAAATACCTACCATTTACATTGACGTGGATGGAACTGGAAGGTATTATGCTAAGTGAAATAAGTCAGTCAGAGAAAGGCAATTATCCTATGGTTTCACTCATATGTGGAATATAAGAAGTAGCATAGAGGGTCATAGGCAAAGGGAGAGAAAACTGAATGGGAAGAAATCAGAGAGGGAGACAAACCTCCAGGAAACAAACTGAGGGTTGTGGAAAGGAAGGTGGGTGGGATGGGGTAACTTGTGACAGGTATTAAGGAGGGCACATGATATCATGAGCACTGGGTGTTATATCCAAATACTGAATGAATCATTGAACACTACATCAAAAACTAATGATGTACTACATGTTGGCTAGTTGAATTTAAAGGAAAAAATAAAGGAAAAAGGGTGCAGCAAAATTGCAAGTTTAGGAAGCTTCCAATTTTTGCTAGTCTCCCTAACATAGTTTAGTAGTCAGTGAGGAATGTGTGGAGGGTATACTCAGGCTTTCAATGATTCTCTCACTTCCAAAAATGTCCTCAGGGAAGAATGTTATAAATACTGCTCATATACAATGTTCTAGCAATTTTCCATGAGTAAACACTTTTCAAGTTGTTGCCTGTCTTTGGATGTTTCTTAAAAAGGTTGCTTTTAATAATTTTGTTTTATTTTGTCTTTGTTCTCTGTGGAGAGAAATATTCTAAACTCCTTATGCTGTCTTTATCATATGGACAACTTCATGCATTATAATTTTAATTTCTATTATTACATAAATCAAATCTATGCTTTCCAGAATTTCTTTAATATGTCAATTTCAATTCTCTGGTAAAATTCTGAATATGGTCAAAAATTTATTGTACATATTAAGAATAATATTTTCATATTCATATTTATAACTCTTATTGTAATCATCTGTGGATCTATGTGTCTATTTTTCTATTTCTTCTTTTGGTCCTTTTTAAAAACATGCCTCTTAGTTTTTTCCTAAATGAGGTATTTTGTATAAAAAGGCATAATGATTTAGAGAAGTTCACTCTTCTGGTAGATCAAAGAAGAAGAATCATCGTAATCAAATCAGGAACTAACAGAAACTGCTGGACTGCAGTTTTCATAAAACACTATTTACTCTGCTGCTGTAGGAAAAACCTTCAGGATTTCCAATTCTGTGGAATTTGCTATGGATTCTCTTCCTTGTAAATTCTACTTTCCAATGTTGGAGTTCTCAGACATGGGAAACTGGTAGAACGTCTATTCTAATTTGTCAAAGGCTCCTCATCTAGCTTTACTGCAGAGTTTTTGAGTTTCTATGTATAGCTCTTTTGCCCTTACTTTTAGAGTAAAGACTTGCAGGGAAACCAGTTGAGAACCTATGAAATTTATTACAATCCCGCTTTCTTATATATCCTGAACTTCAACTTTGGTTTTGTCAGTGTTGGGAAACTGCTAAAAACTTCACTCTGGTTTTCAGTGGTTTTCCATCTAACTTCCTAGTCTTTTGCCCTTTGCAGTCTAAAAATTTAACAAATCCTTCAAGCTAAAACTGCCAGAGTGTCAATATTTGAGCATTATTATTTGTTTACTGCAGCATACAGCAAGCTTGCTTTGGTGGTGAGAGGGGAGCTTGCCAGTTTACCTACAAGATGTCTCATTGATTGAATCACTATATCTTTTGATGTATTGTATAAATTTCATTTGAACTTTTAAAGGAAGTCTGTGCATATGCATGCCCAGATTTAAGAGAGGTCCTTTTTTATATTAAGCTGTTCATTATCTAACATTTTGATTTGGGGAAAAAGGGAAAGCAAGAATATTTTCTCTAATTTTAAGGACAGAGACAGTTGGAAGTGTGTGATGTGGTTTTTATTTCTGTCAAAAATGAGATAGGAACCATGGTGAAGACAGAAGTATGGTGATGATTTCCCATGTAGAAAGTGTTTTCTTTTCCATGTTCATTATTGTAGTTCATCCTTAAGTGGGGCACAGACCAAAACTGCTCTCATGATCTTGTTGATAGGACTCTTTCCTGATTTCTGGTCTTGATACAGATTTTTTCAATTTACCTTTGTTGTGTAATTTTCCATTGGGAAGTTATGAAGTAGGGAAATAAATGCATGGGCTCAATAATCTAACCTTTCAATAAATGTCCATTTTTAAAACAAAATTTATACACTAATAAAGCAATGATGAATGTATTTAAAATTCTCTAAGAAAAAAGCACTGGGTAGATTTATTTTATTATCCTGCAATATTCTTCTTTTCTAGAGAAAAATGATTAGCTCTGAATTCAACTGTAATCTAATTCAATTATACCTAAAACCAAACAATTTGCTTCAAAGCCTTACAAATTATGCCTTTTTGACATTACCAGTACCAACCTCTTAAAAAAGGCATTTTACCTTCTTTTTGACACTGCTTTATTCCACATCAATTACAAATGATGCAGCTTCAATAACTTTTTAAAAGCTCAAATGTACTATGAAATGATGCAGAACAGAAATTAAAATTCATGTATTAATTTTCTTTTTTATTTCTAATACTATTTATTCCCATACGGTGTGGTACAGAGATCCTAACATAAATAATCTGAAGGTATTTTTTCTCTATTCAATGACTCTTCATTCTCTATCTAATGACCATTTATTATGCTGGCAAATAATATCAAAAGTCAAATATTCCTTGTAGAATATGATATTTCTATACAACTATCAGCATCACATTCATCTCTACAGTAAATTCAATGAAACTTTCTCCCTTGACTGCTCAGGAATAGTGAGGGTTTAGGTGATGGCCAAAGAAAAACAACTGGGCTATTGAATGAGAAAGAGTTAATCTAATTGGGAAAACAATGAAAAGCTAATTTCAGTGCCCTGTGGAATAGTTTCATCGGAGGCCTTTCTTTGGATTTTGGCATCCACGGATGCCTCTCCTTGTAGTGTCCTTTTCTTTGGTGAAGCTGGTGCTATAAGAAAATGTATGAGACTCCACACAGAAGAAATATCAAGTTCTCCATCATCTTCATGAGGCTAAATGGTTATTTCTAATGAAATTATATTAAAAAAAAAATCACACTAATTTTTACTAAGAGAACTTCCCTTGACCATCATATTGATTCTACCAAGACCAAAAAACATGGGTTCATGAGAACTAATTTTACTAAAGAAATAAGCAAACTTCCTTTTACTTTCTGCTGTTGATATTTGTTTTTTTTCCAGCAAACACTCCTCTACCTTCCTCTAATAGGAGTTATCCTCTCTCCTATGATGTAACCATGCTATGTGATATAGAAAGGACTAACTTCACCCCCTGCCAACTGCACAGCAGTAGGAATGTGACTTTGGTCTCATTAATCAGAGTGTCCAAATCCTTAGACCAAAGAACGGTTAAGCAATAGAAATGTCATCAAAAAGAGGCAAATGGGAGCTCTTCCCATCGAAGATATTCCATTGCTATGAAGGAAGGAGATATTTTGGTGTCAAGGTTGAGATGCTATTAGGATCAAAATAGCAGGAGGCCAAGAGTTATCATGCATATTACATAGTGAAACCTTGTCTGAAAGATGAAGGAGCAGGGCTTTAATGATGTCGTTTAACTCCCTGTATCAAACCAATCCTGAAGCTAATAAATATTGGAAATTTTGATTATTTGGGGCCAAAAAAATTAGGTCTCTTCTAAAATTAAGCCAGTTTAGATTACCTAATTCTCTTACTTAAAGTAGACAAGCCAACCTTGACTTTGTGGCAAAAAATGTATACGGGGGGAATCCAAAGTAAAGTGCAGCAAGTTTCTGTAATTGATTATATTCAATTTTCCACAGAGCAGAGAGATGGACCTTTTGAAAATATAATCCCATTCATGGTATTTCCCCTCTTAAAACTTCCAAATTCTTCTCATTGACATTAATATATAGGATCCAGTCTTTCTTCAAGTCTTCCCTATCACTGCTGTCATGTTAATCCATTGTCAGCTTTCTCTCTGTATAGCTTTTCCTGTGTGTTCATTCATTCCTAACTCAGGACCTATAGGATTTCTTCCAATTATTTTCATGATCCCTTTGGTTTTGGAGAGTTTAGCTCAACTGTGACTTCACCATAAATTTATCTTTGAGGGCCCTATATCTAAAACAACCAACAAATTTTTTAACTCTTACTTTATTTCTACATATCATTTTTACATTATAAAATTATATTTTTTAAAGAAATTATGTCATTCACCTATTTAATTCTATTTGCCCACATATGAATGTGAGTTCCATGAGAGCAGAGACTTCATCAATTTTGCTCATTGCAATATACTTGGGAGTTACAGCAGTGCCTAGTACCAAGACACACTAAATTAAATAACACGTCCTTATTTTTGCTCAGAAATATTCTATCATTCTAACTTCATTTCTTTGTAAGTGTTTCTGGTTGCTTTCAGGACTTCTTCTGCCTCCATGGTTTCACTACTATGTGTTTAGTCGTAAGTTTCTTTCTGACTATCCAACTTGGGCTAAAGTCTCAACAATTGTGATAAATTTGAAACTAGTAATTTTCAAAGTAAAACCTCTTCTCAATTTGAGGATACCAATGTCATTCCATCTACTATGTCTCTGCGCTAATTTTATTAGTACTCTTATATTTGGATCTCTTTGCTGCATTCAGGATACATTTTATATATATAATATAATGCCATACATATATATATATATGTATATGTATGTATATATATATGTATGTATATATACATATACATATATATGTATATCTCTATTGTATATAAGAGGATATAATAATGTTAATAATTAATAATATATATATATAAAATGTAACATTATATATATACATATATGTAACTGTTAAATCTCTTGAGTCAGGACTTTTTTTAACTAATTATATTATTTACATTTAAACCTTCCATTTGTTCACTAAAATCTATTTTTTTTAGATTTTATTTATTTATTTAACAGAGAGAGACACAGCGAGAGAGGGAACAGAAGCAGGGGGAGTGGGAGAGGGAGAAGCAGACTTCCTGCTGAGCAAATGTGGAGCTCAATCCCAGGCCCCTGGGATCATGACCTGAGCCGAAGGCAAATGTTTAATGACTGAGCCACCCAGGTCCCCCTCAAGTCTATTTTTCTGATGATTTTCCCTGCATAATTTTATTTCCTTAAGCTTTCCATATCCAAAGTTTTTATATTTTAACTGTGGAAATTCTAGTATCTACAGTCCTTGGGGATTTAACTCTGTTTTTGCTTGTTTCTGTTGCTTATAACGGGCCTTTGCCTTTCATGCATTTGGTGTTCTTTATGCAGTCATGTCATGTTATCTGATGTAGTCCTATTGACTGCTAACTGAAGATCTCCATGGAGAATTTATCCTCTATGGTGGATCTACTTCTAACAGTAGACCAGGGTGTACAGGTCAATCTCGCTTAATCATAAAATAGATTATGTTGCAGAGACAAACCAAAATTCTCAGTGGTTTAATAAAAAAAAGTTTACTTCTCCTTCATACTATAAGTCTGTTGTATGTTTTCTGGGACATCTGCTCTGCTTTATCCTCACTGGGGGACTCAGAGAGATAAGCTAGTCTCTCTTTGGAATATTGTTGTCATTGTAGACAGAGTAAAAGAAAACTCTTGGGTATATAAATGCACCTGCACAAAATTGACACTCCAACATTTCCACAAAAATCATGACCCAAAACCAGAAACATGTTTTCCTTGCCTTTCCTTGCCTTTCCTTTCCAGAACATGTGGTTCCTTCCTGAACCACAAAAAGCCAAAAACAGTGTCTCACCAATGACTACCACTAAGGTACCCTGTTAGTTTACAACCTTCTCAGGAGCTTCCCAGATACAATCTGAATAGAAGGCAGGGAGAGCCAAAAGGTGTGGGCTGCTCCTGATTGGCAAGTTTAATAAGCAAGGGATTTTACATATGAAACTTGTTTTGGGCAGTTGCAAGATGAGTAGATTTCCTCACTCACCTACCAGAATCTTAGAAATTTAAATACAGGACTTAACTGGTTTCAGTCACATACCCAGTCCAGATACCCTTAATACTACATTTCCATCTCAAGGCTCTGTCCTTGGAGCAACTTCTGGGAGCAGGAAAGGCAAGCAGAACCCACATGCCAGGTCAGGGAGGCAGTGGGGAGCCTCCAAGTTCCTGGGTCAACTGGCAGTCAGGTCCTTTGTGACCTTCTCCAAGAGCTCTGCAAGCCCAGAAACACTTTAGACCCTCAAATTTCAATGACTTGTCCTTTTGCTAATCCAGAAATTCCTGCTCTGTCTGCTTCTGATGTTCCCCAGCTCCAAACATCTGGATCCCTGCATTTTCAGGTCATATTCCTATCATCCATACTTCCAGGTCTTGGTTATTCCCACCTGTCTTGGAGTACTTCCTGTTAGGGTCCTGGCCACAGAACCCCCTGAGTCCTGATACCCCAATCACAATCTCTCCTCTCCGAGTTCAACCTCATTTCTGGGTTTCTTTGTTTATCAGGCCTATAGAAATTTCCTCTCCTTCTTATGAAAATGACTTCACATACCAGGAAGTAAGGCATAGAATGACTGAGTCAGATACAAACATCTGATTCATATCCCAAAGTTCTCCTAATACTTAGTGAAGGACCTGAGAACTGACTCAAGGTATTTTATTTATTTTGTTTGATTTTTTTTGTTTTGCTTATTTTTAATTCTACACTTATTACTCTTTCCTTTTTATTACACTGATGTTGATATAATATTTTATACTTCCTTCAGGTATAATATGCTTTGATTTGTTCCCTCAAAATTAATATTTCAACAGTTGTTTCAAGGAGTCATATAACCTAAAATTTTAGATTACTTGTTGATATTTATGTCACTTTCCCTTAATACTTCTTAATGCCTCTTAATATTATATGTCCCTTGGCTCTGAATAAGGGATAAACACTTTTGATTTTTGTCTCCTATATCTTCAAAAAGAGCTGGAGAAATATGTCCAAGAATTATGTTTCACTCTTGTTATCTGGACCTTCTCCATTTAAATATCTACAATTTGTTTTCTTTCTTCTTATTTTGTTGCAAACATTTGAAAAACTCCAGCTATTTCTTTCCTTTGTGGGACATATAGTTAGAAGTCTCCTTTCCCTCAGTGCATTATACCCTCCACAATTCTGAGGACAAGATCACTCGGGATGTATTTTGAAATAATATATAATTATGTCAAGGTTATGTAGCACTTGATGTCAACTTCTTCAACATTTGACCTAATGGGGCAGTTCTTTTATTGCTCCTCCAACAATGGATTGAGAAATGATTCAAGACTTGAAGAGCTGCAGAAATCTCAGGAAAAATAGAAAAGTGTCCAACAAACAAAAACATCAGCAAACCCAGTAATGTAAACATTATACCAAAAAAAATATAATTTACACAATCATGTCCCAGTAATATTTTTGATGTGTATCCTATGTATCCTACAAAATGACTTCAGCTGCAAATTAGAAGCTATAGCAAGTCAAAGGGCTAAAACAGAAGGAAGAGTTAGTATCTTATGTAGTAAGGTCCAAGAGAAGACAGCACCTCCCAAACTGATTTATTCAATGATTCGAGGTAGATACTGTTCCTCTTCTCTGGCAATCTTCAACACATTGGCTTGGCTCTCCTAAGAGTTGCAAAGTAGCTACAGGGGTTTCTAACATAACATGCCAGCACAAAAGTATTGAATTAAAAAGGAGGGTTCATTCTTTTAAAGACAAAGAAAACATTTTCTAAAACCTCTAGGTACTCTCTCATTTATTTATCAGAATTGAGTCACACATCAACCCCAAAGAAATCACTAGAAAGGAAAGTGAGATGATAGTGCTTAAGTCAGTGAAGTACATTGTTATTGGTGTATAAACGACCTGGAAAGAAAAGAAGGGCTCTGGCAAAAGAAGAAAGGAAGGATGGAATAGATACTGCCATTCCATCTGCTATGTCCTTCTAGGTTTCCTACATTCAAGCAAAGTCTTGTTTTCTATCCTTGAAGTCTCTCTCTCTCTCTCTCTCTCTTTTTTTTTTTTTTTGCTTATTATAGCATAAACATGTCTCCATGTTTATATAATGGCTGCACATAATTATATGAAGTTTCAAAATTTATTGAAGCAATGTCCTATTTAAGTTGATGTTCTTTTAATAAACATTGAGATGACATCCTACTCTGCACCAACTGTAACACCCACAGACAAAAGTAAACAATAAATGCTGAATAGATAGATAGATGATAGATAGATAGATAGATAGTAGAGTAATATTGGAACTTTCCTTCCAGAACACCAGTGGATAGGAATTAAGTGTATAATGTATAATAAATTTATACTTATTTTCATCTGAGTTCAGAGCTAGCTGTATCCCTACATTTTGCTATGTGTTGTTATCATTTTTCTCTAATTAGTAAAGAGCCTGTAATTGCAGTTTTGATTTCCTCTTTGACACATGATATTTAGAAGATTTTTTAATTACTGTGTTATTGCTTTTCAATGTTAAACATTTATTTTTTTCTATTTATTTTTAGTCTTATTATAGGAAGTCTAGAAACAGAGAAAATGGCCTGGACAATTTATAATTTGAAGATTTTATTGACATTTCCTTTGTGGCCTAACATATGTTCATCTCGAAATTATCAACTGATACAGAGAAAAGTGTGTATTTTTCAAAGTGTGTATAATGCTTAATTAAACATGTCAGGTTAAACTTCATTTGTATGGAATTTAAATCTTTTATATTTATATTTTATATTTTTTGAAACTTAATTTGAAAAATTTGGGAAAGTGTTCTGCATTACATATTTTGATATAATTTTTGAACACCTAAAGATTCTCAAAAGTTATAGCTTTATTGTCAATGGTACTCTGTAGTAAATAAAATAATTGACTTTGTCCTGTTTAATTCTTCCAGCTTTGGATTCCATATGGTCTGTTTTTACAGAGGTTTAGAAAAGGTCTCAATGGGTAATGGAGCATACATCACTCCCTTTGAATCTTGATGCACTTTCCACTGTTTCAAGCAATAGAATTTGATAGAAATGATACTATGTTACTTCTTTATTTTTTCAAAGATTTTATTTATTTATTTGAGAGAGAGAGCGCGCGCGCATGTACATGCATGCACAAGTGACAGCAGAGGGCAGAGGGAGATGGAGAGGCAGACTTCCCTCTGAGCAGCGAGCCCACCAGAGGGCTCCATCCCAGGACCCTGGGATCGCTTAATGACTGAGCCACCCAGGCGCCCTGATATCATCTTCTAAACTACATCACAAAAAGCCATGTAGCTTCTGCCATGTTCTCAAAATATTTCTTTTTGGCACTCTCCCTCTCATAATCCAACAATCCTACTGGAAGAAGTCTGAGCCAAATAGAGAGATCACTTATGAGCCCACCAGTAGTTGTCCCAATTGAGTCTGGTCTTTTTTTTTTTTTTTTTAATATTTTATTTATTTATGTGAGAGAGAGGCAGTGAGAGAGAGCATGAGCAAGGAGAAGGGACTCCCCGTGGAGCTGGGAGCCCGATGCGGAACTCGATTCCGGCACTCCGGGATCATGACCCGAGCCGAAGGCAGTCATCCAACCAACTGAGCCACCCAGGCGTCCTGAGTCTGGTCTTTCAATCTGCTCTGCAGGTGTAAGTGAAGGAGCTTCCAGGTGATGCGTCTGCCCCAGGCATGTGAATGACGTTGAGCCATTCAGGTCTTCCAGCAGATGTCCCAGACGTTATGGAGTGCAGGCAAGTCATCCATCTCTGTTATGCCTTGGGATTTCTGATCTCAGAATCTGCAAAAAAAAATCCCCCATATACTTGTTGCTTTTATGCCACTAAGTTCAATAGTAAAGGCATAGACACTAATCTTAGAAACCTTGCTTTATTATTGCTTAATATGTGCTTTATAAAATGTATTTACTCTATTATAATTAATGTTTTATCATTTTAGGCATATCTTTCTAGAACTTCCTATAACTGCTTACCTTCTTAAAATTGTTATAAATTCCCTGTTTTAAGTACAAAAGGTCAGATTTTGTACAAGATAATGTATTTAATGCAGCTACATCAATTTTAATTGATACACATTATTTTGGGGCTCATGCTTTTTCTTACATCTATTTAATCTTACTTTTGCCCAAAGCTCTTTGAAATATGTCCTGTTCACCTTTGTTTTATTCAGAATTTTGGTGATAGTAATATACATCTACATCATTTTCAGGGTGTCTTCATTCTCCACCTGCATAAAAATATGATCTGTGCTTGCCGGACGCTGACAGTAGCTTCTGTCTTTGTTTTGACATGGTGGTTTAGGTGATCCTAAAGGCACAGGTGGTCATGATCTTTCACCACTTTCTAGTCCAGAAAAGCTATAATTGGTGTGACTAAAAATACTTTTAAAAATGGGCACCTGCGTGCCTCAGTTGGTTAAATGTGTGACTCTTGATTTTGACTCAGGCCATGATCTCAGGGTTATGAGATCGAGCCCCTGATCAGGCTCCACACTGAACATGGAGCCAGTTTAAGATTCTCATTCTCAGACAATTATCATATGATCTCTCTGATATGAGGAATTTGAGAGGCAGGGTGGGGGTTTGTGGGGGGAAGGGAAGGAAAAAATGAAGCAAGATGGGACCAGGGAGGGAGATAAACCATAAGCAACTCTTAATCTCAGGAAACAAACTGAGGGTTGCTGGGGGGTCAGGGGGGAGGAAAGGGGTGGTTGGATGATAGACATTGGGGAGGGTATGTGCTATAGTTAGTGCTGTGAAATGTGTAAGCCTGACAATTCACAGACCTGTACCCTTGGGACAAATAATACATTATTTGTTAATAATAAAAAATAAATAAGAACTGAATGAAAAAAAAAAGATTTTTCTTTCTTCCTCTCCCTTTACTCCTTCCCCATACCTGCTCATACATGTTCTCTCTCTTGAAAGAAAGAAAGGAAGAAAGAAAGAAAGAAAGAAAGAAAGAGAAAGGAAGAGGAGGGGAGAGAAGGGGAGGGGAGGGGAGGGGAGGGGAGGGGAGGGAAGGGAAGGGGAAGAAGGCAAGGCAAGGCAAGGCAAGGCAAGGCAAGGCAAGGCAAGGCAAGGCAAGGCTTGGCTTTTCATTGCAGGAACTGTTAAACATTGTAGGAATTATTTGTTACCTGAAGGTTATAAGTACTCTGTTTAAAACTATCTTAGGCCAAAATTTTAAAGATATTTCTAGTCTTTTTCTTTTCAATTTATTTTATAGTTCGGCATCTATTAATATCCATTCTTTTTTTAGTCGGTGATAGTTATTTTTTTTTTAATTTTTATTTATTTATTTGACAGAGATCACAAGTAGGCAGAGAGGCAGGCAGAGAGAGAGAGAGGAGGAAGCAGGCTCCCTGCCGAGCAGAGAGCCTGATGTGGGGCTCGATCCCAGGACTCTGGGCTTGATCCGAGGACTCTGGGACCATGACCTGAGCCGAAGGCAGAGGCTTTAACCCACTGAGCCACCCAGGAGCCCCAGGTGATAGTTATTTTTATGTCCTTTCAATGCTGTTCAAGATATTAAAACATCATTATCATACAATTTTATATAACATTCTCTTGTGAATTACACTTTCTCATTCTCAATATTTTTTAACTAAACATTTCTCTATTGTATTGATTTATTTAAAACTAATTCTTTTGCATGTTCATCAATTCTATTCTTTTCATTGTTTTCTTATTTTTTTTAGATTTTATCTATTTATTTGAGAGAGAGAACACAAGCAGGGGGAGCGGCAGAGCGAGAGGGAGAGGCAGTCTCCCGGCTGAGCAGGAAGCCTGAGGCTGCTAGATTCCAGGAGGCCCTGGATCATGACTTGAGCCAAGACAGAGGATTAATGGACTGAGCCACCCAGGTGCCCTTGTTGTGTTATTTTCTAATTAGTTGGTCTCTCTTCTTTTGTAATACGCATCTTCTGTTTCCTTGTTATTAATTTACTGTTTTATGATACTATGACTTTTTTCTTTTGTTTATAAATTTCTTTTTTTTTACATTTGTTTTATCCATGACTCTTCTCACTAGAACTCTTTATTGTTCAAGATTATTTTTAATATTTTTGCTGAGACTTTGTCTATTTTGCATCAGTCTTGCTAGGTTTATATAATGTCTGGAGGAGAAGATTGCTGAACTTTACCTTTGATGCCACACCTGCTCTCTAGATGGGCAAGCCACAGCTGGATTCAGGAGCCTTGGTCTTGCTTGCTGTATGTGGGTCTCCTGGATCACCAGCTGGAAACACGTATGTAGCCATGTACTATGAATAAAACACCTCCTGATCGAGAGCAGTTTACCCAAATGTGCACAGGACTTTCAGGGACAAAGCTGCTTATTTGAAGCTATTTACCATTCACTTCCTGTTGGGATGCTCTTGATGACCTCCTCCAATCTCCATGTCCTTCTGGTAAGGCTTCCCTTGGACTGGCAGCAGCCTGGAGAATTTTCATACTGCCTGAGGCAGCTGTCCTGCTTAAACCTGATGTTTTCACATTATCTTTCCTCCAAGAAACTCTTAAGCAATTTTTGCATATTTAACTCCATTCTTCTCTTGAGATGCAAGCAGAGATCTAGAAGGATTACTTAAGCCAATATTAAACACAGAAGCCCTCTCTTAGGAGGGCTTCTTGCAACCGTTTAATAGGACATATTGGCCTCAAACAATAGTTTAAGATGAGGCTGGAAGATAAGACCGCTTCTTTAGTTAAGCTCCAGGGAGTGTTTGGAAAAGCAGAGCAAATTCACAGCACAGCCAGCATCCTGGGGCTGATACCCTAAATGTTATAGGATTGATTTCTGAAGATTTGGATGATCTGGGGACAGCATTGTCCTAACAAATAGAGTCTGAGGACAGCCTTGTGGAGTTGGTAGAGAGGTAGTGAGGGTGGCAATATCTGTAGCCAGTGACTCTATCAGATGGCAAGGTTGAAGCCAGGGACAACAAAGACATAAACTTAGAAGGTAACATCCCAGCAGGGGTGAAGTAAGCAGAGATGGGCAGAGTTCATTAAGCAGCCTGGAATTCAGGAGGAAGCTGGTTAGAGCCTCAGTGGAGGAAGCATGTCATTATTTTGGATCAAACCGGGCTAAAGTTTAGAGTCTGGAGGTAAAATGAATGTAGAAGTCGAGGGCAGGGACAAAGTTCTATTTGCCTCAGGTTCTATATCCTTAGCAAAAGTTTGCTTTCTCTAAAGCTACACCATGTAGCAGGCACCAGCCATTCCAACTCTTCACATTTTTTTTTAAAGATTTTGTTTATTGACTTGACAGAGCGAGATCACACATAGGCCAGAGAGGCAGGCAGAGAGAGCGCAGGAAGCAGGCTCCCCACTGAGCAGAAAGCCCAACGCAGGGCTCGATCCCAGGACCCTGAGATCATGACCTGAGCTGAAGGCAGAGGCCTAACCCACTGAGCCACCCAGGGGCCCAACTCTTCACATTTTAAAGAAAATTGAAAAGTTAGTTCCTCAGTCTCACCAGACATATTTTATTTTATTTTATTTTTTAGGATTTTATTTATTTATTTGACAGAGAGACCACAAGAAGCAGAGGGAGAGGGATAAACAGGCTCCCTACTGAGCAGGGACCCTGATGCGGGGCTCGATTCCAGGACCCTGGGATCATGACCTGAGCCGAAGGCAGTCGCCTAACCAACTGAACCACCCAGGCACCCTCACCAGACACATTTTAAAGACTCAATCTGTGAGCAGCCCAGAATGAACAATTCCCACATCACAGGAAGTTCTGTAGGATGGTGCTTCTCCTCGACCATGGTCCACAAACAGAGATGTGAGATCATCCACTGGGAATTATATTGGAACTGCCATTTATATTTCTTTTCATCTAATCTTCTTATTTTTATTTTTGTGCCCATTTCATGATGCACAGAATATGTTCATACATAATATATGTAAATTCTAAAAACTGATGTTTTATATTTAACTTCATATCTCTTCCTAGCACTTGTCATAATTTAATGTTTATTTTCCTCATTCATTTTTTTATATTACTATTTCTGATTTCCACAAAGTCAAAGCTCTGGGAAGGAAGGAAATTTGCTCTTTTTTAGTTTACTGAAGTTATCATAGCACATACCTGCTCATTAAATTATTGTTGACTATTTATAGCCAAACCTTTGATAGTTTAGGCCAGACACTCTACAAAAACAATGCATTTCTATTACAGACAGTGGAGAGTAATAGATTTTTTCAGTAATTGGAAAACAGAAAAGTGGATGATTCCATCAAAACCATCACATTGTGGGGCGCCTGGGTGGCTCAGTGGGTTAAGCTGCTGCCTTCGGCTCAGGTCATGATCTCAGAGTCCTGGGATCGAGCCCCGCATCGGGCTCTCTGCTCTCTAGGGGAGCCTGCTTCCTCCTCTCTCTCTGCCTGCCTCTCTGCCTGCTTGTGATCTCTCTGTCAAATAAATAAATAAAATCTTTAAAAAAAAAAAAAAACCATCACATTGTGACAAATTTCTGACACAGAAGTCAAGTCAAGAGAAAGCACCTTTCTAATTTGTGCAAAAGATTAGTAAGGGACAGGACTTCCTGAAAGTATCCAGTCATTTTTTTAATAGGTACATGAGAGACACATTTGGAAAACCCATTCTAGAGGACAGGAATCCAATAGGGGCAATGGTCTTAAAATTTTTTACCCAGAAGAACAAGGGGAGCCACCAGTATAAAGCAAGTCTATAGAGTAGGACTTCATGTTGTGTACTTGTAATCAAGGTCTTAAATTGGAAGCTGAGGATGAGGAGTTATCGGGAAATCTCAGGGGATAAAAACAGGTTTGTTCTGATCCAGACATTACAAAAGCTGATGAGCTTGCCATTTAGCCAGCAGGTAGTGATAGTACCTATTGGCTCCTAATCATCACTCACATGTACATTTGATTGCCATGTTCTAAAACACACTGGAAGATGGCTCCAAGACTAATCACTCACCAGTAGACAGTGTTGCGTTCTCTTGATTTGGGTGTGATTTAAAGTTTACCGGTACAGCACAGGAAATGGGAAAATGAAATTTGGAGTCAAAAAGAAGTGGGTTATAATCCAGACTCTTCCTCAGTTTGAATATAAGGACATGGCTACATAGTAACCTATGCCAGTTCCCATATTTGTGAAATGGTGTTAACTAAATGAAATTTTGCATCTCACCCAGGACTGTGGAGGAGTAATTCACATTCATGTGAATTCTCTAGAACAGAATTCTCTGACCCAAGGTAGAGGTTCCATGAATGAGGATTCCTCTTCCCTTTCCCATTTCTATTTTTTTTTTTATTTCTTTTCAGCGTAACAGTATTCATTGTTTTTGCACCACACCCAGTGCTCCATGCAATCCATGCCCTCTCTAATACCCACCACCTGGTTCCCCCAACCTCCCACCTCCTGCCTCTTCAAACCCCTCAGATTGTTTTTCAGAGTCCATAGTCTCTCATGGTTCACCTCCCCTTCCAGTTTCCCTCAACTCCCTTCTCCTCTCCATCTCCCCATATCCTCCATGTTATTTGTTATGCTCCACAAATAAGTGAAACCATATGATAATTGGCTCTCTCTGCTTGACTTATTTCACTCAGCATAATCTCTTTCAGTCCCATCCATGTTGATAAGGAAGATGTGGTCCATATACACTATGGAGTATTATGCCTCCATCAGAAAGGATGAATACCCTTTCCCATTTCTTAAAGTTCCAATTTGAATCCCAAGTCCTTCTTTTCTGTCTTCTACTTCCTTCAGGAAGATAATAATTATCAAACTATAGAAATTGATAAACACTGAAATGTTACTATGTAAGAGGCTTATGCTGAGCTTTACCTAGTCTTTAAACTAGAAGCACAGGGTCATGTTCTAACCATTTTTCCCCTCACCCCTCCACGCTGCTGTCACCTAGTGACGCCAAAAATCCCACCCTCATGATGGAGTCAGCAACATTAAGAACACTAGTTTGCAGGAGAGAGTTTAATTTTCTCCATCTGTCTGAGAGAGTTTTTCGCTTTATTCACAACTATTTCTTAATATCATCCCCAAATTTATTCTAATTTCTAAAAGGATTTTTCGATGAATTTAATGAAGATTCTGGTGGCAAGCTAAGAGGAAAAGAGGGATGAGGAATGAGTGTTCAAGGACAATGAACTGCCCTCAGTCCAGCACTAAAGGTGAGTTTAGAAAGCCTACATAGAAGAAGTTTACATTTCAAAAGACACACTTCACTGACTTGATAATTTTGCTGAGAGCCACCACTGAAATTCCCATGTTCCTCTGACATGTTGACATGATCTAAATTTATAGTATATCTCAGGAATGAGAACTTCCCCCTATTTATAGAACAGCAACAACAACAACAAAAAAAAACACTTAGAAAATTTTGAAACGTCACAAAGCATATTGACAGAGCTTCTCGAATGCAAGTTCCTTGGAACTCTAAGAATAAAATCGCCCTGTCCTTATGCTTCTGCGGTGCATATAGAATTTCAAAGAGAGGACGAGCACGTGCTTATAAATGTTCTTCTTTCCAAGAATCAAATCTTCCCTCTGACTTTCCTCTTATGTCTCCTGCTCTGGGCTTGCTTTTGTGCAACAAATACATTAAGAAAAAAGAAAACCCTGATAGAGAAAAATCCAAAGATTTCAAAAGCAGAAGGAAGGAATATTTTCCAATCCAGAAAATTGCAGCTTGAATCACATCTCCTGAGTGCAGATCTCTCAGAGTTTAAAATGATTTCTACATTTTTACACTTAATACTTCCTTTTCTGTGACTACAGGAAAAACAGCTATGTTGTCACACACTTTGTCTGACAGTCATGGAATATCCTTATTATATCTACTACTATATCCTGAAAGTACACTATGTTCTACCTGAGCTTTGCCTACTGAAGGAGCAATAGAAGGTATGTGTGGCAGCACAGCTGATTCTCAGCAGCTCTCTCAAGACAACATGGGCCTGGCTGAGGACAGGACAGGATGGAACATACTCGGCCAATGAAGTTGGATGAAGTGAAATAGTGCTTCCTGCCCAGAAAACCAATTTGCTGTTTGCATCTTGGAAGATAATTTTTTTTTTTTTTAAATAACACTCAGAGTAACAGGTTCCAGGAAGAAAAGTTTTATATATTTATCCTTTTTTTTAAAGATTTTTATTTATTTGATAGAGACACAGCGAGAGAGAGAATATAAGCAGGGAGAGGGAGAAGCAGGCTCCCTGCTGAGCAGGAGCCTGATGCGGGGCTCGATCCCAGAACCCCAGGATCATGACCTGACCGAAGGCAGGCACTTAACAACTGAGGCACCCAGGTGCCCCTATCCTTTTTTTTAAAAAAGTTTAAACAGCAATTTCTCACTTGATCACTTATTATTTCCCCAAATTTGAAGCTGAATGACTTGTCACAGAGGGTGGATGTTAAATCTCTCGTGCAAAGGTGGAGATATACCAGTATTTAAGGCATTAAAAAAAAAAAAGTATTGAGACTTTGAAGGCAGTACCAAAACAAACAAATAAAAAATCAAGACAAACACAAACAAACAAAGGAGTTCCCTGGTAATTTGAAAATGGCTACTTTGTTAGTAACATCATGAGACTTTATTGAGTTATTTCTATATCTTTTGTGACAAATCTGGAGACATCAGATTTGTTTTTTGAGGTTTTAGTAATCACGCATGTATTAGCCTGTTTGAAATCTGGGTCAGGGAGGACCCCCTGAGATGACTCAGAGCCAGAGACTGGGGCTCAAATTGTCAGAATTAAGTACAAGGGCAAGGTGTTCTGCCCTTGGTATAGATATTTTAGAGGGTGTGTCCCAGACAAATCGACTGATTAAAAAAAAAAAAAAAAACAGGGATAATTTTGGGAGATAGTTTCAAACGTCATAATTTAAGCAAATTACGAACAGAAAAGGAACTAAGTGAATTAGCTGGTCCAGAGTTATACCTGATTCCTTTAAAATACCCACAGCTTTCTTTTTTTTTTTTTCTTTTTTTTTCTTTTTTGTTTTTTCTTTTTGTTTTTTCTTTTTTTTTTTCTTTTTTTTTTTTTCAGTATGGAAGATATAGGGGGAAGCACAAATTATTCTTCCAAATGTTTACTGTGGAAAAGGGAATAAAAGATAATAAGATTCAGATGTATATAGTTTAGTATGTTTATAAATATAAAAAGATTCAGATTATGTATTTTAAAATGTTTATAAATACAAAATTCCATGTAAGAATATCTCAAGCTCTACTTGACACCACATGCACAAGCAACAAAAGCAAAAATAAACAAGTGGGACTACATCAAACTAAAAAGCTTTTTACACAGCAAAAGAAACAATCAGCAAAATAAAAAGGCAACCTACAGAATGGAGAAAATATTTCCAAACCATAGATCTGATAAGGAGTTGACCTTCAAAATATATAAGGAAATCACAGAACTAATAGAAAAAAATAAAACTGAACAATCTAATTCAAAAATGGCAAAGAACTTGAAGAGACATTTTGCCAACAAAGACATACAAATGGCCAATAGGTGCATGTAAGGTGCTCCACAGCACTAATCATCAAGACAATACAAATCCACACCACAATAACATGTCGCTTCATACCTCTTAGAATAGCTATTATCAAAATGTCAAGAAACAATAAGTGTTGACAAGGTCATAGAGTAGAGGGAACCTTGGGCACTGTTGGTGAGAGTGCAAATTGGTGTAACCACTATCGAAAACAGTACAGAAGTTCCTAAAAAATTAAAAATAGAACTACAATATGATCCAACAATCCCAGTTCTGGGTATGTATCCAAAGGAAATATGTGCCTTCATGTTCATCATAGCATTATTTACAATATCAAGACATGGAAACAACCTAAGTACCTACAAACAGATGAAAGAATAAAAATGTGTATAGATCTATCTATCGTCAATCTATTTTCTATCAATCTATCATCTATATGACATCTTCATTATAAATAGTGATATATATATAGTATGAAATACATTGTATATTATATACAATATGTATATACAACCTATATATATAAAATAATGGCATATTACTCAAGCATTAAAGAAGAAATTCTGCCTTTTGCAACGACATGGATAGACCTTGAGGGTGTTAAGCTAAATGAAATGACTTAGAAAGAGTAAGACAAATTCTGTATGCTCCTACCTATAAAAAAAGAAAAAAAGGATGAATTCATAGAAGTAGAGAGTAGAGTGATGGTTGCCAAGGTTTTGGGAGTTGGGAATAGTGGAGAAAGTCAAAGTATACAAACTCCCAACTGTAAGATAAATGAGATCTGGTCATCTAATGTACAGTATGGTGATTGTAATGAATAATACTGAATTATATACATGAAAGTTGTTAAGAAAATTGATCTTAAATGCAATCACTACACAAACACACACACAAAATTGTCATTATGCGAGGGGATGGACGTGTTAACTAACCTTATTGTGGTAATCATTTTGCAACATTTTCATGTATCTAATTATCACACTGTACACCTTAAATGTGCATGTTATGTATCAATAATCTCACATGTGTGGATCAGCAGCCATTTACCCAGTGTTTTCTTCTACCTCACGAACACAACCCTACAATGTGGGTGTATCCACCACAGTCACTCACGCGCCCACATGCACACATGTGCACAGGCTGCCTTGCTTCCCTCAGACCAAAACAAAAGGCAATCTTGCTGCCAAACCCATTGGAACTCAGTGAAAGTCCCTCATTTCTTAAAAACAAATACTTGACATATTTATCCTCTTGAACTTCGTCATTGATAGAAACATTTTCCGACAACAAAGATATAATACTATGTTTAGGTAATACTGTGGCGTCAGTCATATCTCCTGACTATTCCTCAGCTTCACTTGCCCCCACCTTATCCGCCATCTGGATTAACTCAGTAGAGTTCTAACAAGTCTTTTTGCTCTTAACATTACACTCTCAAAATTGATTCTCAACATCGCAGGCAAAATGATCTTTCAAAAATTATTTAAGTTGTTTTCATGTCTATCGTAATCTTCTTCCCCAGCACTTAACTTTCCATGCCCCACCCTGCTCGCTCCATGTACTATTAGGATCTGTTTAAATGTCACCTTGATAAGAAAATTTCCGTAGCCACTCTATCTAAATTATTCCCATGTAATAGAAAATTATTATTTTCTCTCACAATATAGATTATTTGCCTCCTGGCTTTTACTAAAATTTATTAAAATTATTAAATTCTGTGTCTAATCCTTACAGTGGTTTATCTGCTGGACTTTTTGTTTCCTGAGTGAAGGGCCATGTCTCTCCTGTTATCATTATATTATTAGTCAACACAAAGCCATGCACATGGAAGACATTCAATGCATAACTATAGAATGAATGCATGGATAAATATTTTAATATTTTACTTTATAAAAATTGCTTTCAAAAAAGGACCAGTGGATACCAAAAACAGTGGATAAAAACTTTTATAAACCAGATATTCATGAAGTCTCAAAGACACAGAATATTTATATTAATTATAAAATGAAAAATGAATTCTTATAACAGAGAGTTCTATAGGTCACCAATTCAGCAAAGTGATTAGACTTAAGATCACTGATTATAGAACAATCTGACACTGTCTCCTTATATGTTGAAAATAGAAATCTATAACATCACCTATATAAAATTTGCAAAGAATGTTTTACTCAAATCTAATCACAAAGAAATAGACATATGCAAAATGTGCAATATGTTACATACACTAGAAATGTCCAAAAATTCAGGGTCATGAAAAATGAATAATATATATTATATATATACTATATATAACATATGGTAATATATATTAATATAAGGCCACAACAATTGCTTTTTGCTGAACAATTTCAGCATGATGTAGGCATATATGTACAAAGTATACATATGTATATATTTATATTACATATGAGGTATTCTATTATATATAATATATATTACAATATGTATATAAATATAAATCATATATGTATGTATGAAGAAAGAGAGAGCACATAGCATAATGTTAATGACTGAGAGATCTAGGTAAGGGGTTTATCAATCTATTCTTTCAGTTTTTCTTTTTTTTTTTCTTTTAAGATATTTATTTATTTATTTGACAGTGAGATAGAGAACACAGGCAGGAGTAGGAGAGGGAGAAGCAGGCTCCACACTGAGCAGGGAGCCTGATGCAGGGCTCAATCCCAGGACCTTGGGTTCATGACCTAAGCCAAAGGCAGACGCTCAATGACTGAGCCACACAGGAGTCCCTCAGCTTTTCTGTAGGTCTTAGCCGTCTATTAATTTATGATCTATGCAGAAATCTGTGAGGAGATATTTCTCTCCCCAAACTATAGATATGACAATGTTAAAAAGAGTGGTTTTCACATGTGTTTTGTGAGAAGCAATCTTGTTACACCATAACTGTATTTTGGGGTTATGCATATAGAGGGAAAGTGATTCCTTTTGAAGTAATTAGAAAAAGCTAAACAATATTAGCTATGTTACAATTACTCTTTTAGTAAGCAATATATTACGGCATGAGGTTGACTATTGTCTTAAAGGGCTCATTGTGACACGTATTCTAATAAAAACAGAAAGTGGAAAGTTGGTTTTTTAAAAAGCATGCAAATTTTAATTGTTGCAATCAGCTTAGCCAATTAGTGTCGTAAAATGAGACTTAGTGGGCATATTTGCCAAGTGCCAGTGAATAAATCATCTAAATTCTGGATCTGCCATCTTGTGGACACTTCAGTAATTTTGCAGTATCAAAATTGACCACATTTATCATAGCCATGCTTTGCCACATGATAGATATGTCCCCTAATACTTTCCCTGGAAATAGGTTGTCCTATCTCAACTCTTCATCCCAGGCTGTGGGTTTTTATAATCTCCTTGATATTTTTAATATAAAAGCTAATAATATCAATGATTATTAATATAAAAACTAATCATATATATTTAATACATATAAATAATATAATTTATTCATTATTTTATAATTTATTCATTATTTTATTTATTCATTATTTTAACAAAAATGCTAAGTGTGTCCTTCTATACACTAATTATGTTCACATTTGGAGGTCTATTTACTGCTGGAAGTCAAAATGAAATATGATTGTCACATACATATATGAATCTACTTAGAGATAATAATAGGTACCTTATCAGGAAGACAGCATTGTACCAGAATATGACTTCTAAACTATATCTTGGTTTATTTTTCTGTGTTGATCATTTGTTTTTATTTGTGTAAACAAAAGACATAAATTTAAGCTGATTAAATTTGTTTGGAGATGTCAAATTGAAATGTATGCTCCTTTGTCCCCCATTACCTCTAAATTCCTATGACAGCCCCATAATGAAACCATGGAAATTTGGATTCTGCACCACCACTTTGAACAACTTTGGGATGCAAAAGGAAAACTGAGTCAAAGTTTTACTGATCTGGAATGAAGGAAATGTGACTTTAGCAAATGAATTTCTCTCTCCAGATACCTACCTCAACATTATCATATGTATGAGCCGTTATTAGTCCAAAAAGTTATTCCATCCTTTACTGAGCATCTAAAAGTTTCCAGAACTGTGGAAGACAGTGGGGTTGCAGTTGTGAATAAGATGTGATCCCTGTTTGTAGCCTAAAGAAAAACCAAGTCAGAAAACGAAAGTACAGACATCAACCATGGTGCCAGAAAGAAAATTTCATGTATTTATAATTATTTGTAAAAATATTTGCAAATAATTTGAATTGTGTTGTTTAATATCTGAATTGATAGTACTATATACATAAATTGTTAAATAAATACATAACTTTGTGAGGTACAGGCTTAGAGTTTTACTGATAAATATGTGCAATCAAAAATATTTGAAGTTAAAAAAAAAATTTGAAGTCCACTGGTCAAGCACACTCAAACCATATCTATCTCTATGCAAATACATAGTTATGTAAAATGGCAACTGGAAACAAAGTGGCCAATAGCTATACCTACAGTTATAACTACATCTGTATTTATAAATATATATGGTTTTACATGTGCACATGATGACTGAGTCCAGCAGATCTAAATGTTACATTAAAGATTAATGTGATATAGAAGGAAAATTTTTTAAAAATTAAAACTACAGAAACAGGTAATATTATACCTGAAATCAGTAGTTGAAAAATCTTCCAAACTCTTAATTTGCTATAAAAAGCACCTCTTAATGTGTTTATTGGGAATTATTAGAATAATAAGAGAGTCTCACCTATTCAAGGACTCAAAAAGCATAGCAGGTATTCCCACAGCTTAAAAGAAAAAAATTTTTAATACATATTCTAACCATAAAGAAAGATTGAAATAATGAGATAAGTCACAAGAAAGTCACAGAAATGATTTTGAAGTGAGCTCCAGCCTCTTAAAACTAGAGGTTATTTTAAGTATTAAAAATGTGGTTATAAAGCTGAAAAATTGGTCTAAACATTCTTCCTTAAAAATACATAAGTCAGGGGCACCTGGGTGGCTCAGTCGTTAAGCGTCTGCCTTCGGCTCAGGTCATGATCCCAGGATTCTGGGATCGAGCCCCGCATCAGGCTCCCAGCTTGGTGGGCAGCCTGCTTCTCCCTCTCTCACTCCCCCTGCTTGTGTTCCCTCTCTCGCTGTGTCTCTCTGTCAAATAAATAAATAAAAAAAAAAAAAATACATATGTCAAAAGCAATTATGTAATAATTATGTGGAAAGAAAGTTCAGATTATATTAAGAAACAAAGTTAGGAAAAGGGAGAAAATGTGTCCTGTATCTCAAACTTCACCTGGGTGACCTCAAAGATAGTCTTGATATAAACAATTAAAACCGTAATTATACTATACTATAGAAACTTCTAAGAATATGTGTTTTCTGGGGAATAAGTGGGAAAAGGATGTTACTGTTCAATGGATATAGAGTTTTGGTCTTGCAAAATTAAAAAGTTCTTGATGTCTATTAGACAACAATGTGCCTGTGGTCAACACTATTGTATTGCATACTTAAAGATGGTTGAAAGGGTAAATTTTATGGTATGGGTGTTTGACCAAAATAATATATATGTCTTCTAAAATTAAGGATAAATGAAATAAAAGAAAATGTTTTCCATAGAGGAAAACACAGTTTAAAAATGCATAAAAAATACAAATCAGGTAATACCTGGATGCCTCAGTTGGTTAAGTAGGTCATGATCCCAGGGTCCTGGGATTGAATTCTGCCGCAGGATCCTTGCTCTGTGGGGAGTCTGATTCTCCCTCTGCCTGCCACTCCCCTTGCTTGGGCTCTCTCTCTCTCTGTGTGTGTGTCAAATAAATAAATAGAATCTTTAAAAAAGAAATACAAATCAGAAATGAAAATAGATATAAGATGTTTTAAGGAAATTTTACAATAGATAGACAATGTTTAGGTATATGACTCTGGAAAATTTGTTTCACATCCCTAACATTCAACTTTCTCCTCAGAGAAATGGAGAAAAGAATAGCTTTATAGAGTTGTTGTGTACTAATGCATAGGTTATGTCCCCTAGTACATGCATGTTTCCAAATGGATGTTGAATAAAAAATAAGACTCTGAGAATTAGAGAACATATGCTCTTTACCAGATCACTTATTTTAAAAAGCTAGAGGATTAAAGAATTAAAGAATGGGTAAAGATATGTCAGACAAATGCAAATTTTAAAAAGAAAAAAATGATAGAAATTTTTAAATCATGTAGAGTAAAATTTAATGAAATAGCAATATGATAAAAGAGATATTATATAGTAGTAGAGTAAAATTCAACTTGAAAATATAACAGCATTGATGTGATTAGCCAAATAACACTATATTGATACATATATAAACTATTAGAATATTAAGAAAATATTTTAATTTTATTTATATAAGTATACAATTTTTGATATAATCTAACTTACACTCATCTATTACTGAAAGAGAAAGAAAAGAAGCATATAAATTTATCTAAATGATATCAGAAAATTTTAGATTCAACATTGTTCTGCACCTTTACTATACATCAGCTAACATCGTTCTGAACCCTTATGATACGTCAGAATCAACTAGTCAATAACCTCCCACCATCCAAAACATTAATTACTATCTCAATCCTTACAGAGAAAAATACTTCAAATGGAAGAAAAACTTATAAATACAACTATAAAAATACTTGAACAAAATTGGTGAGTATATTTGTACACGGTAAGTCAGTCTTTTTTTTTTTTTAATTTTTAAAATTTATTCAAGTAATCTCTGTACCCAATGTGAGGCTCAAACTCATGACCCCAAGATCAAGAGTCACATGCTCTTCCAACTGAGCCAGACAGGTGCCCCTAAAGTCTGTCTTTCTAAGCAGGATATAAAATCCAGAAATCATAAAGAAAATTATTGATGAGATTAAGCACAGTAAATTAAAATATATAACTGAGAAAAACAAATGGAAAGCTGTGTGTCTGTGTTGGGGACATGAGAGATATATTTTTAAATCATAAAACAGGCAAATAAGAAAAAGTCATACGATGGAAACATTAACAGAAAGAAGGCTGTTCTAACTACCTGAATAGCAGGCAAAAAAGATTTTAAGGCAACAGTATTACTCAAGTATAAAGGGATATGTCACTATGACAATGCAGTCAATTCTTTAGGAAGATACACAATTTTAAATTTGTATGCAACTAATAATAGAGTATCAAAATATGCTAAGCAAAATTTGACAGATCCAAAATAAGAAATAGAAAAATCCACCATCATAATTAGAGATTTGAACTCATCTTTCCCAGTGACTTACAAAAAGTCAAAGAGACAATTATCTAAATTTACAAAATATAAGACAGTCTTTTCAGTTAATGTTTTACCAACATTAAAAAGTAGGTATCACAATGGACAAATGAAGTGTTTGGTGAGGCATATCAAGAAAGACAATGTTTTGCAAATAGTTTGTCCCATTATAAAAGGAAAAATAATGTAAGTGAAATTTTCAATATAAAACATAAAAGATGTCCATGACATCTGTGCTTTCCGATTGCACTTTGACAAAACCAAAGTTCCTTCCTATAGTTTAGGGACCCTGCATTATATACTAAACCACCATAGGACTCCAATTTCATCTCTGCCAGCCTCCCAAACTTCCCGAATGTTCCCAACTTACTACAGTTTCTTTTTTCCTTACTTTTTTTCCCCAGTGTTTTTTTTTTTTTAAGATTTTATTTATTTATTTGGCACAGAGAGAGAGATCACAAGTAGGCAGAGGGAGAGAGAGAGAGGAAGGAAAGCAGGCTCTCTGCTGAGCAGAGAGCTTGATGCAGGGCTCGATCCCAGGACCCTGGGATCATGACCTGAGCCAAAGGCGGAGGCTTTATCCCACTGAGCCACACAGGTGCCCCTCCCCAGTGTTTTAAAATGGCTTTGTATTCCCATCTTTTATGTCAGAGTTTGAATGTCATTTCTTCAGAAAACAACCTCCTTGATCATGTCATTTGATACAACCCCCCAATTATTTTCATTTTCTAAACCTTTTTCATTTCCTTCATAACATTTACTCAATTCATTATTTTTTGCTCGTTTTCTCCTCTTGTTAAAATCTGTGTCTATCATAAGATTGTTCATTCCATTAAAGAACAAACTATTACTGCCTTGTCAGCCATTGTATCTCTAGCAGTTAGCACAGTGCCCAACATAGGAAAAATCATCCGTGATGTTTGTTGCATGAAATACCTAATAATCTCAGCCAAACATAATCAAGAGAAACCACAAGTATTAGGAAAGAGAAATTACATTTATACAGATGTAGAGAAAATTTTAAATTATAAATGTATATAGTCCCCGTTCATATAACAACACTCTTTACAGTTTAGTTATAATAATACAATTTATAGTCTAGATGTAATAACACACTTTAAAGTCTAGATAACATGAAAAATTGTGTATAAAATGCATTACTTTGTTTTACTCAAACAAGTGATTTACTCAGTTTCTTATTTCATTTTACTCAAATAAATTTACTCAATTATATACACCCATGTAAGACCTGGGTTGTAGGCTTTCTAGATAACAGTGCTCAAAGCTAAGCATTGTTTATGACAATAAAAAAATTGGAAATGCTTTTGGAATTGGAAGTGCCCAATAAAATGGTTTGGAAGATTAAATTATGACCATTCCATTAAAGGAAAGAATCTAAAATCATGAAAAATGATGACATATAGTCACACTTGCTTTGAAACATGTCTAATGTATAGTATTAAATGAGAATAATAACTTGCAAAACAGCATATAAAATATTGTCCCACTCTTTGTGATCATACACAAACACATATTTTTCTAGGGAAACATGTAAGAAGGAAAAAAAAAATCTCAAAAGACACGCCAAATAGTGCTAGCTCTTGAGAGCAGCATTATGGATGACTTTCACTAACATCTTTATACATTTCTTTATTGCCTAATATTTTTACACTGTTTATATCACTCATAATCAGAATAAAATTTCCTTTTTAAAAATTAATATACAAAAATGAATAATATATTTGCTCTGTGTCTCTAAGACCCTACAATCATATTCCAGTCAGATAAAATAACATAAAAAGGGAATATTTATTCGATCACTCTTCCTCTTGTAATCAATCCTAAGCACCTCTCTAGAAACAGATAATGTTTCAATCAGTTTTGAAGGAATGATCCCTTCTACTGTGGGATACTACTGTATGCGGGAAAGCATACATAAATATGGTTTCACTGATGGTGGGTAAACCTCTCTTAAGATTCTGCACCTCTGACTTCCTTTCTGCCTCCTTGTTTATATGAAACATAGTGTAAGTGCCTGACATTAAGCTTTTGATTGCCCAGGCATTCATTTTAAAAGACATCCATCTTGAGTAACCACATTGCTAGCTGTATGACATAGCTACTAGCAAAACAACCGGATAAAGAACTAGGCAACAGAGTCATGAAATTCCCTTTCAGAAAACCGAGTGACCTAGATAACTGACCACTTGAGTGACCCTGCCTCCAGTGCTCTGATATCCAATCTAATACTTCAAATTATCCAATAGTGTGTGTTGCTGTGGAACTCCAAGATACCCAACCATCAGGCTGTAATAAAGGCAAAGCCCCAGTTTCTCCCCCCACCCTCACCTCTTTGTGACCTCGCTGTGTAGTCCTAGGGCATGTCAAGTGTCCTCCAGGACTTTTTAGTAATAAATCCTGTTCCTCAATATTCCCTGATTTTTTTTTTTTTTTATGAAGTGCATCCTGCAATCATAAGAACCACAAAGGCCAGCCCAGCCACAACAGGAGCCCCAAGTCGGAGGAAATGTCAGTAGGGCTTCTACAAGTAATATGGAAAAGCAAGTGCCTCAGGCATTTCTAGTAAGAGCATTACCATCAATAGGCTGGGACCCACACAAGATGAACAAAATAAAAATACCATAACATTTTCTGAATGGTTTTAGGGAAATAGTAATTGTTTCATAAACAAGAAAGATTGCATAACAAACAGGCAATTGCCCTAGTCGTACAAAAGAATAGAAGCAATGATATTAGCAAAAAATTAAATTTAATTATATTTACATTGAATTGTTAGTTTTTCAGTTTCCATTATTTCCCATACAAGAGGCAGCAATAACAAACCTAGAAAATTAACTTTGTTGACCTTAAAAGTAAAACTGCTAGTTATTTCATCAGCAAAATGGGTTTATTCGGGAATAGCAAAGGAATTGTAATTTGGGACATGCAAACTATGCCAAACCAGAGGCAAGTCTAGAGATCGAAGGAGAGAAAAGAAGGAAGCTAGTCAGGGTTGTTTTGAATGAAAATCCATAGGAAGAAATCAAATATTCAGGGTAGTGATGGTTCTCACTGGCTGAGTTGTGGTTATTTTCTTAATTGGCTAAACCTTTGGTGGGTGAGAAATTCCTCCTTCCTCCTACGGAAATAGTAAAGTGGGCTTTTTCCTGTTAGGAATGCAGTGTACCTCTCTTCCTGCAACGGAGGACAAGTGTTCAGGCGTGAGAGCTCCCCCTTCTGGCCTCCCTACTCTTGTTTTGGTTTGGTTTTATTTTATTTTAATTTAATTTAATTTTATTTTATTTTGAGAGAGAGAGAGAGAGAGAGAGATTGAGAGAACATGCTATCACAAGCAGCGGGGAAGGGGGAGGTTCCAAGGGGGAGAGAGAATCCCACACAGGCTCCATGCCCAGCAGGGAGCCTGATACAGGGCTTAACCTCACCAACCTAAGATCATGACCTGAGAGGAAGAGTCAGAGGCTTATCTGATGGAACCACCTGTGGGCCCCCTCCCAACTCCATTTTAAATGTTGTTTCCTTGATTCCGTTTCACACATTAATACTGTAATATACATTTTTAAAGGCTAATGAAAATCTGAAAATTGTCTTTGAAAATTAATTGTGTCATTTTTTTTTAAATTTTATTTTTTATAAACATATATTTTTATCCCCAGGGGTACAGGTCTGTGAATCGCCAGGTTTACACACTTCACAGCACTCATCATAGCACATACCTTCCCAATGTCCATAATCCCACCCTCCCAACCCCCCTCCCCCCATTAACCTTCAGTTTGTTTTGTGAGATTAAGAGTCACTTATGG
>NW_019154096.1:33373157-33509413 GCF_002288905.1 Enhydra lutris kenyoni | reverse complement strand
CCTACCTTTCAGAAAGTGGTTGATTTTCTGTTTCTAGAGTTGCTGTTCTTCTTCTTTTCGATCTCCCGTTGGATTTGTAGGTGTTTGCAATCTTTAGATAAGCTATCTAGCTGATCTCCCGCTACCTGAAGTAGTCTCAGCCTGCTACTTCTCCGCCATCTTGACTCCTCCCTAATTGTGTCATTTTTAATGAGCATATCAGTAAGCCCATGGAACTGGACCAGAAAGGTGTTATATATTCACAACACTCTGTAATCCTCAAAGCACTTCTGCATGTTTTATTTAATTCCCTCAATGACTCATGAATCAAAGCTTATAAGCACTTTATCGAATTTGGGAAACAGATAGGTTTAAGTAACCATGGCTTACCTTGCATACAGGCTGAAATTCAAATCCAAGATGTCAGGTTCTCATGGAAATGTTCTTTCCACTAGACTGGACCATCCAATCTCTGAAGTAATTGGAAAGTCTTTTGCTAAGTGCTGCTAAGCAATTAAAATAAATTGAAAACATAAACATAGTCTTTCTTCAGGAAATCTAGATAAAGAAACATTGCAATTTACATACATGAGACCTCAGTTACAAGTTTCAAAGCAACCTACAAACAGATACATGGTACCATGTATGTGTTTGTTATGACTAGTATTTAACATAAAGGAAGAGGAAGCAAGTTTGAGTAATTTAACCAAGTTTCCAAGGAAGAGAAGAACTAGATTTTGAAAAACAAAAATCAGTGTTCTGATTAGTACTGTTAGCAATTCCATTCATAATATTCTAACTCAATATATTCCCAGCTATGTACACTTGGAATTCTGTGTATGATTGTGATTCATTAGCTAAAAGTATTTTTCTGAAGTCACATCCTATCATTCATTTCTCTTGCTGTTATCTTAAAGCTTGTAGCTGATGAAGCTATTTAATTAGGGGGCTGTCCAGCCAGGCTGATGTTGAAATAGAAATCACACCCACCAGGGAGTAAAAAGATGATGATGAGGTGAATGTGCTTTTTCCTGATTGCTGAGCATTTATCTGATAAGGCTTTGTGATTTCTTCATCTTCTCTTTTTCCAAAGTCAATTTAAATCTAGGGGAAATTTACAGCGATGGGGAGAGGGAGAACACAAAAACACATAGGTTGAATGATGGGAGAAATTATGATACAGAAAAAAAGGAGTTTGACCTGTTGGCCCTAGTGCCCTGGGTCATTTCAGAGGCCTATAAGTGGGGAAGCTGTCCTAGTCCTTCACCAGCAGTGAGCATCAGAATCACTGTAGCAACTTTTGTAACTCTGGATACTCAGGACTCATCCCAAGTTTATCACACATGGAATATTCAGCTATATTTGAATTTAAGCAATTCATAGGTGATTATGATGTATGCCTCTGGTGTTAAGTTATTGGGATGGATGAAATGACACTCTCTCCAGCTCTTAAAACCCATGACTTTGATACAGACTTTCTTACTACTTCATTTCCGGGGGAGCTTCTGAAGGATAGCAGAATTTGCCACCAATATATCACTTTGACATAATGATTATTTTGAGCTAAAGGCAATTGAGAAGAAGCAAGTAAAGCTCTCTGCCCTCCCCCTATTTGCCTAAAAGAAGGATTTAAATTTATAAATCTCTACCAGAAAGAACAAAAGTTAGTCACCAAAGGCAATTTTAGACTCTTACAAACCTGGAGATGGCACCAGAGGAATCTGGGTCACAAACTTTACTAAGGAGACTTTCTCCATGATTAGTTTCCTAAATATTTGTCTTCCCACAATTTGCTACCCGGTAGAGATTCAAGGTCCTTTTCCTTTCTCTTGTCATTTATCTAAAGGTTTGCTGTTGTTTTGTTAAGAGGCTATTTAAGCCCAAGCTCTAGCTACCCCTTTGAGTTACTCATCTCTGAGTTTCTCTCATTTATCTATTGATATACATGTTAATAAACTTCTATTTGTTTTTCTCTTGTTAATGTGTCTTTCATTACAGAGCCCCAGTCAAGAACTACAAGGATAGAAAAGGAAAAAAAAAAATTCCTTTTTTCCTTTTCTACATTTGCCTATAGTAGGAAAATTTGGGAAATCCTTTAGAGATACATATGTCAGTTTATAGTCATTATCTTTAAATAAACTGTTGATACTCAACTATCCAAATATATTACTACTAACTGGTACCAATTCCCTTAGTGTCAAGAGTTGTTCTTACACAACAAAAATTGTTCCTTTTATGAGATCTGAGGATCTATGCATTCATTCAATAGCCAATAAGGCCCCTCCCCCAAGCATCACGCCTAAGGTGAAGTTTTGCTCCTTTTGATCATAGACTGTGTGTATCTTGCAATTTTATGATACTTTCTTTTGATCAAGCTGGACCTTCCTTAGTAGTACTCAATGAATTTAGGATAGCTGTTGTTATGGCTTCCTTTGAAGACAGTGATAGCTGTGTGTATGGATGTGAGGGTGTGTGTTTGTGTCTATCTGTCTGATATTGCTTGGGGTGCGGGGCGTGGCAGTTATCAGAGTTGAGACTTGTGCTATGGACTCCATCAGTCTGTCTAGATGCCATGCCTAAAGGCATAAAACTTGCTGAAGGTGAGAAAAAAGAAAATGAGAATCAAAGAACTAGTTTGGAAAATCATTTAAACCAAAGAAGAACAAAGCAAGAGAAAATCAAAAATTGAGATTAGAAACATAGGGCCAAAGATGAGATTTGGTTTATATGCATCAGTGGAAGATTTGGGAATACACTCTTGAGTAAAGTCAACCTAACATAATGTCCCTACAATAACCATTTCAGGACAGTTCGGTATGGTTTTCAATACTAACACAGGGAAATAATGGTCAGTTTTTAAAAATTGCTCCTGAGTTCTCATCAAGTAGAAGTACAGGGGTAGTGTAAAAGCCCTGATCACCTTACAGTTCTGTAATTGGAATAATTTCTAAGTTCATAAACAGAACTCCTTTTAGCTCTAGGGAAAACTGAAATTGGAGCCACTAAATTAATTTCTGTTATTTCTTTTGGCAAACATGTATTGACTAGTGCAGGTTGTTATTCACAGGGCAAGAAACCAGACAAAAATGATGAATAAGATGTCCACCCACCCTCGAGGATCTCACAGATTTTAGACAAGATGGCCACATACACAGAACATTGCTGTCTGCCACTGAGCACTCTAACAGATCAGTAAACGAGACTGCAGAGGCCAGAGGGAACTCCCTTAACTGTCATTAGGAATGGAAAGGCCAGAGTTCCAATTATGTACCTCAGAAGCATCCTTCCATTGAGTGGCATACTTAGAGTTTGGGCCCATTTTGCAATGTCTTTACATAGTTACCTTTTACCTCTTCTTTATGCAATATCATCTTCTAAAACTGTCACAGTCAAGAGAAGGAAAAGACTGCTTCTCCAACGTGCTAAAATTAAAACTTGCCTATTTATTTCACTTTACACCTTCCAGATGTCCACGAGAAAGACCAAAGCACTAAACAAACAGGAAATATTTAAAATTATAAAGAGCTTTTTCTAAAATATCTACCAAAAATACTAAAATAAATATGAAATATCTGAAATTACTAAAAAAAAATCTGTAACATGTGATCAACATGGGATGATATCAAGGAAAATTCAGGTAAGAGATTTCATATATATGGAGGAAAACAAAAGCCTTCTTGGAAAGGAAATAGGAGGTTAATTTATGAAGAATCCTTAAACAAATCAGGGATAAAAGTTGAGGCTGGTGTGGATTAGACTGTTGAGCTCTTGGAGGAGGGAATTAGCCAATTGATTACTGGAGAAAGTTTGCTTCAATTTTCCAGATTAAGAATGAGAAAGAGAGAGAGAGAATGAGTCAGAGAGACTAGGGGAGGTGAGGGTTGGCATCAAGACTTCTGAAAAGTAGAGTACATTAACACTCTATAAGACACAGGTAAGAATTTTGTCTCTAAATTTAGCCTCATCAATATGTGAAGACAACAATGAGTTTCCTCTCTCCCCAGACTCCCAGAAACAAATTAGACAAGGTGAGGAATGAAGTTTATAATTTGAAGAAATAGACTATAAAATAATCACATAAGAGACAAGAGTGGGTCATTCAACTGGGGGAAATGGATCAGGCCCCAATCATGCATACTTTACAATAAACTGGTTGTTGGTATTTCAAGAAGGATGCACCAATAAGAAGGAAATAAGTCATATGTGGATACTTATGAGAATGGATTTGTCAGGGAACATATCCAAACAGTTTCTGAATTCTACCGTTTCAATTACATAGCCGACACCACTGTCATGATGCTCAAAGTTGGGTTTGCATATTTTTCTCTTCTTACTTTAACTGTGTTTTTCTCCCTTTGTCCTTATTGTAGCTATTTTATTACTTCTAAGTAATAAGTAAAACTATGTATATAATATATGTGGGGAATTTCACCTCCTCTGCACTGTGTAAATTATAATTTTAATGGCAGAATATAAGCTGACTGTAAAGAAATAAGATACTCACAGATTCCATGTACTAATACATCCTACAGTTCAGGCACTATCCTGGGATATTGCTATTATTTCACCTATGAAATAAGTGAACAACACTGTGCGTTCTATAACTTCAAATTTTATGGATGAAGAAAATGATACATACAGACGTTAAATACCTGGTCTCGATTCTACAGCTAAAGGGAGGTGAATCCTACATTCTAAGCCAGTTCTTTTGATTCCAAAGCTCATGTTCTTTCCTCAAGTCCACAGTCTTTCAGGAAGGACACTTTTAAGTAGAAGAACCAATAAATACCCTTCCATGCAAACTCTTTTGACTTTAGCTCCCAGAATTCTGGTCACAAGGCAAAATTAAAGAAATACATCTATTTCTAAGCTTAAAATGGTGTACCTTAAATGGCCTGGACCCTTTCCACTTGTAAAATATTGATTATTTTTCTTTCTGCTCTTTATTATATATTTTAAACACAAAGTTCCATTTTCATTTATTTCTATTTTTTTAAAGATTTTATTTATTTGACTGACAGAGATGACAATTAGGCAGAGAAGCAGGCAGAGAGAGGAAGGGAAGCAGGCTTCCCATTGAGCAGAGAGCCTGATGTGGGGAGAGCCTGATGTGGGACTCGATCCCAGGACCCTGGGATCATGACCTGAGCTGAAGGCGGAGGCTTTAATGCACTGAGCCACCCAGGCACCCCTATTTCTATGTTTATACACTAGAATTATTAATCACAATGTCAATAGTAAGTAATAGATAGCTTGGAATGGAAGTGGGTTATATTTACTAACTAATCCAAGAGGAATTGAACCATGAAACTGACAAACACAGTATCTGCTTGTAAAAAAAGAATCTTTCAAATATTTTCCATCATTTGTTATCCATTCAAATGTTTTACGAACTGCTGCTCCATGCCAAATGATCCACTCAGTACAGGAACAATTCAAAGGTGATAGTATTTGTATGCTTCTAAAGACTTGCAGTGCAATGGAAAATACAACCTCTTTAAAAACAATATAGTGAGGACTATCACAATTTTAACTAAGGGTTGTTCTCTTGGCCCCAAAAAGTGGGTATTAGTTACAATATTAACTGGCATTTGACTTTTTTTTTCTATTTCTATCTCACATATTTAAATTTTAGCAGTGTGGAAAGTTGTAAGGTGAGAAAGATAAATGGCTTTAGAGTTCAAGTTACCTCAAGAAAAGTATATATAAAAGAAACTAAGATGAGACCATATCTCTTGTGAAAGACACAGTTCATGTCCCCAAAATGCATCTTATTATGGTAAAAATTAAATGCAATGCTAAGGTAGACACAGGAGCAGCACAAAATAAGATGCTGAAATAATTTGTTTATAAAGAGAACCCAGGATATGGCCCTAAAATTCAAACAGGGTGCTATGAATGTAGATTTAGAAACAGAAGGGGAAAAAAAAAAAAGGTAAGAGGGCTTTTCTTAACCATAGAGGAGGGTCTCTTGATTTGTGGTTACTAGACTCTTGATTGACTCATGAGTGAGCTCCAAGAGATCTTTCAAATCTTGAAATTTTTGCAAAACATTGTGCATATGTCCATCTTTTCCAGGCTCACTGGTCTAAAAGTTTCATTAGATTCTCTCAGTTTACCCTCAAAAATTAAAGAATCATAGAACAAGAGGAAGAGAAAGTGAGAAAACTACAACACCTATTCCAAGAAGAGTAATTTATATATCTAAAGCTATGGGTAGACACTTTCTCATCATACATAAATAGGGAATAAATAAGCAGTTTTCAAATATATGCACTGAGTAGACAGAATTAAAGGAAACAGGTGGTTTTATCAAACAGAAAACCTCCAAATGATGAGTGACCAGCAGTAGGAAATAAGTGTTGACGCCAGGTAATACTGATGTTTACTCTGCATGACTTGAGCATCATATCCTCTCTATAAATTATCTGCACATAAACAATAAGACAGACGCCTTGGGATTTGAGTGTGTGCATGATGACTGGTTAAGATCAAGGACTCAGTCATGAAACGTAGCTGAGGCTTGTTGGTTTATTGGAGGGAGGAGTAAAAATTACTAGACTGGGACTCCACTCTCTGTCCAGACTCGTCTGCTGGTCTCCCAATGTATGTTTCTAGAAGACATTAAAACATGACTCTTATATAAATATATCAAAGATAATTTAACTTATTAATGTGATAAACAAGGGGCTTGCGAAGCTGTTATAAGAGCATTTAAGGAACAGAAATTTATAGAGTCAGAGGCAACTAGGGTAGCGGAATAATTTTGCTCGGTTAGATGCACAACTGGTCAATACTCTACCAGACAATAAAACTTGGATCTTTGGGATTCTATTTTGATCTCTGAAAGAAAATCATTTCCACTTCTGCTGATCAAAAGTCATTTACAACTCTTCGGTCTCTGCAAGTTTGTATGTAATTTCAGGTCTGGACTCTAATCAATAGTAAATGAAAAAACAGGAAAGGTAATTCCTCCTAGAGAATTAAATCATGAATGATTACATAATTCCTTGGCAACCCTAAGAGACAGTGTTCAAGTAGACTATCACAAGTTTTGAGTGATTTCCCTTAACCAGTTGTCAAGATCCCACCAATGATAAGAGGAAGGTTGTTCTCAGTCACATGACATCTGTAACCCCTTCCAGCTTGCTTTATGGAGTCATACTCACATGGCTATAGAGAACATTGCAGAAGGTTCAAATGGGGAATTTTGCTAAATTTTGCAAGGGTCCAAGTTGGAAGATGACAATAAGAATATCCTACTTATGCAGAGGCCTGTAGCTCTGTTTGGCCCCATTCAGATGTGCCTTGCTTTTTTCCCTCTGTCCCAGCTGGATTTAGATGACCCGATGTGGAACTTAGGAGAGCCTGGATGGCTCAGTCGGTTAAGGATCTGACTCTTGGTTTCAGCTCAGGTCATGATCTCAGGGTCCTAGGATCAAGTCCTGCATCGGGTTTCTTGCTCAGCGGGTAGCCTACTTTGCCCTCTGCCTACAACTCCCCCTGCTTATGTGGTGCACACTCTCTCTCTCTCTCTCTCTATATATATATATATCTATGACAAATAAATAATATCTTCAAAAAGAGAGAGAGAGAAAGAAGCAGATTATATGTACAAACATGGTTCCAAAGCAACAACATGGTGCTGCATGAAATACATAAGAAAGAGAATGAGATGTGTATGAAAAGACCACTTCCATAAATAGGAGTGTACAATATGACACATCAATTCAAACTCTGCAGATCTCCAACTTCTCCCCACAAAGAATTTTAAAAAAATCCACATTAATCAAATTAGAAAAATTACCCATGAAACCACAGATAGAAAAAAAATGAAATAAAGAAACAAAGTAAGCTGAAAAAAAAATAAGAACAAAAAAGGACTAGAGCAGGTTAATGATCACAGTATGTCATCACATGAGAAATGGGCTTATCTGTTTCAAAACACTGGGGGGGAAAAAAGGAAGATAGGAAATGGAAGGTGGGTAGAAAGGGGAGGAGAGAGGAAGAAAAGACAGCAAAAGTATATTTATGAATTATTGTTAAGCATAAGCTAGAATCCAAGAGGCTAAAACACAAAATTCTGGGGCCATTCAAAGCATGGTTTCCCTAAAGAATGATGGTGAGCCTGCAGACAAGGTTAATAGATGAAAGAAAGTGACAGTCCCTGGTGGAGGCTTGGCTGCATGGTCAGTCGCCCTTTCCTGGGCTCTTCCTAAAGAAGAGAGATTTATCTCTGAGACATGCAGAGAGTGTCTCCCTCAACCTCCCTGTGGCTCTTCTTCACAAAGCTGCCATAGGCATGAATATGGTCTTATACAGTCCATTTTGTATTTAAAAATAATTAATAGTCAGGGATTGGATCGGTTTCCGCGAGGACATGTCAATTATTGGTGAAGCAATAGGCGTTGCAATAAATTTTTTTGAGTGAAGAAGACAGGGGACAGCACTCTGGGAACCATTATCCCCTATAAAATTTTATAGTTACATTTTCAAGTGGCCCAAGGCCATATTTCATGCAGATCCTATAAGCACAAAAGCAGCACATAAAGCATATTTGTTTATGGTATAGGCTGATGGAGAAATGAGAATTTCCACAAGGGCACACAGCCAAGACACAGCAGAGCAGGATCCCCGAGAACTTTACAAGCTTGATGGCACTGGCCAAGCAGCAGGAGGAGAGCCAGAAATCCTGCCTCCCAAACTAAAGGTGACCTCAGCTGTGAAGCCTCTCTCCTGACTCAAAACACCCAACAGTCTTTAACTCCCTTTGCCTATGAGCATTCTTTTATATTGTATTTATTTCTGTCTACTCTCCCTTAAGGGACCAAGAATTTCTTTGATAAGAGAACTTGTATTTCATTCAGCCTTGTTCCTGATGCAATCTAGCATAGGTAATAAAAATTCTGTGTTTGGTCATGTTGACCAATTATATATCTAGGAGGGAAAATACATAGTTTAATAATTTTTTAACATGATTCTTTGCTCCCACAGAAGTTCATGGTAAGATTTACCAATCAGCAAATTACTTAGGACCAAAGGTCTTTATTACTCAGAATCTATAAATTTAAAGAAGAAAACTTTAAGAGAAAATGATGTATACCTCAATTTCTTGATCTCTGTTCAGAAAAATTGTAACTCTCAAAGTTCTGGAGAATCATAATAAACATTTACATATTAAGGCATGAAAGACATTGTATGTTTTTGAAAAAGCTTAATTTTTTAAACTCAGGTGTCCATAAATTTTATTATGCATTGAAATTTTCTATCATCTGACACCTACTCTCCCCTCTATGGAGTTGACATTCCTGAACACACACTTTGGGAAATGTTGCCCTGACACAGGATCTCATGAGAAAATAAAATAAATATATTTTACCTCAATACTTCCAGATGTGTTTGCCTTGACAATCCTCGATAAAGAGTATAGACACATATAGACACATTTCTTAAAAAGAAACAATGGAGGGGCGCCTGGGTGGCTCAGTGGGTTAAAGCCTCTGCCTTCAGCCCAGGTCATGGTCCCAGGGTCCTGGGATCGAGCCCCGCATCGGGCTGTCTGCTCCGCAGGGAGCCTGCTTCCTCTTCTCTCGCTCTCTCTGCCTGCCTCTCTACCTGCTTGTGATCTCTGTCTGTCAAATAAATAAATAAAATCTTAAAAAAAAAAAAAAAAAAAGAAACAATGGAGAGCCTTTAAAATGTAACGTATGGTAGAGTCTTCCACTTGAAGTCCTCCAGTGGCCTAGCAACACTGAGAATAAAACTTGAACTCCTTGCCCTGGCCTTGACCCCGCCCCATCTCTTAACAAGCTACGCTTTGACAACTAGGCTCCAGTCACTCTGGGTCCTCTTGGTTCAGAGCCTTGGAGCTTGTGTCTTTGCCTAAAGCGTTCCTCCCACAAATTTTACTTTTCTCATCACTCAGTTCCCAGGTTACAATTTACCTTACATTCCGTTACATGAAACTGATGTTTTTCTCTATGGTGTCTTCCACCAGGTTTACTGTTTATTTACTCACTTATTTACTTATTTACTGTTTATTTACTCACCTAGATGTGTCTAATAGAATACCTGGCAGATTGTTGTGTTTCTCATTGTTTGTTGAACATGTAAATGATGAAATGAAGAAATTTAAAAAAAACGCCCTATTCACTATATCATACTATCTCTAAATATGTGGACTGAGAACATGAAGTTGCAATGAGCACAAATTCTTTCAAATTCATCATTCTTGGAATTTTTACACAAAACATTAATTCTGATGTTAGGTTCACTCTCTAAAAACTTTCAATGATGCCCCAGTTTCTTAGAATAACATAGAAAATAACTTTATAAATCTGGAACTCTTTTAAGATTTTCAGATCCAATTCTAATGTGTGTGGGGGAGCGGAGGGGGGGTCTCCTCACCCCCACAACACTAAGCATGGTATCTAAGAATTCAGCTCAGTTCTGATACTCTCTAACCAGAGATAACACCAGATTGAGCCAGTTATGTGTTCATTTTACCAGACTGCCTCCCCGTTGCCCACCCCCGCAACTTTTGAGGCCAGTTGCAAGCCCCAGGCTGTTATCTGTGCTTCTGACCAACCGGCTAGACTGGAGGTCTCAGTGAACTTCTCCTTAGGTTCTCTTAATTTGCAAGATTGGCTCACAGATCTCAGGGAAGCACTTAGTTTTGATGACCAGTTTGTTAAATAATATGATAAAGGATATGAATCAATAGCCAGATGAAGAGACATATAGGGTGAGGCATGGGGAAAGGGCACAGAGATTCCATGCCTTCTCCAAGTGTGTCCCTCTTCCCACATCTCCAGGTGTTCATCAACCTGGAAGATCTCCAAACCCTATTCTTTTGGCTTTTTATGGAGGCTTCACTGCATAGTCAGGATTGATTAAGTCATTGTCTATTGGCTGACTCAACCTCCAGACCCTCTTCTCTCTCTGGAGTGTGTGAAAGGGGGCCATCTGAAAGTTCTAACTCCCTAATCACATGGTTGGTCCTGCTGGAAGCCTATGCACCCTGCTCTTGGGTGAAGTCCAAATGTCCCCTTCATTGACATCACAGAAGACACCAGAGACCCTTAATACTTAATAAATTTCAAGCGTTTGGGGAACTGTGGGCCAGAAACTAAATAAAGACCAAATAATTCAGATGACCAAATATGTATTTCTTATAAATCACAATAACATAGGAAAAAATATACTTTTCTAGATTAAATTACACCAAGTTCTGCCTCTTGATGCACAATAAACATTAACTAAATGAACAATTAACCATCTTTCTAAATTCATGACAAAGTATATATTCCAGTGAAAGAAATCCTTCAATCTCCTGGAATCAAACCTAGAAATATTTATACATATTTTGCTACTGCAGGGAAATATCTTTCTTCCTCTAAATCTGGTCCCTTCATACCTGTTCTAGATCTATCTCCACTTATCGCCTCAGAAAGTTGACTCCTTTATGATACTTTTATCTATTTTTTTTCTTTTTTAAAGATAGTTTTATTGAAGTGTAATTGTCACACAATTAACTTTACCTACTTAAAGTGTACAACTTGGTAACTGTATCAGAGGATACATTTCATACTTCCATGCACCTGTGAAATGAATCATCAGCACCATCAAAATAGTCAACCTGCGTAGCCCCTCCCCCCTCACGCCCCGGAAAACCCTCCTCTCCTGTCGCTCTCTGAAATCTACCCACTGGCTGCAGGCAAAACTCTGAAATGCTTTCAGTCACTGTGTATTATTTTGTGTTTTCCAGAACTTTAGACGGATGGAATTGTACAGTTTGTATCCTCCTATTTATGGCTCCTTTCACTCATCTTAATGATTTTGAGATTTGTCCATGTTGAGCCATGTTATTGCTGAATAGTATTTCTTTGGATGGATATGCACAGTTTATTTATCCATTCACCTGTTGATGGGCATTTGGGTTATTTTCAATTTTTATTATGACATATAAGGAGTATTCACGTATAAGTATGGTCATGTGTTTTATTTCTCCAAGATAAATATCTACAAGTGGATTGGCTGGACTGTCTCATAAGTCATACATGTAAATTTTTAAGAAATTTTCAAACTAATTTCCGAAGTGTTTGTACCACTTTACATTCCCATCAGCATTGTATGAGAGTTTAATTCCTCTAGACTCTCATCCACACTCACTACAGTCAGTTTTTGAAAATATGTTAACTGTTGTAACTGATGTATAGTGGTATCTCATGTTTTTAATTTGAATTTTGCTAATGATTAGTAATTGTGAGCATTTTTACATTTTTTTGCCATCTGTGTATTCTCTTTGGTTATGTGTCTGTTCCAATCTTTTGCCTATTTTTTTATATTTTAATTTTTTAAATTTTTTTATTTAAATTCAATATTGTTAACATATAATGTATTATTAGTTTCAGGGGTAGAATTTAGTGATTCAGCAGTTGCATATAACACCAAGTGTTCATTCCATCCTACGCCCTCCACCCGGGCACCAGTGACACAGGATCTCATGAGAAAATAAAATAAATATATTTTACCTCAATTCTTCCAGATGTGTTTGCCTTGACAATCCTCGATAAAGAGGATTATGGGCACCCATAATGCCCATCACCCAGTTACACCATTCCCCCTCCCACCGCCCCTCCAGCAAATCTTAGTTTGTTTCCTAGAGTTAAGAATCCCTTATGGTTTGTCTCTCTCTCTGTTTTTATCTCATTTTATTTTTCCTTCCCTTTCCCTATGTTCATCTGTTTTTTTTTTTCTTAAATTCCACATATGAGTGAAATCATATGGCATTTGTCTTTCTCTGACTTATTTCACTTATGCCTATATTTTTAATCAAGTTGTTTGTTTTCTTATTAATGCACTTCAAGAGCTCTTTTTATATTCAAGCTGCAAGTTCTTTATCATAACAGACATATGATTTGCAAATATTTTTATTCCATCTGGATGTTTTATAAGCATTTCAACTTTTATAAAAGTCACAAATTTAATAAACTGTCCCAAAATCTGTTCTTACTCTGGTATTCCTTTTCTCAGCAAACCCATCTAGTTTGCCAAAACAGAATCATGGCAATTGTCTTAGACTTCTTCCTCTATTTCATTTCTCCTCCTTCTAACACATTGGTCAGTCACCCAGTCATGTCTATTTGACCTCATAGATACTCCACTCGCCCCCACTGTCTCTCTTTGCTCTCCTCACTGGTTTCCCTGGCTATGGTTTTATTCACTCCAATCCAGACCCCATAAAGCCCAATGTGGCTTTGTTCATGTGCCACTGCTTTGATGACCTGCCTGTTTGACAGGGACCCTTTCAGGGACTTATGAGACTCCATGGGGAAATGTTTCTTTAATCTTTATCCTGACCCAAAGGACCCATCATCATCTCTCCCTTACTGGTACCCCATTCCGTTTCCTTCCACACTTCCTCTTCCATGTTATATTCCAAGCAGATGCAACCACTTCTAGATCCTCAAAAGTATAAACACCATTTTCCTGTCGCTCAGGTCCTCATCTGTGCTTCCCTTTCTACCTAGAATAAAAGGGGCACTTATTTTTTGTGGGACTATCTCCTACTTATCTTATGTTCCCTGTGGAATGTACCTTCCATGGGGCTGCAGATTTTGTCATGTTCATCACTGGATTCATGTGCAAAAATGTCCATCCTTAAAGACCAGATGGAAGGCACCACTTCCATAAAGCCATCAAAAAGCCAGGCAAAATTAATTTCATCTCTACCTGTTGTAGTACTGTGTGTCTCCTACCATGCCAACAATACTTCATTATTATACTTATTTCCTGTTGCTGAAGGGGGAGTTTTGCAAGGCCAAGGACAATGGTTTACTTGATCCACGAGATACAGTCTCAGAAGTCCCTAGCATACTACCTTCATGCACTTTATTTCCTTTTGTTTTCCATAATTTTTTCCTTCCTTTACTCATAACAGACACAATGGATTATTAAGTTAATACCATCAATCAATTAGAAAGTGATGGATATTATATTTCAAATAAATTGGAACTGTGAAATCCATAGAAACATAGACCTATGCATGCTATGAACAGATATGGCTCTATGTACCTATATAATACATTTTAAACAAAGGCACATTATTAAGTTTAAATTTCTTATGTGTATCACATGTGAACAGAGGCAGACACTTTTATATAAATAGTTGGATACATATTAAATTTTTAACCTATAAATAGAATGTTCTGGGAGGGTGTACATTATTTCTACATATGTAGAACTATATGTAGACATATAATACTATATATATATATATATATATGTATATATATATATATACTAAAAACTTTAAGATGTAACCAGTTGCACGATAAAAAGTGGAAGATTTTAAAAATAGAAACCACACCTTTCTGCTGAGGGAATGGACTCATACACAGTGACATCACAGACACATTGTGACGACCCAGGATTTTTCTCGTATAGTCAAAGACCTCCCTGGCAGCTGATGTGGGGTTACGGTTTCTCAAACTACATCCCAAGGGCCAGCTATATCAAAGTCTTCCCCTTTGTGTCAAACATTCAGTTTGCAGGACACCAGCCCAAAGCCACCACATCAGAATATCTGGGGATCGGGCCCATGACTCAGGATGTTTCAGAAAACTGACAGAGGATTCTGTGGTACCCTGCCTCCTGGGAGTCAGTGATCTAAGGCAACCTGCCTTGGCCAAGCAGGCTTGCGTGGAAGAATGAGAGCACGATGGGGCAGCAGCTGTGAGTGGGAAGTAAGAAGTTCTGTGTGAAGCACAGAAGGCTGACTGCATGGTGGGTGCTGGCAGGCACAGGGACCGGAGTCACCAGGCTGTGGGTGATCACAGAACAAGGATTGTTTTAACGAGGACCTTCTGTTCCCCTTCAAGGTTAAGGAAACAAGACTCACAGCTGTCTGCTTTTCCACTTCTCACTTCCTTTTCACTCTCCTCCTGTTCTTTGACCTTTCTGTGAACATGTTTTCCACCAGAAATATGCTCTGAATCTTGGCAGAACTCAGTGCTCCTCCCTCCTTCCTGCCTTGTCTCCTCCTGATGTGTTGCCATAGCAGGTCCAGATTCTGGTTATGGACGAGGGCAGAGAGCGGCCACCACCTAGCATCTTAGAAAAATTCACTTCTGAAATCAAGTGGCTATTGTTCTTCATGCTCAGAGAAAATTAGGGATGAGAGGCATTTTTAAATCTACTAGGCTAACACACTCCTCATTTTCAGCTAAAGAAACAGCTTCAGAAAGCAGTGAAGAAATTTTGAGCTTCAGAAAGCAGTGATGAAACAAACTTAGGAGCGAACCTGATCTGGTATCCGGGACTCCCTCTCTCACTTGATCTTCTTCCAGGAATTCACTGTAATGCATTTTTTTTTAAAGATTTTATTTATTTATTTGAGAGAGAGACAGTGAGAGAGAGCACGAGCAAGGAGAAGGTCAGAGAGAGAAGCAGACTCCCGCGGAGCCAGGAGCCCGATGTGGGACTCGATCCTGGGACTCCAGGATCATGACCTGAGCCGAAGGCAGTCGTCCAACCAACTGAGCCACCCAGACGTCCCACTGTAATGCATTTTTAAATGCAACTCTTGTCTATTACCTTCTGTAGGTACCACATAAATAATTTTAAAATATAAAGGAAACATTGAATGGTTAATTGATTAATGACTGAATGATGAATGAACATATTGATGAAAAAAGAGAATTAAGAATGGGTTTCAGTATCAGGTAGACAGCCTAGGTTGCTAGAAACCCAGATGTGGTCAATAAACTGCTTTTTAGAAAAGCACTTCATTATCTGTAGTTTGTCATTTTATATTGCATTATAAGTAACCTAACATATATGTGACACTTGACCTTACAAAACATTTCTCATATGTAATTCTATTTGAGCCTTTTAAAAATATTAACAGATATTCATAAACTTGCGCGTAAGCTTTAACCAAAAAACCTGGCATTGGGAGACATGAAGAAATTTGACATGCAGCTCGCTACAAGCAGCATTGGAACACAAACTCATACCTGTTTACAATGAAGGAGCAAGACAAGAGTAGCCCTTCCAAGAAACCTGTTATAGGAAACTCAGATAGTCTCACTATTTGATTATTTAAGCCAAATAGGTGGAAATGCTTTCTATTTTATATGTAAATAATGTAAATTAGCTACACTGGGAAAAAAAAGGAATCACAGCAACTGTATTTAAAATTTAAGAAGAAATAGGTAAAGATACAGAAGGAGAGTGGAAGGAGAGCTGACTGCAGTACATGATGACTGGGATGGGCTTTGCTAAAAGCATCCAGATCCACCACCACTGGCTCATGCGTTTCTTCTACCATTTTGAATACAATTATGAATTCTGACCACACGAGGCTACTCAGGGTCCATCGGGAAATCATAGTAGATGCTGTCTTCTGTGTTCATATTTATTTTTTTAATTTATATTTAATATTATTCTTTATTTGAAAGGAAATACATTTCTGTAGAGTACAAATGTGCTTTATGATTTATTTTAAAATATATAAAATATAACTTAAAATATATGTTTATTACTATTCTATTTATGAATAACACTTCGGGGCTGTATAGGATGACTTTTGACCTGGTAAGATCCATATTGATAGATCATTAGAAATAGTCTGAAAAGGGTTTGTTGCCTCAATGAAATTCCAGTGGGCCCAGTGGTCTGGGTATGTTGAGCTAGTCCTCCATGATGAAGGGAAAGATGCTCCCCCTTGTACTTCCTTCTACTGAGAAAGAAAAAGAATGCTCAGTAGTCTCTTTGAATTTCAGAAGCAGCATTCAACAAATTTGGATACCTCCTCCAAACAGTTGGGCAAATGATCTCAAAGACTTCCATCTTTGATTTGGTATATTCATTATTTATTGTTACATAATGCATTAGCTCCAAATTTATCACTTTAAAACAATAAAAATGTATTCTCTTATTGTTTCTGTAGGTTAGAAGTCTGGGAGCACTTTACCTGGGTCCTCTGGTTCAGGGTATGACACAAAGGTGGGGGGTGATCAAGGTATTCGTTGGGGTTGCAAAGTTTAACTTGGGGGGCATTAGCTTAAAAGCCCACTTGTGATCCTGTTGGCAAACTTCAAAGATTCGCTTCCAAGCTCACTGGTTCTTGACTGGAAACGTCCTTTCCTGGCTTTATGTGTCTATCCATAGAGCTCTTCACAACATGGAAGCTTCCTTCCCCCAGAATGAAGGCTTCGAGAGAGAATAGACTAAAGGAAAGAAATTTATGGTCTTTTTGTACCCTAACCTAGGAAATGATTGCCTCTCCATTTTGCTGCTTTTCTTTTTTTTTTTTTTTCTAGACGTGACTGCCCAGTTCTATCCCACATTCCCAAAGGGAAGGAATTAGATAAGGGAGTGAGTGAATATTAGCAGTCAGAAATTATTAGAAGCCACTCTAGAGACTGTCAATTTGGAGCTCAGAACAAAAGAAAGCTTTCTAGGTAGTATAACCTGCACAGCAAAGAGCTCTATCTCCTAACCCCTAGGACTTGATGCCATGTGGAGTACCTCGGTCAAAGTACCAGATTGGGATGCTGCACAGAGTTTATAAAAAACCTCAGAAATAACAGTAGCAGGCTCATCGCCAAATCAGCTAAGATCTTGGGGAAAAAATCATGCCTTCTTCCATCGTTAACCATTCTCCTTTTCTTAAATAGGTTTTAGAGTTTGATCAGGTCTTGGAGAGACTGAACACACGTTCTTGAGAGACCAAGTGATCACCCAATCTAAATTGCTTGTGGTGAGCAAGACGTTGATTCAAATAGACTCAGTTAGGTGTCTAAAGCAGCACTCCCTCATCCAGTAGAAGTAAATAGTATACTGAGGGCTGTTATTGTTAGGAACCAGAAAGCCCTGAAGAATGGAGACTCTCTTTTCATTGATTTCGACCTATTGTGACATAAATCTTTTCAAACTTCATATTTAGATCTTTAAAAAAAAAATGTTGATTTATGCACTTTTCAGGAAAGTTCTGTTAGTGTGGTCCAGTCACTCTTGTTCCAGAGCCTCTGGCTTTTCCTCAAGGAGGTTATATATGTGATATTTTATCTTCATAAGTATCATTTTCTTTCTCATATTTTTCCATTTGTTTCATCCTTTTGCATTGCCTTCTTGGAGAACCTTGCAGTGTTTTCCCCAGTACCATTGGTTTATTATTTCAAAGTGCTGATTCTGATTCTAGCAGCTACTGGTGGGTTTTTAATTCTTTGACTATGTTTTACCATTCTTGAAATAGTTCTTTATTCCATGTAGCATCCTTTTTAATGCAAACTGCCTTCTTTTAATTTCATCATACTTTACTTTCTCCGTATGGCTTTCAACTTCTGTTTCATAGAAACGAATTTCTTTTTGTATCCTGTTGCCTATACCAGCTTTGAAACTTTATTTTTTAATTCTTTTCATGCTCTAAAACATTTTGGTCTTAGGAATCCTTCACATTCTTACAAATTATAGAGGAACCCAAATAGATTTTATTCTGCAGATTATATCTGTTGATGTTTACTGCACTAGAAATTAAAACAGAAAATTTTAAATAGTTAATAGTTTATTAAAATAATATAAACACATTACAAGCTAACATGAAACATTTCTATAAACAATAACTATACTTCTCCCCCCAATAAAATACTGTAAGAAGAGTAATATTATTTTATATTTTTGCAAACTTCTTTAATGCTTGACCTAGTGGAAGAGAGATAGTTGCATATCTGCTCCTATAATTCAATCTGATACAAAAATCATATGTCATGCATCCTCTCAAAAGTGCTACCTTATACTTTGAGAGAATGAAGTACAAAGTGCAAACAGCATCCCAATATTATTATGAAAATAGTTTTTGCCTAATGTGCCCTCTTGAAATGGTCTCAGGGACCCCATGTGTCCCTGGACCACACTTGAAAAATTACTGCTCTAATATATATTTTTCAAAGGTTAGCTCTTCTGAGTTTGGACTGTAATTTCTCATTTCATTTCATGTTACTGGTTCCTTCACTGTTATATCATTATTGGATAGGACATTCTTCTATAATACAAGATTCACATAATACATTACAGAAATCCACTTCGAATTCTCCTGGCCAATGGAAGATGGGGTAAATTGCATTAATCTCCCAACAGTGCTTCACGTTTCTCCGTCTCTGCATTGTACGCCATATAATCTGTCAATACCCTCATAGGAAGGAAGACTGTGAGGCTTCTGAATCTGGGCTCAGCCACATGATTTGGCCAGTAGGATACAAAAGGAGGCTTGTAATAGGCTGTGCTTCTGATGATTCCATGGAAAGGACAGGACAGAGTTAGTTCACTGGTCCCAGGAAGGAGGATGAGAGAAACTTGGCAGAACTTCCAACACAATTTAGAACAGTGGAGTTCCAGGCAGCTCACAGAACCAGGAGCTATATAAATAACTGATTATCAGGGCTCTACCCAGGGCTCCACTCAGGACACTCAATGTCTGCCTTCAGCTCAGGTCATGATCTCAGGGTCCTGGGATTGAGTCCCACATTGGACTCCTTGCTCAGCAGGGAGCATGCTTCTTCCTCTCCCTCTGCCTGCCACTCCCCCTACTTGTCATCTCTCTCTCTGTGTCAAATAAATCTTTAAATTAAAAAAATCTTTGAAAAATAACAATAAAATAAATAAATAACTGATTCTGGTTTAAGTCCCTAAATTTTTGTTTATTAAATAGCAGTTGTTAACTGAAGCAAAAAAAAAAAAAAAAAAAAAAAGGAAAAGGAACCAGTACTTACTGAACACCTAGGAAATGTACAAGACATAATGCTATTTGTCAATCAATTAATGTAATCTGAGTATTAATTATGTTTTCTGGGTTATCCAAGCTAGAAAACAGAATAGGTAATGAAACCTAGGTCTGTATGAAGACAAAAGCCCTCACTGTTTTCCTGGAAAAGTTAATGGGATTTCATGGGGACTGTTATCAGCAAAAGCAACAGAAATGATGTATGAATATTAAGACTTTTAAAGATCTCTCGGGTAGTGAGTTGATTTAGCAGTCAACATGTATGTGGTGTTCAGGTGGCTCTTTCCAACAAGATCTAGAACATGTTTCTGTGTTACCTGAAGGCTACCTTCCCTAGGCTGTCAATCATTCTTATTCTAGGTATTATTTCAACTACAAGAAGCTTTATCCCTGAACTTGCCCCATCAAATTTTAAATGTTCCCATTAGGAACTACTTTATTATTTAAACTACTGGACAACAGAATTCATCAGAACCTTATTAGCAAATTGTTCAGGATGGAGTTGTGATATTCTTGGTGTTGTCTGGTGGGGGACAGAACCAGTTTTTAGTAGCTGTCTCTCTGGAGAAATTTCTGTCATTACTTCGGTAAGGTAGGTAATGTTATTCATGGAGAACACAATTATTGTCTTTGATTAACTTAAGAGAATTGTATGGAATTGCTATTAAATTTATCCAACATAGATGCAGAGAGCTAATATAGTGCCATCAAGGGAAGGTATACAGGAGCAGATTTTAGATTAAGAGAAAGACAGTTTTTACAAATAGAGTACATCAACTAGTGAGATTTCCATTACTAGAGATTTAAGTGATCACTTACCAAGGATTCTTGGTATGTAGTCAGAGGCTCTCATCTGCTTCCACAGATGTTTGGCAAATCCCTCTTGCCAATACATGCTTTTGAAGGTCTGTGACACGCTCTACAGAATCATATGCAAAACTGCCTGTAAGGCTATGTGTTCTCTTCTTGAAGAGGGTCCCTAAATTACATTATTCTCAAAGGATCCCTGAGTGTTAGAAGATTAACAATCAGAAAAACATCCATTCATGTGGAATGGGTTTGGACTAGGTGAACTCTGTATCAAACCAAACAGTAATACCCTCCATAGTAAGAATTTGTTATCTTTTCTTAGCCAACAGAGCATCTATGAATGTGATATATATATACATACATATATATATATATATATATATATATATATATATATATAGTATTTTCTTTATCCATTCATCCGACAGACAAATGATAGACATACTGACAGACACATAGGTTATGTCCATGTCAACATTTTCATATACTTAGGTGCCTTCGTAGTCTACTGTCTTGCTGATGTCCTCTTGTTTATCTTTTGCTGAGAAAAAAAGTCAGCAAGCATGAAAGATTGTATCTATCTGAGGATACCTTAGTGCTATTTTGTTTTAAATGATGGGGCTTGCTCCTCAGTTGACTGTTAAGGAAGTTGACCTTGCAACTCGTAAGTCCACATCAAGAATTTTAATTTATTTACTTACTTATTTACTTATTTGTTTACTAACTGGTCTTGTTATATGTGCTTGGGTAAAGAGTACTTTCAAATACTTGGTAAACAGCGTATGCTTGACTAACTCAGCTCAGAAATGCATAATATATTGCCATGGCTCCAAACCAAGCTGTATTTTTAATGTAAACTGAAGTGTTTTCTTCAGCCTTAAATGCCTAAATGTACCTTGCAGCAACAATTGGAAGAACATTCTGATTGAAATGGAAGGTTTTATACTAATATATTTTTTTCTAAAAATGCTCATAAACAGATCTAAATAATTTGTCATGTGCTTTGTGAATATTCACAATTGTTTTGTTTATATTACATATGACGGCGAGCGAAAAGTAGATATTAAGCGCTTACATGCTTAATTTCATACTGCATTATATGAAGTTTTCATTTTAGGCAGAAGAGAAGGATACAGATAATTGATCAAACAGAGGAATAAAAAGTCTGTTCTCACCCTGAAGGTTCCCATACAAAAAGAATGTAACAGGGAAGCATGTGACGTCTTTCATTTGGTTCCACAAAATATGCAGGAATAAATTAAGAAGCATGTGCATATGTTGCAGTGTGTGAGAAAGAGCTTAAGGGTTCTATGAAATTTTAATTTTGATAAGAAACAGCAGTATGCTAGGTGAAATGAAACTGTACAATGAAGACATAACTGTCATGAATCTTTAGGCACTGAATATTATTATGTCAAAATAGATTTTTTAAAATTATAAACACAAGAAACAAACTGACAGAAAAACATTAGAATTGAATCACATAATAAACTTCCCTTAGTTATTGCTATGTTAAGTCGGCAAAAAATAAATAATAAGTGTGTGTATAAGAAATCTTATAAAAATACACAAATAAAACTGTTGACAAGATGAATCATTATAAGGCAAAAAGGTCTTTTCTTTTTAAAAGATTTTATTTGTTTATTTGTCAGGGAGAGAATGAGAGCACAAGTAGGCAGAGTGGCAGGCAGAGAGAGAAGGAGGCTCCCCGCTGAGCAAGGAACCCAGTGTGGGACTCAATCCCAGGACCCTGGGATCATGACCTGAGCTGAAGGCAGCTGCTTAACCAACTGAGCCACCCAGGTGCCCTACCAGAAAGGTCTTAATAAACGGTAGCAAACATATCCTAAAGGAAACTAAGGAATACATTATGAATAATTAGGATAAATTCTAGGTGTGTGAAGATGGTCCAATATTAGAATGTATATTATTTCTCAAAACGAGAATAAAGAAGATACATACGAGAATTGTATCAATAAATGTAAAAAGACATTTGGTAACATTTAACCTACATTCTTGATTTTTTTAAATGTTAGAATAAAAAACTCAGTTATAGTCAAAAACAAACTTTCAGAATGCACATTACTGTTATTCCATTTTCTGATTTCACCTGCTTTCTTAATACTATTCTATTGTTTAAACTGTACCTGTTCATAATTGTGGATTACATGATCACTTCTTTATTTTCAAACTTTGCATGCCTTTTCTCTTTTGGAGTAATACCTCTTAGTGTACTTCCTGGTAGCTACTAGCTAGACACTCCCTAGGTCCCACTTCCAACTAAATGCTTCTATTGTGCTGACTGGTCATTTGTAGTTATTCTTTACTGAACTGTTTACTCATACTTCAATTCCACATTTTAAACCAGGTATTACCTTTTTAATAAAAAAATAGATTTTATTTATTTATTTGACAGAGAGAGAGCACAAGCAGAGGGAGTAGCAGAAGCAGGCTCCCTGCTGAGCAGAGAGCCCGATGTGGGGCTCTATCCCACGACCCAGGATCATGACCTGAGCTGTGGCAGACATTTAATGACTGAGCCACTCAAGCACCCCTTAGTTTATGTTCTTTTATGTTCAAATAGTCTTAAATAGAGAACCCAATGGGAAATTTATATTGACTAAATACACAGTTTTGGGCAACACTAATTTTTAGAATTATTTAAATGCTTTATAAATAAAATTTTTCACAACTATTATATATCCCTTTCATGCTATAATGTAGTAAGGCCACATCTAGTTATATTTGCTTGAACTCTAAATATTAAATTACTGAAATTATACATCTATTTTGAAGCTGGTTTTCCCAAATTCACCTAAAACTTTAGACATATAATAAGGAGATTATTATGAAAAGGTAATGATAAATTAGTGTTAACAAATGGGTATATATGCATGCTGGAAGATGTCATTGAGAGGGCATGACTGCCTTGCTGACCCACAAACTGAACCTGGTAATCAGAAGCTTCTCGCCTCCTCCCTTGTTTTTGGAACATACGTTCTGTCCACTATTCCTATGTGGGGAGCCACTTCCAGGACTCAGCCTTGAGGGAGTATGGTGTTGTTGACACCATTTGTGACTAAAGCCCATTAAAAGCCTCTTTAGCAACTCTTAAGATTCTGATGGGCAGTTGCCCAAAGTAAGCCTCATAAGTAAGTTCCCTTGCTTCTTAGTCCTGCCACCTACAATCTGGAATGGTCTGCCCTTCTTTGGTCTCTCTTTGCCCTCTATGCTCAATCATGGGGGCCAGTTTCAAATTTCACCTGTGAAGCTCCTAAGGTTTCAAATGAACAGTTGGCAAGTCAGGCAGGAGACCAAAAAAAAGGGACTTCCCCTCTGTGAGGGAAATCCCGGGTTGGTCATTGATCTCTATGTGGAGAGGGGTGGCCCCTATGTCAGATGCTGTGGGCTGACTTAACGTGCTTTTTGAGGAATGGTGGAGTGTGCTGTGTCAGAGGAGGGAAAGCCGGGGGCCGGCCTCTCCTGTGGGTGGTTTGACTGGCCACTGATGGCCACCCAGAGGCTGAAGCCTGAGTTAGAAAGTTTCAAGAAGAACTGAGTGCGGGTGTCCACTGTTCTGCTGGCTTCAGGACTGGCAGACAAGATCAGAAAGGAGGATAAGAAGTTTTGCAAAAGGAGGAGGATGCAGGCTGATGGCGATTAATATCCAGAGCACTTGTGACAAAGCCTGATGGGGACACTAAGAAACAGAATCCCTGGGAAAATGACGAGAGCAAAGCGGAGGATGTTGTGATGATTTACAGTTAAACAGATAAACGGGACAAAATATCCCTGCCATCTGACCCTGAGCACAAAGGAAAACAAAAGCATCACAACACCCCCAGACAGAGCCCCTCCCCCAGTTCAGGAAATGCTCATGCTGAGAGAACACACACCCATTCAGGCCAAGTTCCAGCAAAGGCCAGGAAAAGTATCCCAGTTTGGTGTGATTGTGGGATATGAGGGACAATGGAGTCACTGAGATTGGGCAGAAGACAAAGGAAATGAGCATTACCGTGACACGCCCCACCTTCTGGCAGCCCCTGACTGATGTTCCCGCATTCAAGATACTCACTGCATTATAGATGGTATTATTCTATCCTGTGGGAAGACCTTGAAAATCTAGAACTAGAAATTTAGAAATCTAGAAATCTAGAAATGCAACACACTCTTAGGGAGTCGGGAATTAGACAGACCTTCTAAGCCCAGGTCTTTGAGGGCTCTGATCTGGCCACATTCGCCCACATTCTCTGTAGGAAAAAAAGCTGAGATGCTTCAGTCTGCCCTCAGCACCTGGAAAGGGACGCTGATATCCCTGCTATGCCCATCCACAGGACAACACGTGATTTGGGGCAGTCCATCGCTGACCTGGGGGAAACTGACCAATCCCAGGAACAGGTATGAGCTGCAGGAAAGACTCAAGACACAGGAAGGTTGCAGAGCCAAAAAGCTATCCTGATAGGCTATAAAGGGTCTGATAAAAGTAACCTGGAAATAAATGTGGTTTGACCTCGTTGCTGTTGGGATCCACCTGAAAAGACAGACCGACACCCTAATGCTATATTGGTTGGCACGTAAAAGTCTTAAAACCTGAACAACAGTTCAGATCTCCCCTACCATCCCTTGTACCCTGCCTGCTTCTGCAGAGGCCTCGGGCATAGTCTTTTTCTGAGTAGGTGTCTCCCACACCCCAGGTATAGATAGGATGCCGGCCAATATCACTCCCAGGTAAGGGTTATTGGGGACATCAGAGGCCCCATGTTGAAACTCACTGTACACTGGTCCCCCAGAAATAAGCAAAAAAAAAAAAAAAAAATGACAGCTTTGGTGGATGCTGGAACCAAATAATACGTGGTAACCCACAAAAGTTTTCTGGTCTCCATAGTGGGTTACAGAGGGTCTTCTGGATCTAAGTCATTTATCAGATATGATGTTATATGGTTTGCAGATGTTTTCTCCCAGGCTGTGATTTGTCTTTTCAATCTCTTAAGGTGTCTTTAAAGCAAGAATACTTCTAATTCTGATAAAGTCCAATTTACCAATTTGTTATTTCACAGGTTGTGAGGTTTTTTAAAGATTTTGTTTATTTATTTGACAGACAGAGATCACAAGTAGTCAGAGAGGCAGGCAGAGAGAGAGGAAAGGAAGCAGGCTCCCCGCTGAGCGGAGAACCCATCGCGGAGCTCGATCCCAGGACCCCGGGATCATGACCTGAGCTGAAGGCAGAGGCTTTAACCCACTGAGCCACCCAGGCACCCCCACAGGTTGTGTTTTTATATCACACTAAGTACTCTTCATCCAATCCAAGATCATTAAAATTTTCTCCTTTTTTTGTCCTTTTCATGTTTTGTCTCTTATATTTCAATCTATGATTCATTTTAAGTTAATTTTTGTGCATCATGTGAGTCAAGAATCTAAATGTATTTGTTTTGCATGTGGCTATCCAGTTGTCCCAGAATTATGTTGAAAATGTCATCTCCTCCCCAATTCATTGTTTTGCCACCTTTTTTTTTTAAGATTTTATTTATTTATTTGACAGAGAGAGAGAGAGATCACAAGTAGGCAGAGAGGCAGGCAGAGAGAGGAGGAAGCAGACTCACCACTGAGCAGAGAGCCCAATGCGGGGCTCGATCCCAGGACCCTGAGATCATGACCTGAGCCGAAGGCAGAGGCTTAACCCACTGAGCGACCCAGGCGCCCCTTGCCACCTTTATTAAAAATCAAAAGACCATTTATATAAGGATGTATTTCTGGACTTTCATTGTTTTCTGTGTCCATCCTTATACCAACACCAAATCATTTTGGTTATTGAGTTTGACTTTAGAATATGTTTTCAGATCAGGTACTATTGGTCCTCCAGTCTTGACATTATTTTGGCTATTCTAGGTTCTAGGTTATTCTAGGTTCTTTGTATTTCCAAATAATCTTTATGATCTGCTAGTCAAATGCTTCAAAATGCATGCTTCCTGGTATCTTAACCATTACACAGACTTCCAATTCCAGTTAACACATGACCGGATTTACCCTCCTGCATAAATAATCAGAACAAGTATGTGTAACAATGAACACTCTATGTTTTACATTAAGCAGTGTAGAACAGGGATCCCTGAGAGTTGGGAAACAAAAGAGGTGAGACCTTTGATGACCCCAAATTACTGCCTGGAGAAAGTCCCTAGGTCACAGTGTGGGAGGAGGTGCCCAGGAAGAGCGCAGTGCACTCCCTGAATGGAGATGATGCAGTTGGCTGTGGGGGGAGGTGGGACAAGAAGACTCTAAAGAGGAATAACTTCACAGAAAGAAGTCTCCAGAGATCTTAGCAGGTTCTCCTGTAGCATTCAGTTCTTTGTCACTAGCCAGTTTTTGAAAAAGGAGAAATTAAGCATATCTCAGATTGACATCTAAATTCGGAAGCCTCATCCGTTACTGTTACTAACGTACAAAAGCAACAACTGTGGCAATACTTGAAGGAAAATATTAAGAATCAAAAAATGTGGGGTACCTGGGTAGCTCAGTCAGTTAAGTGAGGGACTCTTAATTTTGGCTCAGGTCATGATCTTAGAGTCCTAAGATCTAGCCCGAGGTCTGGCTCTGCACTCAGCAGGAACTCTGCTTCTCTCTTCCTCTCCCTCTTTCTTCCCCTCTTTTCCTGTTCTCTCTCTCAAATAAATAAACGAATCCTTTAGAAAAGAAAAAAAAATATGAGAATAAAAGTACAACTTTATTTTTATGACTTCATGAAATTTAAAAGATGGAAAGAAAAAAGAAAGTATATATTTTTAGAAAACATTCTCCAAATCTTTGGATAGCTAACACTACAAATGAATCAGTGACAAGAAAAACATGTGTTGTCACACTTCCATGGATTCCCATTATGCAATTCAAACAAATGCAATCACAATGAGGAAGAAAACTAACTTGGGTCCCTACCATGTCTTGAGCAACAAAGTAATATCTAACTGATCAAATTTAGGACCTAAAAGTTGAAATAAGAAAAATTTAGAACTAAACATAGTTGAATTTATTTATATTCTTGGAGTGCCTAGGAATTTTTAAGAATCATATTAAAACCATAATGGAAAAGTTGGATTTTCTGAGAAATCTGAGAAACTTAAATGTATGAAAATAATAAAAATCGAAAAAAATAACATTAAAATAAAAGGTAAACAGAAATCAAGAGAATATATCCACAATACCCATGAGGGTCAATGTGTAAAATAAATCACTATCTCAACTAAATCGATTACTTAAACCCCATTAAGTTTGTAGGAAAAATAATCCTGGGTTAAAGAAAGAGTTTACAGAAAGAGGACAAAAAATTGCCTAAAATCAAAAGCTTTAAATGATCAACCCTTTTTATTGTTGAACTACATCCTGTAAAACTATTAAGATCTCAAATGTCAACTCTGACAAGATTGAATGCTGGCAAGAGTCTGGAGAAACAGGTACACAGAAACCATTTATGAGTGTGTTAATAGGTAATGTAGACATGCTTGTGATTAAAATACACTTCTGCTCATCAATACTTCCTTCATTTTATTCTCTCATTGTTTCATTCCTTCTCCCCAGATTGTATCCGCAGCAGTCCTGCCAGCGGTACACTCAGCCTTTGTTTAAAACATTTTCATTTCACCCTCAAACTTGAATGGTCAATTGATTAAAATTCTTAGATACATATTCTATGTTGAAAGTTAATTTTTCTTAGTAGTGTAAGGGCTAAAGTCTCTGGTGTCTTCCCATTTTTTCTTATAATTTTATTACAAAAAGTTACCAATGCACAGCAAATTTGAAAGAATTATGCAACAAACACCCGTATATCTACGTCTATCCATCCCTCTAGCCACCCATGAGCCCATCTTATTTTTGATGCATTTCTAACTATATTACATACATCAGTACACTTCCCCCTATTGAAGTATGTGTATTATTATGTAGAATTCATTATTTATTTTTACTTCTTTTTGTTTTGAAAAAAAGGTACAAGGACAGGCACACATCTCAGATGTGTAAGCAATGAGTTTCGACAAATGCACACATCTGTGGAGTGCAAGTCATTCTTTGGCTTCTATTCCTGACGTCAAGCCTCCATTACTGGAGTTTTATCTCTGGTTGTTCTTCCAATACCCTCTCTGATTTGGGTGTTTGGCCACTTTGTTGCAATATGCCAAAGAATAGATTTATTAGGAATTCCTTTATTTACTAAGTCTAATGTTTCGCCTCTTTTATAGGTTTTGGAAAATTCCTAGCCATTTCCTCTTTGAATACTGCTCTCTATGTCTATGCTTCTGGAAGTCAAGCTAGCTATAGTTTTCCTATCTTTCCAGTTTCTTAACTGCAGTGGTTCTTGGAACCATTACATATCCAGTCCCAAACTCTCCCCCACACTACATTTGAATATCCAAGTGGCAACTTGTATTTTCCACTGAGATGCTTAACTAGCATCTCATCTTTAAAGTACATAACACCAAACATCTGAATTTCCCCAGCACCCTGCTTTTTTCCCTGCTCTTGATCTCAGTCCAAAGAAACAAATCCATTCTCTCAGACGCTGAAGTCAAAGCCCTGAGAATAATCCCTGACTCCTCTATTTTTCTCAACCAAGTCATAAACAAATCTGATCAGCTACAAACATAAATATATCCAGAATTGTGTAAATCTTGACCACCCCAGGACTATCAAGACACCATCTCCTGGGGCACCTGGGTGACTCAGTGGGTTAAGCCTCTACCTTCGCTTCAGGTCATGATCTCAGGGTCCTGGGATCGAGCCCCACATCAGGCTTTCTGCTCAGCAAGGAGCCAGCTTCCCCTTCAAGTCTCCCTGCTGCTCTGCCTACTTGTGATCTCTCTCTCTCTCCATCAAATAAATAAATACAATCTTAAAAAAGAAAAAGACACCATCTCCTGCCTAGATTATAATTTCAATAGTTTCATAGCAGATTTGCTGCTTCTTCCATTGCTCTTCCATAGACGATTCTCTTTATATAGAAAAGCTATACCAAGTTGCATTCCTGCTCAAAACTCATTAATTTATCCCCACCTCACTACACAGAGTAAAAGCCAAAGACTATCCACTGAGTCACAACAGCCATGTGTCACCATCCCCCTCTTCCTCTCTGACTTCATCTCCTACCACCCTTCCCATTGGGCATTCCCTTTCAGCTACACTGATCATCTTATTGATCCTTGAACATGACATGCTTGCATGCATGCAATCCCTTGAAATTTCCAGTTTATCACAGATGGCCTCAGATCTGTCTCCCTGTTTTCAAGAGCCAAATTTCATCTTCTCATCCTCCTGGGTATTATATATTCATGGGTCCCCAAACTAGCTTGACCACACTATTAACTTCCCCCAAACTACCACCAGAACAGCCAAACTTTGAACATTGGTTTTTGTCATTATGGCTTTAAGTTACTTACTATTTTCTGACATTCATGTATATTGTTTTCTGTCCCCTGAGAGACACCAAATAATATAACTTTACCCAGGATCTAAAGTGTTTAGAGCGAAAGTATTTTCAAGTTATGTTATTCTACTACCTTGCTAAACCCAGATTTAGATCTTTATTCCAACTTCCCCCCGACCCTAAATCTGGATCACTATATTTTAGTTGTAAAGTAGTCTGTCACTGGATTTTGTTGTTATCTTAGTCTAATCGTAGGACCTCTGTCTCTTTACTACTGACTGTGATAGGTTGATATTATGTTAATTACTTACACACACGATTTATTTCCACTATTTTATTTTATGCTTTTTATTTAACATACATTTTCTTGGCTTCTTCCTTTATTTTTTCTTCCTTTGCTGATTTGGAAATTGGGCAGCTCAACTTTTCCAGCTTGTGGTTCTGACTTCTAGAACATTGACTTCTCTTAGGCTTTAGGGTCGTTATCAGTAGGAGTCCAACTGAAGTTCCTAGTTCGGGAATTCCTACAGCACCAGGTGGGGTTGCATAAATTGAGCACAGGCTCAGGGCTTTGATTTCTCATGGAAATTTTTTTTTTAACTTTCTAATACAGAAAGGATTTTGTTTCTCAAAGGACTATCCTGCCAAGAATTCTTTTCTCCTTTCCCTATAAGTATATCCTCCAGCTGTCCTGCCTTTACATTGGGAATCTTAGTCTCAACTCCTTCTAACCTCAAGTTCCATGTCCTAGCTTCTGCTCCTGTGTGGAAATCCAAGTCTGATTCTCTTCTAGGGTCTAATTTAGGGTTGGATAATCACCTACCATGCCAATATAACCTCAGTCAATTGGCTTAATGCTCTAGTTTTCAGGTCCTTCTTTGTTTCTCAAAATGGTACTTCATTTCCTTTTTTTTTTTTTTATGAGGTGCAGTATGCATTATATTTAAATCTGCCATTTTTCCAATTTATAATTGAAAGGGATCCAGTTTGCTTTTCCAGCATATCGCCAGAAAAGAGAACAATTGCACAAAAATAAAAAACTTTATCAAGGTACACGTGTTTACTTACAAAAATAATATAAAGTGCTAATAACAATAAGATGTACAGATACTTGGTTAAATGAAAAATATACAATGCTTTTATAAGCAAAAATGGACAACAAATACAAGAATTTAGGCACAAAAAATTAATATGACTATAAAATGTCACAAAAGCAAATTGGAAGACTTGTTTTTCACCTCACTGACAAAAGTTAATATAATTGATGATTATCAATATTAGTGGGTACTTTCAGAGATAGACACTCATACACTGTCAGCACATGTTTCAAATTAAAAATGTGTCCCTTTGATCTGATTATTTAATTTATAATATTCTCTCCTGAAGCTTTAAGCAGATGTTGATACACTTATATTCACTATATAGCCAATACTTAGAAATCAAATGAATATTCAAACACAGGAAATATACACCTCTACCTCTTTTGTTCTTTTAATGAGGAATCCTGAGAGACACATTCTATCCTCACTCCAAGGAATCTGCCTTCATAAATAAAAGGAAGGGTTTTACTTATATAATGGGTAACTTGATAAAATATTCAACATTATACACATAAGCTGATTATATTATTTGTAATATTGATCCTTTTTACTGTAATTTTCATCCGTAAATATTCAATAGCCAGAGTTTGGACTGGGCTATGAGAGAAAAATGGAAAAAAGGAAATAGGAAGGAAATTTTTCATTTAATTAATGTAGGTGATTTCTTCACTATTTTTTCCCTCCTTTCAATCTTTTAGTATTGTATCAGGAATTTTAAAAATCAGGGTGGAAGCTTTACTGTTTTACAATTAAGATTTGATTTCATTTTGAGTTACATTATTTGAGCATAAAAGTAATGATTTTCTTTTAAACATGAGCTTTTCAAAGATTTTCTCTACACTTTAGTGTGATTTTATTACATCTAAAGGGCCGTGTTTCCCCTCTGCCCCAAGAGAAACAAATTTTCCATTTTATGAAGTCAGTGGGGAGCAAGACGCAATTTATAAAAATTAACTTCACAGGGAACTTTTCCTAAGACGAAACTCTTGCTAAATGAGGAAGTTACATTCTGGTAATCAAAGGCTCACTTGCAGAAAAAAATTAACTCTCTAGCATTAAGAAACTAGTAACAAACAAACAAACAAACCCACAAACTGGGAAAGTAAGTTATATTTTCCCTGATTTAAAAAAAAAAAGAACGCTCATCAGATTTATCATATTTTGACAGTTTAGGAAGGTGGTGCTCACAATCAGTGTGCAAGGTAACCCTCTGGGGGATCCAACAGGAATATATTAAAACTTTTTTTATTTGTTTTTACTTCTCATCACATCCCATATATCATTGTTTTTGTGTATAGTTTAAATGCAGATAATAGATTAGTATAGTAACATATACATATAACACACGTAAATAAACATACCTAGGTTGAGGATGTGTGCCCAGAAACATTTTCCTCGTGGGGCATGATCTGAATGTTCGAATTCCACTCCAAGACAGCTAGAACAAAAATTGAGAAGAAGCAATTTTATACAGATTGCAGAGCATTCAAAATGCTATGGTATTTCCAAATCTTGCCATTCTGTATATTGAAAAAAGTAATATTACTTAAGAAAAATATTCGATATTCAGAATTAATTTTTCAGACTACTTAATTTTGTTTAATGTCTTCTATTTTCTAATTATCTGTTGGGATGTTTTGTTCAACAGAAGGACAATGGAAGAACGTTAAATAGTGATCTCGCAATGTGAACAGGAATCTTGTTGATCAAACGATCACAGCAGTAAATCATCTCAGCATAGTTGGTGGGCTATACCTTTCTGAAAGCTTTAAAGAAGAATCTTAGTATTTTTGTTTTGAAAATAACAATGTAAGAAGACAGCTATGTAAAAGGTCTTCCCTTTTAATCCTGTAAAATAATTTTCCTGTATTATGAATCTATTTTATAAGAAATTATACAGACTATTATTTCCATGTTTCATTGCTAAGGCACATATTCTTTTTAATAATTTAATATATTGAAGATGGAGTGTCTGTTATAATTTATGGCACCTTAATATTGTTGTAGGTAGGGGCACCTGGGTGGCTCAGTTGGTTAAGTGACTGCCTTAGCTGGGGTCATGATCCTAGAGTCCTGGGATCAAGCCCCACATCGGGCTCCGTGCTCAGTGGGGAGTCTGCTTCTCCCTCTGCTCCTCCTCATGCTGCCCGCAACTCCTGTTCTCTCTCCCTTTCTCTCTTTCTCTCTCACTCTCTTTCAAATAAATAAATAAAAATCTTAAAGATCTTTAATCTTAAAAATCTTTAAAAAATTCTTAAGAAAAAAAAGATTGTTGTAGGGAGGGTGTCATTACAATTTCATTTCTTCAGCATGTGCAAACATGAAAAATGTCAGCATCAAAACTCGCAGAATGGACAGCAACATCTTGGGAGAGTACTCTAAAGAGTGGTGTGCTCTCTAAACAATTGTTGCCTCATTAATGCTCTTGATGACTTAATCCATATTTGGATAATATGGGGCTTGATGACCTTAAATTGGAAGGCAATTCAGGAAAATCAGACTCCAGAGGGAAAGAAGCTTCAGCAACACTTTATTTATTTCACTTTTACTTTCTTTCCCATGCATATCCAAGAGAAATACACAATAAAAGCATATACTTAATTCTCTCAATAAGTAGAAAATAAACATTCTAAGTGATAAGAAAGTATTGTGTCCTTCAATTGATAGCATGTTTTCTTCCCTATTAAAACACAAAATAATGATTGTACAATCAACGGTGTCTCAGTTTTGATGAAACAATACACCCACTATAACACATATGCACTAAGTAATCAAAGAAAAGCAGACCTGGCATTTGGTCTTAATTTTTTCACTTTCTTCTGCTCTTTTCAGTTTCAGTTAATATATGTTAATGTGAGCTGCTGCCTCATGCTGCTCCCTATGTCTCTTATTTTGAGCATTGTAAAGTGAAATAAACAGAATAGCTTAAACCATAATACTCCCCCTTAAGAGGCAGATATACATAATATTAAAATCAGGCAATATACACAAGTACATAATGCAAACAACATCAAAAGGACACCACAGAATCTGTTCAAACGAACAATAAACCATATCGTAAGTGATAACCTAAGGTGTAACAGAAAAGACATTTCACAAAATATTTGGAAATTAATATAGAAGTGAATGTCTCTGGGTAGATAGCTCTTGTTGCAGATCTTATAGGCATAAGAATTAATGTCTTATAGTTGATGCAAATAACAAATTGGAAATTCTGGCATGCAAGCAAACATAATGATTCAGAGAAACCGATTCCAATAAGTTTCAGCTCCCAACCTTACCATGCTCAAGGCACAATATCTTATATAGTTTAAAGGCATTGGGTATGCCTTCTCTCCTCATTGGGCATCAGCAGTATATCCATCATCCCTACGCTCGTAGGGTCTCTTCAGGTCCAGTAACTCTGGTTCTCCTTCAATACATTTGGGGACCATACTCTTGGGCTGGGCTGTGAATGCTTGGACTCTAAGCATAATAAGTTTGATCTTCTTCAAGCCAACCACCAGACACTTGGTGCACGATCAAGATGCTGGCACACTTCTTTGTTCCTCATGTTCCTTCCAAGCTGGGCAGGAAGACTCTTCTCTTCCTCATTCCTCTCAAGTCACTTTCTTTTAATCCTAACCCTTCCTGGGACACCTACTACTTGTTCCAAATAGTTTTGGCTTTTATAAAAGCCTAGAAAGACTTACAGAAATCCTGAGTTATAAAAGAGCCATGGTAGCCACTTAAAAGGAAGGGAGTATTAGGAAGAGCTGCTAAGGTTGACACACGCAAGTTACAAATTATTGTGCCTCATCTATCCCAGACTTTCTTACCTTCAGTCAGGGAATTTCTCATAATTTTCAACTAATTGCAACAATGGCCAAGAAAAATGCAGGCCACTAGGAGTCATCTTGCATGGAATGCATTTTCTCACAGACTATATAGATCTGCCCAAACCACAGAATAAATGACAGGACAATTATGTTTGTTATCATAGAAAGTGCTAAATCATTAAAACATTTTTAGGGAAAATTTCAGATCAGGAGGTATTTGATATGCATTGTCTAAATGTGAATCCTGTCTTTTTAAGTCCTAGACATTAAAGTCTATACTTTGCATCATTTTAACACTATAATGCTGGAGTGAAACAACCCAAGGAAAATAGTGCAGTGTGAGAAGGTCGTAGAGTGCCAGTTTATGAGTTTGTTTATTCTGCAGAAATTTTACTGCTGCTCAAACTGACTGCTTCTTTAGTGCCTTAAATCACACGGCATAATCTGTGGACTCAAGATCAGAACAATAAACTTCACTGAATTTACAGGCTCAGGAGAACAGCATTCAATAGGGCCTTTTATTATGACCCTAGCTTGACAATGTTTTTCTGACTTTCATTGCCTCAGGAATTCATAGGAGAGATGCCAAAGCAGTATGTTGTTTTGAGTGTGGGCCCTACCCCCACTGTCAATCATACCAAATATCAGAGAAAAGGATTCAGGTAGGAAAAGACAATATGGACGGACCTCAAATGTGGGTGCAGGGAATTGTTCCATTACATGTGAACAGACACATTTTGAAAAAAGAAATGTAAAGCCATTTAATCAATACTTCTAGTTTTCTTACTTAAAGACACTTGCCCATCAGAATTATTATTCATCACCGGGGTGTTGATGGGTCATATACACAGCTGAGTTATATAAAAAAAACATAGAATCTAGTATGGGGAAGGCAGGAGAGTGTAATTTATAGTGACTTCCCAGATTTTATATGTGTCTATTAAGGAAAACTTTAAAAAGTTCCCTTTCCCTACCTAATTATTAATTAGTGATGTATATGTGTATATACACACACTATTGGTTAATGTTAATGAATTATACAATATATGATAGAAATGAAAAGGAAAAATATATGAGATAAAAATAAATGCTAAGGTGCTTCTAATAATTTTCACTGGTCAGCGGCTTTGAATTCAATGAAACCTGAGTCTGAGTGCTACTGATACTATTTATAATCTGTGAATCTGGACAGTTGATGTAAACTTTCTTAGTCTTATGGGGTTCATGATTAGCACATTTATGTGCCACAGTGAGTAGAGGCTATCATGATGATGGTGATGATTTTTAGTTTATTGACTCAGGGATCCCAGAAACATTGGCAAGACCAGTCTAAACACAGCCACAATCCCCTCACCGAGTGGTTTCCTGTCTCAGCTTGAAGGACTCTATTGAGAAGACTCTCATTATCTCCCAATTCTTTTGCTTTTGGAAAAATTTACAGATTGGGTTACAGAGTACTTTGTCCTCTTCTTCATAAGCACGTGTAGCATTAGATGCTAAAATTTAGGTTCATGGAAATAAGGCAGGAAGTTGCCTTCATGTTCTTTAACCCATCTGAAATAATACAAGAAAATGTGGTAAAACTGTGTATCAATTTGCAGAGAATTGACGTCCTTATTGTGTCAAGTGTTCCAATCCATGAACACAGTATGTTTCTCTATTTATTTAGGGTTTTTCCCCCCTTTCTTTAAAATGCATTTTGTAGTTTGTGGCATAAAGGTCCTATACATGTTTTGTTAGATTTTCACCTAAGTCATAGTATTTTTTGTTTCTTGGGGGATTGTTTGGTGATTAAATGGTATTTTAATTTTAGTTTCAAAATGTTCATTGCTAGAATATAAAAATAGAGTAATACAGATAATCTATTGATCCTAAAAGAGTATTGTTGATGCAATTTTCTATATTCATCCCATCTGCAAATAGGGACAATTTTATTATTTTCTTTCCAATTTGCATGTCATTTGTTTTCTTTTCTTGCTTTATTGTGCTAGCTAGAACTTCCAGTATACCACTGCTATGGTAAGAGGAGATATTTATGTCTTTTTGTTGTTGTTGTTCCTGATCTTAGGAAGAAAACATTCAGTCTTTCACTATAAGCTATGATCTCAGCTATAAGGTTTTTTGTGGCTATGTTATCAAGTTCAGTAAGTTGACCTTTGCTCCTAGTTTTCTAAGAGTTTTTATCCTGAATGTGTGTTGAGTTTTGTCAAATGCTCTTTCTGCATCGATTTATAAGGTCATGTTATTTTTCTTCTTTGGCCTGTTAATATAGTGGATTTCAGTATTTTAGAACATTTATTTTTTATTTTTTAAAGATTTTATTTATTTATTTGACACAGAGAGCGAGATTACAAGTAGGCAGAGAGGCAGGCGCAGAGAGAGAGAGAGAGAGAAGCACGTTCCCTGCTGAGCAGAGAGCCCAATGCAGGGCTTGATCCCAGGACCCTGGGATCATGACCTGAGCCAAAGGCAGAGGCTTTAACCCACTGAGAAACCCAGGTGCCCCATTTTAGAACATTTAAATAACCTGGTATCCCTAGAATAAAACACTTTGTGATGGTGTATAGATTGCTAAATTGTATTTCTAATGTTCTGTTATGGGCTTTTGCCCCACTTTTCATAAGGGATTTTGATCTGTAGTTTCTTTTTTTTAATAAATAAATATTACTATTTATTTGACAGAGAGAGTACAGTTTCTTTTTCGCATGTGGTCTGTTTTGATATATTATTTTGGCCTCATAAGGTGAATTAGAGAGTGTTTATTTCTAGAAAATATGGTATAGAATTGGTGTTATTCTTTTTTCACTATTTGGTAAAACACTACTGTGAAACTACCTGAGCCTGGAGATGTTGCCAGTGGTGGTAGTCTTTCTCTAATTATGAATTTGATTTCCATAATAGTTATAGAGCTATTCAAATTATCTATTTCATATATAATAAGTTATAGTAGTTTTTGTTTTTCAAGGGCTTGGTCCATTTTATCAAAGTTGTTAAATTGATGCATATAGAGATATTCATAAATGTTCATAGTATTTCCTTATTCTCCTTTCCATGTCTTCAGTCCATAGTGATACCCCTCACTAGTGGTACTTTGCATCATCTTTTTTTCTTTCAGTCTTTTCTAGTCATTTCAGTTTCACTCATTCCAGTATATATTTTTTATTTCCTTAAGGCTTCCCATTTGACTTATGGTTTATTACATAGTGTGTTATTTAGTTTGTAGGTGCTTGAATATTTTCCTATTATCTTCCTGTAATTGATTTCAGGTTTGATTCCATCGTGATCAAAGAACACATTCTATATGCTGTAACTGTTTCAAATTTGTTGATGGTTATTGTATGGCCCAGGATATGGTATATGTCCTGTAGGAATTAGGTGGAGTATTCTATAAATGTCAATTAGACCCTGATGATTAGGGCTGGTGTTGAGACTGGGATTGAGTTCTTCTATGCCCTTGCTTATTTTCTGTCTGGTTGTCTTATCAATTATTGAATGAGAGGTATTATCATCTCCAACTATAATTGTTGATTTGTCTATTTCTCCTTTCAGTCTTATCACTTTTTACTTTATATGTTTTGTAGCCTTGATATTAGGTGAATACATATTAAGGATTGTTATGTCTTCCTGATAGATTTACCCTTTTATCATTAAATAGTATCCTTCTTTGTCTCAGATTATTTTATCTTCTCTGAAATCTACTTTATCTGATATTAATATAGTCAATCCTGCTTTCTTTTTATTAATGTTTTCAAGGTATATCTATTTCATCCACTTACTTCAACCAACCTATATTGTAATATTTGACGTGAATTTCTTTTACGAAACATATAGTTGGATCGTGGTTTTTATGATTCCATTGATCTATGTCTTATAATTGGCAGATTTAGATTTAGGCCATTTACATTTAATGTAATAATTTCTAGGTTATGGCATAAGTCTCCTATTTTATTTTTTAATACACCTCTTTTAGAACAGCTGTATGATTACAGAACAAATATGAAGATACTGTGCATGCTTCATATCCAGTTTTCATTGTTACTAATATCTTACATTTATATGGTACATTTGTTACAATTCATAAGTCAGTATTGATGAACTATTATTAAGTAAAGTCCATATTTAATTTAAATTTCCTCTGTTTCGGGAGCACCTGGGTGGCTCAGTGGGTTAAAGCCGCTGCCTTCAGCTCAGGTCATGGTCCCAGGGTCCTGGGATCAAGCCCCGCATCGGGCTCTCTGCTCAGCAGGGAGCCTGCTTCCCTCTCTCTCTCTGTCTGCCTCTCTGCCTGCTTGTGAACTATCTCTGTCAAATAAATAAAATTAAAAAAAAAAAATTTCCTCTGTTTCACCTAATGTCCTTTGTGTTTCAGGATGCCATCCAAGATACCACACTACATGTAATTGTTAAGTCTCCTTAGGCTCCTCTCGACTGTGAGGTATTTCGTTGTGCCTGCCCTAGCAAACTAATATGATAACGGTTTCCAATCATACCAACTTGCTTTGGGTGCAGTTTGAATCTCCACATGTGATACTGTCTATCCCTATGTTTAAGGAGTAGATTTGAAATAAATGATAACAGTGATTGCAAAAATGATGAAACAATTTTAATTAGTTAATTAGGCCAAACTATGTGACCACTTGGAGATTCATTTGTGCTTAAATGTGAAACAGTGTGACAGAAAGTGAATTGTAAAGTGTAATACTAACTGAATTATATTCTTCCATTTTAGTTGTGTTGAAACTAAACATGAATTTAGAAAGCAAACACTTGTGCAGCCACCACCAAAGTTCAAAAAAATAGAATATTGATAGTACCCCAGGTGTCTTCCCTGTGTTTCCTCCTAAGCACTACCTCTACTTTTTTTAAATATAACAGAGTACTAATTTCTCTTCCAATAGTTTGTTTTTTCCCATTTGGGATTGATATAAATTATTGATTAAGAATTTCTTTTGTGTTTGGCTTCTTTCACACATTATGTGTGTATATTCATACTATACTACTGTATATAATAGCACTTTGTTCTTTTACATCACTGCATGGTGTTCCATTGTATGAATAGAACACATTATATACTGTTGACGGATATTTAAATAACTTTTAGTTTGGAACTATTAGAAGAGTACTGCTATGAACATTCTTCTGCAAGCATCTTTTTGCACATACGCACACATTTCTATTGGAAACAAAATTGTTGAGTTATAGATATGTACATCTTCAGCTAAAGCAGTAAACTGTAAACACTTTTTCAAAGTGGTTGCAACAATTTACCCTCCTACCACAAATATATGAGAGTTCTCATAGCTCTATATCCTTACCAACACTTAATATCATCATTCTTTTTAGTCTTAGGCAGCTTGGTTGATATATAGTAGCATCTCACTATGGTTTAAATTTGTATTTCCCTGATTAACAAGTGAGGATGAACACATTTCCCATATGATTAATGGCCATTTGAATGCCCTACATAGTGAAATGGCTAATCAAATTCTTGGCTCATTTTTCTTTTGAGTGATCTTTTTGTTATCAAAAGGAAGGAAATCAGTTAGCTCATGCCCAAATTGCAGAGAATATGAGTCTTCTGAGGAGTAGACCATTGGATATATGGGACTGAACTCAGAAGCAATATCTGGGATGCAGAAATGCAATGCTATGGAATTCGCCTACAAGATTTGGTGCTTTTTTTTTTTTACAAACCACAGAGAACACGGTGCTTTGTCAACCCAGCTACATATCATGTGGCAGGGTTAGCGACAGCTCTCTGGTCTCAATCATAGTGGGTTATACTGGAGACTCAGTAAAACATAATGACATAGTTATCTCCATAAACCTGGGACAATTATCAACATAATTTGGAGGCTGTTAATAAGCCAAAGTTCCATCAAAATTTATTACTCCATCAGGGCTGCCTTGACCTGAAGGCGGACAACCAAGAAATGACTTGTAAAATGGCATTTTTTTTTTAAACTAGAAAGCCACATTAAATGTGATTTACAATGAAATTGCTGACATCAGAAACTTGACTTTGTGATGTGATTCCATGTGGCTTAAATGGGCTACATATGGGCTACATATACCCTTTTATTCAGCTTTCTGTCATAGGATATGTCCCAAACCATTAAGAGATAGGCTTTTCCTACATACCAGAAAGGTCTTCCTAGATGTCAAAAAATGAAATTAAGTCTTTCTATGGGCCTTTATAAGCAATTCAAACAAAGTAATTCAAATCCTTCCATATTCTCAATTAAAGAAAATAACACTCTAATCGTACTAAACTCACATTATTTTAAGCAATTTGTTTCTTGGAGTTGGAAATGACAAAAGACTGCTGTTATTATGAGATATATTCTCTCTCTCCCCCCCTCTTCTCCTTTGTCTCCCTCCCTCTCTCCCACACTCACACACTACACAAAATGAATGTGGAAAACATAAATTCTCACCAATAATCTAATTACAGTGACATCTTCTCTGCTTAACTTCCAAATAGTCTGAAAAATCTAAAGAGGGATTAAGTATATCCTGAATTAAAAGATCTATTTTCATAAGCATGCTGAGAATCTTATTTAAATACTTTCTTTATAAGCTTTCAATATCTATAGCTTATTTATGGAAATATCACGGTATAAGAACAAGCATCATGATACACAGGAAAGAGAATTTTGTTGGAGTTAAAAGGCCTGGGTTTGAGTCTAGCTCCATCATGTTCAAACTGAATGGCCTCAAATAACTCACGTAAGGTTAGAATGTTCATTTTGAAATCCTATAATAAAGATAAATTTTTCTGCTGTGAAAGGAAGATGAAATAAACTTTTGTTTCTGCAAATCCTTTGTCAACTGAAACATTATACAAATTCAGTTATTTTTGTCTCCCTTATTGATATAGGCTATCATTTTGCTAGTATTTTTTAACACCTCTTCACACCTTAAAGACCTTTTAAGACTCAGCTCATATCTAACCACCTCTGTTTAGTCTTCCGCAACATATAAAAGGACAGTTATGTTCCCACATTCTTCATGTTTCTATAGGATATTAAAATACCTGTATTTTACTAGATCTCTTGGTTCAGTAGTAGAACATGATAGTAGTAACATGTAACATTATAGTAGTGTAACATAACAGTAACATGATAGTAGCAATAATAGTAGTGGGAATAGCAGCAGGTATATCAATTGCTATTTATTAAGCGCATCCAAGACAATGCACCAAGCACAAATTTAAGTCTCACAATAATTGATGAGGATAGTGTATTTCTATATAAGGAAATAAATTTTTAGATCAACAAACATATCCGGGGCCCATAGCTCTTAAACTCATGTACTACTTAGCTACTGCTGTATAACAACCTGCCAGATTTGAAGCTTAAATGACCATTCTTCTAGCAGACAATTTTGTCACTTGCAAATTGTGACTAGACTGATCTGGGAGTTTCTGGTTTTAGGTTGTTTCCTAAACTTGAACTTGTATGGACAGGACTGCTTCTGCTTCTGCTTCTGAAAGTTGACTCTCTTTGGGCCACCTTGGTTTTCTCCATGCATCCAGGCAAAGTCACATGGTGTGAACAAAGGACTAGAGTGAGCAAGAAAAGAATCATCTAAGAAGAAAGATGTAAGGGGCACCTGGGTGGCTCAGTGGGTTAAGCCTCTGCCTTCAGCTCAGGTCATGATCCCAGGGTCCTGGGATCGAGCCCCGCATCGGGCTCTCTGCTCAGCGGGGAGCCTGCTTCCCCCTCTCTCTCTGCCTGCCTCTCTGCCTACTTGTGATCTCTCTCTGTCAAATAAATAAATAAAATCTTAAAAAAAAAAAGATGTAAGATTCTTGAGACATAGACTTAGAAGAAGCATTGCGTCACTTCTACCACATTCTATCAGCTGAAGAAAAGTCAGAATGGAAGAATTAGATAGTTACAAAACAAAAAGGATGAATATAGCAATAACATTAATTAGGACCATACAATGCAATTAATCTACTACAGCCTACATCATGCTGCTTCACTAATTCTTGATTTTCATGACTTGTTTTCATGTTAGTGTGAGACCATTTCAGAAGCAAGGGACAACTTATAGGATCTGAGCACTTAAAGCCTTGCCTGGGCATTTATGTGATATTTGAACGTTTTGTTGACAGAGCGGAGACTACAACATTTGATCCAGGTTACTAGGCTAATTGAAGGAGATATCTATAGATCTGTTCATCTGACTAACTTTTACTGAGCTACTACTATGTTCTAGGTAACTCTTTTTAAAAGATGGCTCTTCTAAATACATGCAGAATTATGGTATTTATTAAAAGGCTCAAAACACATTTCGAGGTTTAGTGCTTGTACACCTGTTTAAAAGAGAGAAAAAAAAAAGAATCTCAGATATTGTTAAAATCCTCACAGCCAGCCATTTAAATTCTAAGACATTCAAAGAAGCTTTGTCTCACTACATCAGACACGAGTCATGAAAATCTGTGGGAAAATATTAGTGAAAAGATTTACTTTTTGTGATATTTCGTCTGTCCTCTCCTATCCCAAACCAACTAATCTATATAGAAAAACTCTAAATCAACATAGTCCAATACCAGTTCTATAAATATAGTTTATAAGAAATCCTTTTATAATCTTTAGAGCTAATTTTGGAGTTCAAATTTGGTATTCAGTAAGAGAATTCTTATTGTGACAAATACTAAAATAATATTTTTGTAATTAAAATGGTCATTGCAAAGTACAGAAACAAACACATTTTGTGAGAGAATACTGTGTACAGAACACTGTTGGATGTACACTGTAGGGGATGCTGGGCATTCTTCCCACCTGAGAGATTCTGTATTCTATGGGGAGTAATAGAAAACACATAACCATAAAACTTCAGTAAGTAATCAGGAACCACACATATGTGCAGGATATTTTCTATAAGGAATAATTTACTTTACAAACATCGCCTCCATAATATTTGTACCTCACTTCTTTGCTTGTAAAATGTAAATTTGGAAACAGGCATGAACAAGAACAGTGTAAATGACAAATTAATCAAATTCATGAAAACAAATTATACCCCAAAATACCACTCAAAGTACTCAAAGACCACACAGCACACATTCACTCAATCACAACTGAAATAATTTTCCCAACATTCTATGGTTTAAAAAGACTAAAATAGTGGGCTAAAAAAATCTTGAGCCTAATATCTGCCTTGTACCATATTCTCTTTTAATTTACGCAATTACAAGGAAGCCCTTGCTTAGTCTCCCTCTAGCTTATATCATTTTTCTTCTAACTTCACGGCCTTACCTTTCCTCTGAAGACTCTCCCAACGCTCATTAAATGGAAAACAAGATTATTATTAACTTCAGAGCTTGTAATAGACTTTGGCCTCTTCCATTTCATTATCATTCATTAGCGGCACTTCCTCCTCCCTCATGTTCGTACTGTCCATGTTTCTTGTTGCCTTTGGTGCGCTCTGTCCCCTGTTTCTTTGGTTTTTAACAGCAGAAGTGGCATTTAGTGACCTACCCTGGTGTTGACATTCAGTAACTGCCTCCATTAAAGACGGACTAATTAGCGTGGGCCATGTGTTGGCCCAGAATTAATGAAAGGGAGTGCAAGAATCAAAGCAGGGCATTGATTGTCTGAAGCTCTCAAATACGAGTTCAGCCTCACATTTTGGAAGTCTGGGTTATGCTTATTGACCTAGTTATGCATTAGTAGTACTTTTGTATCCAGAGTCTGTGGTTAGATCCATTTTAATCAGGACTGGAGAAGGGGGGGGCACACACCCACACACATGCGTGCATGTATATGTTGGAGTTTATTTGATTTCTCCTTTGAAAAGAATTTTATGTGAGTGAACATGACAAGACTTCATTAGTGGAAAGCACCAACAATAGCTAGGATCTAGGGAACATCAGACGGCTTACTATCAGATTGCATACTCTTTATTTTGATTCCATTCATCCAGTTTTTTAAAGCACTAAATATTCTTTAATTTACAAGCCTTTCTAGGATAGAAATGCTTGATGAAATTCCTTCCTGCCAACTTCCTGACATAATCACCACCTACCCTACCTCTCCCTGGAATTTATCTTTTGTATCAGTTCATAGAAACTAACTAGTCAATGCTTGGACATAGTCAATCTATTAGACATTGAGGAAAGCTCTACCTTTTTAGACATCAGCTCACTCAAGAGATTAGAGGACATTACCTCACCCCTTACATTTCTTGTATTGCCTTCACACAGTGTTTTGACTCTGTCCACCCTGTTGCCCATCAACACGCCAGGGGCCACATAAGGAAATGACTTATACAAAAAAAGGTGATCAATTACCACTTGAAAGATGAGGATATAGAAACTAAATTGGTCTAAAGATTGTATTTTTTAAAAGGGGGGGTAAAGGGTAAAGCTGTCCTAGGGCAGGACTTCCAAAAATGTGATTTCCATAGGAGTCACCCAGGCAACCTGTTTAAATGCATATTCTGATTCAATAGGTCTGGAGTGGGGCCAGGGGGTTTACATTTTTAGCAAGGGCTTGGGTGATGCTGCTTCTGCTAATCTGCAAACCATAATTTGAGCAGCAAGTCGTTAGAAGCATTGGTGATTTGGTTAAATCAACATAGTAAGGTCAATTTCTTCTCCTTTGTTCTCCATGGTTTTATTGTAAAGAAGTATTATACTTCCAAATGAAGTATATAAGAAAATCATAATCTCTTCCCAACCCTTAGGGTAAGAGGTTTCTAAAATTTCAAGTTTCCATAAATGATAGGGGAGTTTAAGAACTTAAAGTAGGGTGTAGGAGGAAAGATGGAAATTCACCACAGGAAAATATTTACACTTATAATTTTGATTACATTCATAACAAAGAAAAAAGGACTAGCAGAGTAAATAGAAAGAAAATAAATTGCTTCCACATATCTTAATTAATAATAATGACCTCTATAAAATTAGTCCCACTTTATCTCAAGATGACTTCGTGTAATGTTATAATGTTTGAAAATTGATGGGATAGTGTTGGTGTTACTAAAGAAGGAAGATGGGGAGAGAGAATTTCTTAGGAAAAAAAGTCCTGGGAACTCTTTCCCCTCATTTCATGAACGTACAATTTCTTCGAGACCCCAATCCTTCCCCATCCCTCTGAATGGAAGGCAAAGTTCCACTTTTTGAAGACCCCTTTGCACCTCTTTGTCAATTCTACCAAACTGCTCCAGGTCAGGTTAGGATTCTCTAAGACTTTGCTTATGCACTTTCATAAAGTATAGTCTTTGAGCACAGGGCCAAAATGCATTGATTTTCCCTGAAAACTTTGCTTCCTTGTGGTATGTTCTCTACCAGACAGCCTGATAAGCAAGAAGCAGCTCTGTGAAATAATGCAGCGACAAGCCCATGTTCTGTGCCCATCCCATCTGTGGTGTGAGAACTGTCCAAGTCTGGACATTTAAAATTCCCACCACTGAGAAGAATAACCTTCTGCTTTCAGTTGGTCATTATTTCTTCAACTATTGTTTCCTGCCCTATTCTATTCTTCTTCTCTCCTTCCCAAACCAAACTTAAACTTATGTTAGTATATCTGATATTGGCCCAAAAGTACCTGAGTCTTTGATATTTTTGTTCAATCATTTTGGTTCTCTGTTCCTCAGATTGAATAATTTTAAATGATCTATCTTGATATTCACAGGGTCATTCTTTTGTCACTCCCATTCTGGTATGAAGCCATCTAGTGAATTTCAATTCAGATACTACATTTTTCAGTTCTAGAAATTACATTTGGTTCTTTTTATATGGTTTATATTTCTTTGATTCAGTGTGAATATGTTTTCCTTTACATCACTGAGCATAGCTTAACAGCTATTTTAAAATCTTTTTCTGCGGATTCCATCTGGGTCATCTCACAGTTGGGTTCTGTTGAATGTTTTTTTCTCTCTCTTGAGACTGGTTTACATTTTGTTTCTTTGGAATTATGGGTCATATTCTAGACATTGGGAGTGTTATGGGTGGAAACTTTGAATTCTGGCAAATGCCTCAAAAACTGTGTTTTTGTTTGTTCATTTTAGCAGGCAAATTAATTTGCATGGACTAAAACTGCAAACATTTCTTCACCAGCAGCTAAAATCTCATTTCAGCTCTTCTTCTTAATTGAGCTTCTTGCAATCTGCCCCAGCAACCAGGGTCACGAGTCAGCCGGAGAGAGGGACAGAATGAGCATAAAATTTGGCCCCCCTCTCTACACATCTCTCTCTCTCTCTCTCTCTCTCTCTCTCTCTCTCGTTATCTTCTTTTCCCCCTCCTCACTTTCCAGCAGCTGTGTCTAATTCCTATCCTCCAGAAAGACTATACTAGAGTTTCAGGTATCCCTTGCTGCAGATGCTTTCATGCTAAAAGCTACACAAATGGAGAAGTCACCCTATGAAGTTCCCTCCTTCCAAACGTCCAGAAACTTCCTGTTTTTGCTCATCCTCAAATGCTCTCAGGTTGTTGATTTTTTTATTTCTTCATTTTTTTTATTTCGTCTACATCAGTAATCGGATAGTTAAGAGATGACTCTACCTTGTCAGTAGAAGAACTTCAATTTATGATATATTTAGATTTATTTGCTATACAAATTTATCATTAGTAATACAGGAAGTTGGTATTTCCAAAATAATACATAAAATGTTTAGCTTTGGCTTCTTGGTTGAGTACAGTATAGCAAGGTGGACATCTGGCAACTCTTGGGACCCTGTTGTATAGATAAGGCAGACAAACAACATAAGCATGCCCAGCCTGTGGATCTCAACTCTAGAGGAAGTGATTGCTAAAAGTGAGAATGTCAGTGAACAGTGAGGTTCTAACCACTGTAGGAAAACTTACAAGAAAGTGATAAGCTCAGATAAAACCTGTCTCAAACTGAATTAGCTGTAAGAAGTAACTTAGAAATGGGATGAATATATAATTTATCTTCTAAACCAAGTTATATTTGTGAGTAAAAGGAACACTATTATTAATTACCTGGGACATTGGGCATTCACAGGCAAGATCTAGTACACACCAGTATATATGGTCACTAACTCTAAAGAGACAATCTCAGAAGGGGGTAAAATCTCAGCATCAATTCCTTTCCTAACATTTCTCATCGAATCCCTTCTGTCAGAAATGGGAGGCAGTCCAAAAATAAGGATCAGATAAAGAATCTGACCTGACCTATTTCATATATCTTCTTCATGAATTGAGAAAAGAAGACTAGGAAATCCATAGAGGACAATAATTTTATTTTAAATGAGTCTTCAGGCTTAAGAATCACATCTAAATTAGATCTCCAGCTCTGATTATTTACATGCAGAATTGACTAGAAGCAAATAGACCAGAATTGAGATAAATTCTGAGAGATTATTCTGTCAGAATCATGAGGATGGCCAACAAAAAATTATGGTTTTTACCTCTAAGGAAACACTTCAGTCCCCAGACCTATACAAGGTTATGATTCCATGTAGTTTGTGATTTAGTTTCACTTATTTGTTTGACAGTTTTATATTCAGAGTTTTGATCAAACATTATAATAATTCTGGGCTAAATCCAATTAGTTAGAATGGAGGTTTTCTTTTATAACCAAAGATAAGCCATTAGGACAACTTAAATCTGTTTGGTCACACATACTAGCCCTACTATTCCTTAAAGTTTCATTTCTTTTCTCAACTGCTTGCACTTTTGAGGGTAATAGGAATAATGTGATAATTAATTTACATTAAAATTTATGACTTTGTTTTACTACCTGACCTATGAGACAGTTTTTCTCTTATAATGTATGCAATTTCCAATAAGGAATTAAATCACTTAACATTTTCTTTGTCAATATAATATAATATAATATAATATAATATAAAAGGAACACTTCCAGAAATCCAGAAAATAAGCCTATAATCACTATGCAATATTCATCTCCTTGGCATTTTGAGTGAAATTCTTTAGCTGCCCTAACAGATTTCCCTATACTATGACCTTCACAAATAAAGCACAAGGCATGTTATTGGACAGTCCTGCTAAATTTGCATAAAATTTAAAGCCAATCAATGTATTCCATTCCACATGATCATTTTTCTTTCATTCACCTGAGAGAACATGTGAATAAGAAAAGGAAGAAGGGCTTCCATTCTACCAAAAGGTCCTTGTCAAAGGTTGCCTGGACATAAAAAATTCCCACAGTTTTGTCTCATTTTGAATATTGATTTTATACACTTGCCATATCAGGAAGACAGAGCATAGTTAAGGCTCCTCCCTTTTTTATTTTAAAAACAAACTGAGCAACACAGGAATAGTAAAGAACTACATCTGAGCTGCAGAATCAGGCAATGTATTTTCTTCTGAGAAGTTGGCATTAATTTTTCTTTACATTTAGTCCAAATTTCATTTAATTAAGTTGTTATTATGTAGGAACAGAGGATACTTCTTATTAATGCAAGAATACAGTATTACCGTCCTAAAAAAGAAGAAAACATTTTAATCTCTCCCAGGGGAGACATATTGGAGACCATAAACACAGAACACCTAGTAATTTAGACAGAATTCTAAACAACTAATTGACAATAGCAAGGGAAGGCAACACACTGCCAAATACAAGCCCTTTAGTTTCCCGTTTCCATAAAGTTCTTATATAATTCTTTATTTTCATGGGTCCTATAGTCACTATTTATCTTCTAATATGGGTAGATTTAGAATTGAGCTAAGGTTTAAGGTCTTTAAACACAGATATTTATAAAAAGCCTAACTTGTAAAAGATAATGGGGAAAATCAAGAAATATGGCCATATTTGTATCAAGAAGAGTCAGACTTTTAAATTTGACCTCAAGGGGTGCCTGGGGGGCTCAGTCGTTAAGCATCTGCCTTTAGCTCAGGTCATGATCCCAGGGTCCTGGGATCGAGCCCCGCATCAGGCTCCCTGCTCAGCCGGTGCTCCCACACCCTCTGCTTACACTTGCACTTGCAGACAAAGACTCTTTGATCCCAAATGATCTTGAGCCTTTTTTCATGTGTCTGTTGACCTCGAATTTTTGTAACTTTGTAACTACATATTTTGTAACTACATATTTTTACAACACTGTCCAGATTCCACAAAAATGTAGTCACAAAAAAATTCAATGTATGTTATTGACATGTTAGGCTGCAATTTCATATGTAGATTACCTTTAGACAGAGGTCACTGCCTTTATATGTAATTTTTAAACCTGTTTTAGCCTACACCCAGAATTTTGCTCCTGACTCTGAGCTCTAGATTTATGTATCTACGTGAATACACTGCATTTCTGTATGAAGGTCTGCCAGGCATTTCAAATTCAACTTGCCAAAAATAATTTTGATTACCCTCACCTTAACCTTAAAACTACTCCATTCCCACTATCTTCCACTATGGTAATATTCAGCTAATCCTCTTGGCTCTAACTTTCAAAATATACCCTGCTCTACACTGCCCCCATTTTATGCCACGTCACCACCATCTCTTAGCTGAATTAGAACAATTGCCTCATAATTGCTGTTGCTGTTTTGACTTTTATGTCCCTGTAGTCAACTTTCCCTGCAGCAATCAAAGTGAACATTTTAAACTCTGACATAGGCAGAAAACACACCCAACATCCTCAACCGTGACCATTTGAGACTGTTTGTGGAATAAAGTTTTTCCGAGCACTTTACTGACACAGATGGACCTCCAACCAAAATTTTGTTCCTAGATACTGAGATGGATAGCACCCCACACGCACACCAAGATAAGAAAATATTTATTGCCTGTATAATGAAGCTTTCTGGGGAGAGAAGAGCAGGCCTCTACATCTGTTCTAAAAATGTCTTGAGAGAGAAAAGAAAGGGAACTAGTGGGGTTTTACAGGGGTTAGGGTTTGGGTTGGGTTGAAGGATCGCATGTGTTCTCAGCAGCTTCTGAGGTTTGAACCTCCTAATCAGAGATACTGTGTATTCTGTTCTGCCTGTCTGGAACACTCCCACATTTGAGAATGCATGTGGTAGGTTTTGCCAGACATCTGAAATGATGGAAGGGCACAATATGTAGAAGGTATTTCCATAATAAATGAGATGGATAACAGCAGAAGAAAACCAGAGGATTTAAGCAGATTGTAAAGAAAGTAGTGAAGTCATTGATTGGAGGTCTTTATGAGGAGAGCATAGAGGGTATCTGAGCAAATGAGATGGAAGAAAAGGAATATGATCTCCAGGAAGAGGCTATTGAAAGGGGTGGTTGAAATGCAATGAGAAATTTTGATGAAGGAAAGGTGAGGGGACCAAGTTTCAAAGACACTTAAACCAGATCGTTAGATAGTTCATATTTCTGGATGATGTAGCCACTGACAATAAAGGCAGAACCTGGGGTAGAGGGAAATACTGCAGACGAGACATTAAAGTTCCATATTTGGGGAGAAAATTGATCAGAGCTTAGTTATCAAATAGAGAAGGAAGAGAATATTGTAGACAGATGGTTTGTGCTTCGATCTAAATGCTGTTGACATCAAAAGTCTCTAAATTACGTTTCAGAGGCTATTGATGAAATGAATTTTTAAAAAATCAGCAAACTATGGGCATGTTCCTGGGAAAATACACAAATTTTTTTTAAGATTTTATTTATTTATTTGACAGAGAGAGATCACAAGCAGATGGAGAGGCAGGCAGAAAGAGAGAGAGAGAGAGAGGGAAGCAGGCTCCCCGCTGAGCAGAGAGCCCGATGCGGGACTTGATCCCAGGACCCTGAGATCATGACCTGAGTTGAAGGCAGTGGCTTAACCCACTGAGCCACCCAGGTGCCCCGAAAATACACAAATTTTTAAGACAAGTTTTTGGAAGTTGTAACACAGATTATCATCACATTGCAGACGTGTAACCCATTATTGCCAAGGTTCCCTTTTTGGAGAAGAGAACAGTAGACTCAATTTATAGTAAAGGGACAAAGATGCAAAGATGAAGGGATCTGGAAAAGGTCACACAGGTAGCATAGGTTCAAAAGGGATACCATCACCTCCTGCTTCTAAGTTTCCCTGACAGCCCTCCTCCTGTCCACAACTATTAGCACATTCTAGCCCACCAGCTTTGAGTCATATACACAGGAACAAAAGTCTCAGTTCTGCTTACCTTTTATTTGTTATGAAAATATCATTCCTATAAAAGGCTTGTTCATAAATTATAATAATAAGATAATATGTGTCCTTCACTAAACCTAAGAAATAAAATATGTCAGTCCCTTTGAAACCCACTGTTTCTCCTTCCCACTGGCATGCCATTCCCTTCCCTGCTGAGGTAACTATGCCCTGAATGTCTTAAAATTAATCTAGTCCATATTGATGTAGTTAATCACATTTGGAACTATCTCTAAATAATATGTTATTTCCTATTCCCTATTTTGAATCTTTATATATATGAAACCATTCTATGTACCTCATCTAAGAAAAGGTCTTTTTTTTTGACTCAATGTGACATTTGAGATCCATCCATATTGGTACATATTTGCTTTGGTTCATTCACTTCCACTGTTGCAAAAATGAAAATGTATTCCATTTGCATATATGCACATATTTTTGACTGCTGATGAATGTATCTGTGTTGTGTAATGTTTTTATTATCACAAAAAGAATACTGACATAGATATAGGTATAGATAGAGAAGAGGCAGAAATAAATATATATACGTACTATGAAGCAAATGTACAATAATGTCTTTGTATTATGAAAATTCTGGTTATCTGTCACCAAAATTTCAGGTTGACTTACATACACTTTTTAACTGTCATAAAAAATTTTCTTATAAAAAAGCAGTATCTCAGGGCACCTGGGTGGTTCATTGGGTTAAGCCTCTGTCTTTGGCTCAGGTCATATCTCAGGGTCCTGGGATCGAGCCCCACATGAGGCTCTCTGCTCAGTGGGAAGCTAGCTTCCCTCTCACTCTCTGCCTGCCTCTCTGCCTACTTATGATCTCTGTCTGTCAAATAAATAAATAAACTCTTTAAAAAAATAAAAGCAGTATCTCACAAGTTTGTCATAGGAAATGAGTAACACATGGGGAATAGCAGAATGACTGGTGTTTAGAGACCCGCAATTAATATTCCACACCCAAACACATTTCCTCTTGTTAACATTCGAATTTCTTATACTTAACCAAATCCTGGCATAGAACAGATATTCAATGAATCTACAGAATTTAATAAAGTTATGTACCATCTATTTACAGGCATTTAATTTTTGACCTTACTTCTCTTCCAACCCACACACATTATGAACCAGCCCCCATCCAAACAATAGGTTTGACTGTCCAATGAAAGATTGCAATTACGGGCTGCTGAGCTCCAAGGGGAGAAATAAAAAAATTTACCATCATCCAAATACAATTTCCTTCAGTCAGCTCCTCAAAAGATACCCTTCAAACCTCTCAGGGAAGAAACTGTCCTAAAAAAACCAACAACATGATGGGAAAATTTACACATGGGTTTAATGCTTTAGCTCTCAGCTCAGGAGAACAGAATTTCAAATCCCAGGTATCCCCCCTCGACTTATAAATACAACTTTTCTCCTCATTAGGGAAGCCAAGGAGGGAAAAGGTGAATTCTAAATTGACTCTATTTAATGGGCTGCCACCTAAAACCTCAGTGAAAAAGTGAACTCCCATAAGTCAGTATTGAATGAATGGAGAGCAGCAGCTGGTAAAAGATTACAAGCAATTTTCATGAGATTTACAGTAAGCTAGTGAACTACAACATGATAGAGGCAGAAAGCGAAAGTAAATGAGGCTGTCCATCAATGAAGATTTTGTTCTCAGCAGCTGTGAACTTTAAAATGATTAACAAGACAAGAAGTGTAGATTTCAGGGGCTCTTCAGAAAACTCTTGGGCAGACAACCTTATGAACAAGCAGAAGATGGAACGGTCCAAACCAGCCGGGCGTGGGGAGAAAGTTCAGAGTCAACGTGCACTAGAAAAATGAATTCTGTTACCCAAGCGATGTATGCCTTGAGTGAGAGCTTTGTCCCTTTCCCACATTTGCACCCACCCCTTCCAGTCCCCCTGCCCCATCCGCAGAATCAAACCTGCCCCACATACAAGACTCCAATGGCTGCACCTCTGCATGATCCTTCCTCGCCTTACCTGGCCAACTGCACCTGCCTCGTGTCCCACCTTGCACACTTGAGGCACCTCAACCCTCCTCCAAACCCCCAGCAGTTTGTCCTGGCTGCTCTCTAGAGGCCACTCCCCGGCTGTCATGTAAGCCGTGTCACTACAGTGGGTTTTTTCCTCAGGACTGTTCTCCTGAGATAAGATTTCCTGATACTTAACTTGAGCTGCTCTCAGGTGGCAGGCTTTGCGTGAGGATGAGACTTTGTCCGAGCACATCCACTGGTTCTATTCCCCTTTTGCTCATCCGACTCCTGTGAGGGGGTTCTGGTTTTATATTTGAGCTCCTCTTCTTCTCCTTCACCACACTACAGTTTCCTGTATTTTGTTCAGCACCCTCAATTTATAATCCATATGCGGGAAGACCAGCCGGTCAATAGAACAGTCAGACCAAAGAAGCTGGGTTACTGGTAGTGAAGGAAAAGATTCTGCTGTTCCAAACCAAAAGCAATTATCCTTAAAGCCCTCTAAGACAAGCTTGTCTATGCTCCCATGGAGCTCTGACTAGCCTTGTACCCCTCCTCTGAATTGTAGGGTGTCCCACTTCTACCTTCTGAAGTGCTAACTACCTCCAAGAACCATGCCCTGGCACAGGAATAAATTCAACTCATCCGTGGGCCCCTCAGTCTGTTCCTCACACGGGGTCACTACACCAGGACCCGTCATCCTAACCCACTGGGGCTGGACACGACTATTCCTCCAAACTTGGAATGCAGAGAGAAAAAAAACTCTTCAGATCTTTTCTCAACACTGTCTACTTCTAAAGATGCTAAGAGGACAATAGATAGGATCTACTTCATCAGGAAAGACCCAGACACATCTCTACCTGCATCAGCTTCTGCATCATCACCAAAGGCACAGCCTTTCACTACTTTGGGGCCCTGGATCAATCCATTCTACAGCCCAGCACTTTTGAATACATGATCTCTGACCACCTCCATCGTAATTAGCTGAGGGATGGTTAGGACACAGAGTCCCACACTCCAGCCCACACAGACCAATTCAGACACTCTGGAGTTGGGCTTCACGTGTCTGCATTGTTAACAAGATCTCCAGGGGGTTTTGATGCGTGCTAAATGTAATTTGGAGCTACTTCCCATACCCTTCAGAAGGACCCAGATCAGAGTACCCTGAAGCAGAAGGTCATCACCAAGTGTTAATTTCAGTTCAGAAGGTTAGGGTATGATTACACATGTTTTGGAGCCCCAGGAGCCCAGCAAAAAACATTGTCTTCAAAAGAAGCTTGAAAAACATGCTCAACTGTGATTACTGGGGTCCTACTTGAACTGCAAATGGGGACATGTGCTAAGAGTTGCCAGGTGGTTGCAGACATAGCACGGATGTCTGTGTAGTGAGGGAAGAGCCTCAGAGAGGCCAAGCAGGCAGTCCTGTGCAGCTGGAAAGCTCCCCAGATGGACAGGCTGCTGTCTCTAGGGAGTCACTCTGTGCAACCTGGAGGAGCATGTACATCCCCTTAAGAACCAGTCTTGATTCCCAAGTGTATAATAGTTGACACGCCCAGCCAGACAAATAAACTGGACTGGGTGTGAAGTGGCTTCCCTAATGCTCTATTCCTGCTTTGATTCAGAAATGATAAAGGTCTTCAAGTATAATCAGACTGAGGTCCTTGGTGACAACTTCAGGGAAGCAGTGCCCTCCCAGATTTGGTGAGAAATTATTCGTATTGACTTTACTCTTCTAAGACCACAGGTTGGTCTGTGCACACTCTGGGCAGACACACACCTGATGTAGATGTCGATAATGATGTCTTGCAATAGCCTTTGAGAGGCCCCAGATCTAACTGGGAATATTGGGTCCATCCTAGAGAGAGCAGGTTTCATGGGACTTTAGGACTTCTCTCTGGGAGAGAAGAACGTTCACTGTGTGGGCTGATCGACCAAGAGCTTGTTTCCAGGGTACCACTTGGAAGCCTGAAGCTGGGGGGTTTGCCTTCCTGGTGGGAGGAGCCAGCCTGCAGGAATGGTCACATCACGGAGGGGATAAGACAGTAGAGACGTAAATACTCCTCCCAAAGAGGTAGGCAAGTCAGGAAGGAACTGTAGAAAGATTATTTCACTGGCAAAGTAGACAAAAAGGAAGCCCATGTGTCTGAGTAATCTCCCTGGATGAAAGTGGCCCATAGAGAGAGATTCAGTATCACAGGAGATGAGAAAGATAGACAATGAAAATGAGAAATATCTGAGGGTTCCATGATCTAGTTATAGAAGGCATTTTGGGGATCTTGAAAATTGGGCATCTCACGCATGGAAGTAGAATGAATGGCATTTCATGAACTGGAAAAAAAAAAAAATGCCCACTAGGTGTTTGGTTAGAAAGTGCAGATAGCCTTCAAAAACCTCAAAATTTTGAAAAATTAAAGAAAGTCTGTTCCCCATCTGCATGGCAGTAATTTAGGAAAATTCCTACAGCTGAATGTACAGAGAGGTGTAGAGAAGGGACAGTGGTGGACAGACTGAAGTGGGATACAAGGGAAAGGCTGGAGGAAGCCAGAGAACAGGTTTCAGAACAAAGGTATATGGGATGGGCTAGAAATAAAATTCACATGTGTGCATTATATTAGAATAAAGGGTTGTGAGTGTCAGAGGACCCACAAATTAGGTGTAGGTAAGGGAAAAGCAAAAAAGACATGTCAATAATAATTGCAAGTAATGTGAGCAACAGAAAATAGCAGATTGGCAATGTAGTTTATTTACTCTTTTGTAAAACCAATACTTACCTGGATTCCTAGTATATGCCAGGCACAGAGCTTGGACCTGGGTATATAGAAAAATATGTGTGTGAGCTATTACTATTCAAATATTATTTAAGTTTTTTTCTAATTTCTAAATAGTCATAATTCAAAAATTATTACTTACAGCAACCCACAGTCCATGAGCCAAATCTGCCTTACCACCTCTATTTGTAATCAAACACTCAGCCACATCCAACTGTTTTCATACTGTCTATGCTGCTTCCATGAAACAATGGCAGAGTTAAACAGCTCTGACAGAGACCATATGGTTTGCAAAGTCTAACAAATTATCTGACCCTTATAGAGAATGTTTGCCTATCCCTTGTCAAAATCACCATCACAGATATATCTATAATTAATCCTGATGGCACATCTACGACTCGGCCAGCCTCTTTCCCTCCCCTCCTGCCCAGGTTCCAGCTTGTTGGGAGCGTCATCTTTCTCCAAACCTGACTACGGAGTGGGACATAATTACACCTATTTCTGGAAAACAAGGCATTTTCTTTTAAAAGATTTTTTTAGGGTCAATACTGAGAGAAAATATACAGGAAATAGCAAACTAACATGGAAAGTTACAAAGTTCAAGACAACCTGTATTTTCTTTCAGAAACATATATTTAGGTTTGTAACAATATTAAATTCCAGGAGAACCTTCTGGATTCGATAGCTCTGAAAACACACAATCTGAAGTCTCTTTGATCTCTACTGAAATATTCAGATGAATAGAAAAACATAGGAAAGAAATAGTCAACAGGCTCAAATGGAAGGAAAGTTCCCACTCACAAAGGAGAAATTTCATGAGACTCTTTTTCTAGATAAAAGATAAGTGGAATCATAACTACAGCAAAAGGTTAAAGAAACAACTCCCTTTTAGAAAAAAAAAAAATGAGTTTATGTTACAGAGAATAAGGCGATACTGTCTACCTTGGAAGGATTATTGTTGTGGTGTGGGAGACCACAAAAAAACTGGGTTCCCTACTCTGGTATCTCTTTAGATTGTTGAAAATCAAGAACATTAAAAAGTAGAGGTGACATCCGAGAGCATCCCACAGATGAGTTCGGTACCTGTACTAAAGATGCCAGGGTGTCGTTTAACTTGTTCTTTGAAATGAAGAGTAGAGTAGGGGAGTGGTTCTATCTGATTTAAAAAAAAAAAAAAAAAAAAAAGGGTTGGGGGGAACTAGTGCCAGGACATACAACGTGGCTGGAATGGGGACAGGACGAAAGAAACTCTGGAAATAAAATATAGGACCCATCACAGAAACTTCAACAAACATAACACACCGTACCAAGTTAATGATCCCCGAAGGGCTCGCATCTGGCACCCCAACTCATTCCTCACTCCACAGACAATTCTCGGTCAGAACCCCAAAGAGAGGGATTAGAACACACTTACTTGATGACAGAGGAAAGAAAGCAGAATTAAAAAAAAAAAAAAAAAAACAGAACACACCTCACTTTGTTTAAAGAAAAAGAAAAATGTCACCCAGAATTTAGGAAAAGAGTGCTCAACATAGAATAGTCACCAAAGGGGGAAAATATAACATGAAAGAAAAAGAAGAGATTTCTGGAGAGCTGTAAACTAAAAATATGTTTTAATTCATGTATATTTTGTGTTCATAGGAGAAAAAAACAGCAAAAATGGACTCAACAAAAATAAATTAAAGATTGGCTGATAAATCAACAGATTCAGGAAAAGGGAACGGAGAGGGGAGCAGAAGGAAGGAAACTAAAGGAAGGAGAAGAAGGAGGAGGGGGAGGAGAAGAGGAAAAAGAAGAAAAAGAAGGCAAAAATTATTAAATGAAATAACAGAAAGAAAAATTACATTAACAAAAAGAGTGCATTTGGTACAGCTGAATATATCAGTTCACAGGTCTAGAGCAGACAACTGAGAAAAGTCTCCCATAATTAGGATTCAAATGTAAATACCATGCTGGCATGGTCACAGATATCTTCAAGATAGGAGGGGATTTTGCTCGCAAAATGTGGATCAGGTCAGCTCACTCTGGCTGGAGCAGAGCAGGAGGTAAGTGCAGTGTGTGCGGAGAGTGGCGATCAAGGTCAAGGTAGAGGGTGCTCTCAGGAAAGCACATGTCTGCTCTCAGTCACCAGAGATAAAGTGCACAAGAATTCTGTATGTTCAGGACATACCATGTATATGATTTTGGCTCGCAGCCTATATTGACTTTGTCAGGATGCCCTAAGTATCCTAGAATCAGATTTTTTTTCTGATAAGTTACAAGAATTCAGCAGTGCAAGACACTTTTCTGTCGCAGATTTTGGCCCTTAAATCAAGTAAACAGCAACACTATCTAAAAATCGTACCTCCACAAATAAGGATCTAGACCATCCCCTAAGGTCTCTCCTGAGGTTTGGTTAAGGTACAGCCAAAAAAGAGGTCGGTGGGGCATCTGGAGAGGAGAGAGCCAGAGATTTAAAACTACTTATTTTTCATATTCAAGAAAAGATAAGATCACTCACTGGCCAAAGTCCCAAATCACAGACAAGTAACCACTGTTAGAGGTTAACTCCAGAGAAGTACCCACACTCTGAAATCAACCATAGGCTCACGCCTCGTAGTTTGGGAAAGCCAACCGGAGACAGGGCCACACTTGGAGACTGCCATCAGTCACCAAGTGCCTCGCTCTAGTGGCCGTACTCTGGCAGATCAGCCAGCCAACAACCGTTTCAGTTCCAGCGATCACAGGAACACAAGGGGAAGCCCGTCAGTCTCTAGACACCCCTGCTTCTGAAAATTCACCAATCCCTGAACGCCGGGCTTCCCGAAATCTTAGGGCAGATCAGGTTCTGCTACAGCTCTCGCGGGCAGAGGATCAGGAAGCTCACCTTGTTTTGCATCAGATATTTGTTCAAAAACTCTCAATCCTTCCTACATCAATTCCTGTTTACTGTTAAACATTGATTTGTATTTTCGAGTGACAGATATCCTGAGGAAGACGTGAGGTTAGCGATCTGTTCAATTCTTGGTTGGTTGCTATGAACTATTCTTTATCTGTGTATATTTGAACCCCCAAATGCCAAAACATGGGTGTAAATTTTGTGATGAATTTTCTGAACAATGGGCATTCATTAAATGAAGAAAATGTCCTTTTACACCTCTTTGAAGAGTATGCGATTGTTATTCAGTATGGAAAATTGAAAGCCAGATATAAACCTGCATAGACTGACAGCTAACCATAAGAGATGTATAATTTCTTCAACTACTTCCAAAGGAAGTGATAAAATAATGAATTTTTTGATTAAGAGAAATTCAGATGAAGAAGATAAAATAATCACGGCAGAAATTGTAATGGCTTCCCATCCTGTATATCATTATCAGTCTTTTAGCTCAAATGACTGTTTGAACATACTGCTACCAAAAGTATTTTTGGGTTCCAAAATTGCAAGTAAATTTTCAAGTGCCAGGATGAAATCTACAGCAATAATAAAAAATGTAATAGCTCCGTTTACTGTTACAGACATTATCAGAGATCTCAGTGCCTCGCCTTTTTTTTTTTTTTTTTTTTTTTCACAACGTAGCCATGATTGCAAGTAATCACAATGGAGGGAGAAAAAGTTCTGTTGCTTGTGCCATGTTTTTCATGAAAAGAGCTGACTTATAAGGGTACTACAGGTAAAATCCCTTCCAGATGAGCCTTCAAAAAACAAAAGCAGATGTTTATAGAAAACTCTCATATTTAATTAGAACTTAATTTTTTTAATTGCACTGTTTTTGATGGAAACAACACAAATACACATGTGGGTGTAAAGATACAAACAATTTTATTTGAAGCTGAAGCCAGGCATGAATGATTCTATGGAAGATGTTGGTTGCCCTGTCCAAATTCTGCAAAATGTGACTCCAACCACATCTGTGTCCTTTCTGTGGACATTGAAGTAGTAGTCATGAAATTGTTCTCCAATTCAGCACTGTTCAAACTAAACAATGAAAAGATTTTGTGGTTTTGTTTGCATTCAGTATTCATTTCCATCAAATTCAAAAACCTGTTGGCTCTCTTTTTTAAGATTTTATTTATTTACTTGAAAGACAGAGAGAGGGAGAAGGAGCATGAGCAGGGGGGGGAGGGGCAGAGGGAGAAGCAGACACTCCACTGTGCAGGGAGCCTGATGTGAGGTTTCCATCCCAGGGGCCTGGGATCACTGATATCAGCTCACTGACCTGAGCTGAACACAAAGGCTTAACCCACTGAGCTACCCAGGTGCCCTCTCATGGTTGGCTCTCTTTAGATCCAGTGGAGAGAATCTTCAGTTTCTTCTGAAGCCCTGAAATCATACTTGAATTCTGGTGACCCCAAAGTTCTTATTGACTTTTTAAATAATTCATTGAGTGAAGCCTACTTATTTCTTATTCATAATTTTCAATACCTCTTTAGCAGAAGGTTTATGCAAATTGAAAAAAAGAGTAAACAGTGTTACCTAAGTACTCCATTGCTTAAAGGAACATGCTGAATGGGTTAAAGAAAGAAGTGATGAAAAATGTATCCCATAAGTGTCAGGTTGTTCTTACTAGGCATGACATTACTTATGAACAGGAAAAGAAATTCTGATTTGAAGAGGATAATTATTACAGTATTTGCCATGACTATTTTTTCAAATGGAGTCTATCTCTTGAAAAATTCAATATTTTTTACATAGATATTACTAAATGCTCCCCCAGCATGGGAATAAGTAGATTCATGATATAGTATTGAAGAAAAGGGAACAAAAATTGACAATAATACTCTTTTTGTTGTGAAAAATATTTTTAAAAGCCACTAGTCAAAAGATACAGTGTAATCCTAAAGAATGGAAAAGCAAGCTATGGCATGAAAGATGTCATTATATACTTCAACACATCTAAATTGGAGAGCCTTTTCAGTGGTAAACTTCACAACTATAAATGCTCAGTGGCTGGCTCATATGCTAAATGTCGAGTATATTTTCTCATTAATTAATGTTGTATGGGTGAAAAGATGAAATAAGTTGTATGTGAAATAAATTGTATGTGGCTACATCATATGTAACACAGAAGCTATGTTAAAATGTCAATGGAATATTGACTATAATTGCAAGGAATCTCATAAGCAAATTGTACAAAAGGGAATGATTAAAAAGGGTCAGAGCATCAAGGAAATATAACTGAAGGAAGTGTCCTGAAATTTAGATATTTATAAATTATTTGAGATGAATAACTTTTAATTGAAACATGCCCATGTAATATTTCTTTTTTTTTTAAGATTTTATTTATTTATTTGACAGAGAGAGATCACAAGTAGACAGAGAGGCAGGCAGAGAGAGAGAGAGAGAGGGAAGCAGGCTCCCTGCCGAGCAGAGAGCCTGACGTGGGACTCGATCCCAGGACCCTGAGATCATGACCTGAGCCGAAGGCAGCAGCTTAACCCACTGAGCCACCCAGGTGCCCCCCCATGTAATATTTCTATTTTATCTCCTTGTGCATATGCATAAGCCATAGCAATGATTTAAATTAAGCAAACACAGGCATCTTATATTTTTATTTGCTAAACTTGGTAACCTTAATCAGAGACCCATGCTTGCCTTATTTGCTCAGCATTGAGGGATCTGCCTCTGTGATGTTTTCAGGAATGTGACACAGGAGGCTGGGAAGGGCACTCTCCATCAACAGACAAGGCTCCAACTACTGCTCCAGCCAGTGTAGTCTAAGAGGACAGAAATTCTCTTCCCTTGGGAATTTCTATTAAGATTCCTATGTGACAGCTGAGGAAACTGAGGCATAGGCAAGTAAGATAAGATCTCAGTAAAGAGTAGAGCATGTGCTGTGGTGTAATAGGAAATGCATAGCACCTAACAACAGAGCATCAAAATACATGAAGCAAAACTGATGGAACTAAAAGGAGAAATGGACAATTTAACAATAGTTGGAGACTTCAGGGGCACCTGGGTGGTTCAGGTGGTTGAGCATCTGGCTCATGATTTCAGCTCAGGTCAGGATCTCAGGATCATGAGATCAAGCCCTGCATCAGGCTCCACACTCAGCATGGTATCTGCTTGAGATTCTCTCTGTCAACCCCCCAAATAAGTAAATAAATAAAATCTTTTTAAAAAATGGAGACTTCAGGGGCGCCTGGGTGGCTCAGTGGGTTAAGCCTCTGTTCAGCTCAGGTTGTGATCTCAGGGTCCTGGGATCGAGCCCTGCATCAGGCTCTCTGCTCAGCAGGGAGCCTGCTTCCACCACCGCCCCCCCCACCTGCCTCTCTGCCTACTTGTGATCTCTCTCTCTGTGTCAAATAAATAAATAAAATCTTTTTTTTTTTAAATGGAGACTTCAATATTCCAAAGTCAATAATGGGTAGAATAAGTAGACAAAAGATCAACAAGGAAATAGGACCTGAAAAAAAAGAAAAAACTGTACACCAACTAGACCTAATAGATATCTACAGAACAGTCCACCCAACAACAACAGTGTATTCTTCTCAAGTATACACAGAATGTTCTCCAGGACAGCCCATATGCTAGAATGTAAATCAAGCATTAATCAGTTTGCAAGGATCAAAAACATACAAAGGATGTGTTTTGACAAAAGTGGAATGCAATTGGGAGATATGTATTTTTATATACATTATATACATATACATATATATATATATATATATTCACATATATTAATATAAAAAAAATTCTCCCCAACAACTGATTGGTCTATGAAGAATCCATAAGGAAAATTAGAAGTTACTTTGATCTCATGAAATAAAAGCAAAAAACTTCCACTCCATAAACTACAAAATATTGTTGAAAGAAATTTTAAAAATCTAAGTGGAAAGACATCTTAATTTTAAGATTAGAAAATAACAATGTTAAGATGATGATAGTCCTTCAATTAATCCACAGATTCAACACAACCGCTATCAAAATCTCAGCTAGTTTTTTTGCATAAATTGACAAGCTGATCCTAAAATACATATAGAAATGCAGGAGACCTGGAATAGCCACCACAATCTTAAAAAAGAACAAATTGGAATATACATACTTCCTGATATCTAAACTTGCCACAAAGCTACAGTAATCAAGACATAAGGGAAGACATATAGATCAATAGAGTAAAATTGAAAATCTAGAGGGAAAAACCACATTTGAAGTAAATTGATTTTCAGTGAGTATGTCCGAACAATTCAATGGGGAAACAATAATCTTTATAACAAAAGGTAGTGTGGCTACTGGATATCCATATGCAAAAGAATGAAGTCTGACCTCTACTTCAGACCATATTCAAAAAGAACTCAAAACTAAATATGAGTTAAAACTATAAAACTCTTAGAAGAAAATATAGGTGTAAATCTTCATGAACTGTGATCTCACAATGATTTCCTAGATATGACACAAAAAAACACAAGCAAGAAAAAAATAGATAAATGGGACTTCATTCAAATTAAAAACTGTGCTTCAAGGGCACCATCAAGAAAGTAAAACAAACAAACAAACAAACAAAAACCCCACACACAAAACTGAGAATATATTTGCAATTAACATACCTATTAAGGGACTTGTATCTAGAATATATAGAGCACACTTACAACTTAATAATAAAAAGAAAATGCAATTAAAATGATCTGAATAGACATTCCTTCAACAAGATATACCAGTGACCAATAAACACACTGAAAGATGTTCAACACCATTAGTCATCAGAAATGTGCCGGTCAAAATCACAATGGGACACCAATTCACAACCACTAGGATGACTAGAAAAAAATGTTAGATATAGCAGGTGTTAATGAAGAGCTAGAGAAATAGGAACCTTCATACTTTGTTGTCCAAGATGTAAAATGGTGCAGACACTTTGGAAAACAGTTTTGTAGTTCATCAAAAGTTAATGTTTCCATATGGCCCAGCACTTCCACTTCCTCGGTAGATATCCAAGAAAAATAAAAACATGTGTCCACACAAAACTTACATGCAAGTGTTTATAAGACAAAGAACCCACATTTATATCAACTGATGGATAAAGTATGGAGTATCCATATAATGGAATATATTCAGAAATAAAAAATAAAGTACTGATATATGCCACAACATGTATGAACCATGAAAAGATAATGCTAAGTGAAAAAAACAGTCCCATGGGATTACATATTGTATGATTCCCTTTGTATGAAATGTTCAGGCAAATCTACAGAGTCAAAAATAGACCAGTGGTTTTCTAGGGCTGGGAGAAATATGGGGCCAGGGCTGTAGAAGTAATGGCTAAAGAGTACAGAGTTTGTTTGGGGGATAACTAAAATGCTCTAAAATTTATTGTGGGGATGGTTGCACAATTCTGTGGATATACTAAACAACTCTGAATTGCACACTTCATTTTTTTGGTTTTAGATTTTATTTATTTATTTGAGAGACAGAGAGCATCAGAGACACAGAGAGAGGTTGAGAGTTGGGGGGGGAAGCAGCAGTTGGAGGAGGAGAAGCAAGCTCCCTGCTGAGCAGAGACCTCAATGCAAGACTCAGTCCCAGGATCCTGGGATCATGACCCCAGCCCGAAACAGATGCCTAACCAACTGAGCCACCCAGGCGCCCAAAATTGCACACTTTGAATAAATATCTGGTATTGTATTATATCTCCATAAAACTCTTGGAAAATACAAACATAAAGTAGTAGTGTGGCAAACACCACAATTGAGGAAAGATGACTTGATGTTACCCCTCCCTCCCCAGTTCTGGATCTGATCCCTGGTGCTCTAGAGCAACTAGTTCCAGCTGGGTCAGGATCGGGGTCTAGCTTCTTTAGTTCCAAACTGTGCCTATTCCCTAGAAAAGGGACAGTCCCAGACTCCCACCCCTGCTTAGGCCCCCTCTGGAAAGAGTAGGCATCTGACTTCTTACCTCCAGGGCTTGGCTCTGCTCTATTCCCCAGGCCTCCTGACTATGACCCTGACACCCACCTTCTTCCTCAGCGCAGGGGATGGTTGTGGTGCACTGGTGACGACATTTGTCAAAATCCATAGAACTGTATAATACAAAGAGTGAACCTCAATGTAAACTATGGACTACAGCTAATAATAATGTATTATTATTAGTTCATTAATCGTAACAAATACACCACACTAATGCAAGATGTTAACAATAAGGAAAACTATAGAGGGGACAATGGGTATATGGAACTCTATGTTCTATATGCTCAGTTATTCTGAAAATCTAAACTACACTAAGAACAACTTGACTTTTAATTTTTTCTTCCTAAACAACTACTTGACAAGTCATCTTAAAGGCATTCTGACCGAGCCACCTCAAATGAGAGTACAATCCACAGTTGTCGATGAAATGCGAGAACATGACCAGAAAAAGACACAGACCTCCTCAGGATATTATCTGTCAAGGCAGATCAGGACCTGAAATGGAAGGAAAAACATTTGGAAGCAAAAAGATGAACCATTAGGATGAAGACCTGGAAACCTACAAAAAAAGGAGTCTTTTTTTTTTTTTTTAAGATTTTATTTATTTGACAGAGATCACCAGTAGGCAGAGAGGCAGGCAGAGAGACAGGGAAGCAGGTTCCCTGCTGAGCCCGATGTGGGGCTCCATCCCAGGACCGTGGGATTATGACCTGAGCCAAAGGCAGAGGCTTTAACCCACTGAGCCACCCAGGCGCCCCAAAAAAGGAGTCTTTTTTAAGTCTTTAAGTCTTTAGTCTTAGGACCCTGAAGGAAAGCTGGGAAGAAGCTTTTCATCCACTGGGAGCCAGATTACATGTCCCTGGACTGAAGTGCAAAAGGCAGAATGAAACTTTGTCATCTTGGGACCGAAGGTGCAGACCTGCCACAAAGCATACAGAAACAGCCATTAAACCAGAGCTTCTGGAAGAGAATCTCAAGCATCTGATGATCCAGATTGAGCATCTGTCTAGGAGGATTGCTCCCCACCCCCTGAGCATGGTTGAGGCTTCTCTGAGTCAAGAGGGCCTCCCTTTTCCCTCCCTCTCTGTCCCCCTTAACTGCCAAGCTCTCTCCTTTCTCCCCCTACATTCTCAAACCCAGTGTTTACAGTGAATCCAAATGGGGATTTCACAGCAACATGCCCCCTTTCTGCCCCTCCTCCAGAATAACCACGTGAACCTCCCACAAGCTGGCTTTCCACTTAGAGGCAACTCTCTGCTCCTCATTTATTCTCTCTTTCATAGCATTTTTACTTCTGTACTCCTTTTTTTTTCCTCTTTCCAAGTCTCTCTAGGTATTTCTCTGTTCATTCATTTATTGATTTATTCAATGATGTTGATTATGGCCCACTTTGTACAAAGTTATATGTAAAATGCAGGCAGTGCCCATGAGCCACACTTCTCCCCAAACTCCTCCCTGTCCCCTGTCCCCTGTCCCCTGTCCCAGCACTGCTACCTGGCGAGGCCTGTGGGTCCAGGGAAGCTCTGAGGATAGATGATCCTTATGGAGTACATCTGCTCCTGGTATGAGTTCCTGGACCTTCCGTTTGTAGGATTTGCTGAATAAGGTTTGAGAATTGATGGAGGGTTGACCAGGATAACCTGGCTGCCCCAGGGAGAAGCCCCCACCTAACAGCCGGGACCAAGGAAATGAATGACACTCCTGTCAGTTAAAAAAGTTGCTGACCCAGCTGTTCCATACTCCTTGCTTTGGGCCCTGGATCATTACCTTCTTTCCATACTCAGCTGACTGGTTCCTGTAAGGATGAGTCAGATCCCTAAGCATAGCCAAGCTCCGGCTCCAAAACCAAATCCTAGAGACCACAAGGCATGATGCCTAAGCCCAGAACCCCAAGATAAAGACAGAAAAAGAGCTCAGTTTAGAGGACAGGGAATAGTCCAGAACTCCAAGACCCAAGGTCCTGGTGTGAAGTCTGAGGCCTTTAGCCCAGGAGCAGATCTTGGGAAAGGGAGACAAGAATGAGAGAAAACCATCCAAAGTCTAAGTCCTGTAGCCCAGAGTAACCCTAGGAAAAAGCTCTGAATTAGCTCTGCCCCAGGAATCCAGAGGTCAGGAAATTGAACCAAGTCTCAACCGAGAAGCCTCAAGTCTCAAATTGAGCCCATGGGACTACTTACAGTCCTAACCCTGAGCCAGAAGAACTTCCTGGGGACAGAGCCAAGAGCCTGTAGACCTGGGCAGGCATAGGTGTTGTGTTCTTTCCTGACACCCCACGTTGCTGTGTTCTTGTGTGTCACATGGGACAATGGCACCACATGGAAACACAATTCTCCATAAAGAGCTTGCAAAGGACGCATTGCTGTCAAAGTTATTCCCTCCCTGCCTTTACTCCCTGCTATGGAACACCTAGAGAGCACAGAGATTGAATTGATGACTTTGGGAGTAAGAATATGTATTTAGGGTCTAAGTCTACTTCTTTATATCTGTGTAAGGCTAGAACTGTGGGGCCTCAAGGGTTACTGCTCTGTCTCATTTCCTGTTCTGTCCCAGGGCCGAGGGGATGGCTAGTGAGGGCAAAGAGTGGGGGCTCTGGAGTACAACTTCACTTCCCTTGGGCTATATCCCTATGCTTCTTTCCATTCTACTTCTCTTCACTATAGAAACATAAGACCCTTTCCTGCAGAGCTATGACTGGCCCTCTTCAGTTTTAGCTCTCTTCCGCCTGGCTCCCCACTTCGAAGTCCCTTTGGCTGTAATGACTCCATGGGGCCTGGAGAGAGGTGACCAAGCCCTGCTGTGGACAACAGTCTTCCTTGAACCCAGAAGCCTTTTCCTCATACCTCTTTAAAAGTCCAATGCATGGCCTGAGATCTGCTAGAGAGACTTTCATGTCCAAGTCCAGAGGAGCCTCAGTCCTGCAGAGTGTGGCTGTGGTCAAGGTGGAAAGCAGCCCCAGCAGGTGCAGACCCTGACCACTCAGTCCTCATAGTCCCCCAGACAGAATGTCCCCATCTTTGTTCTGACCCTCACTGGTCTGTGTGCCTAGTCAAGGTCTGAATGTCCCCACCACCAGGCCCCAAGTTTTGCATCAGTCTGTCTCCCCACTGGCCTCTGAAACTACCAAGTCTTCCCCTTGCTCCTGCCTGGGCTCCTGCTTTCCCTTCCCTGCAAAACTCAGTGTTCCCTCTCCCATATCCATGTACTGTTTCTGCCATGCCTTGTCCTGGGGCAAGGCATTAACCTCTCTGAACCTCACTTTTCCATAGGACAAATGGAGTGATTGCAGTATTTGCTGCTCAATTTCCTCTATTATGAAAAATTGAGATGTTCATTCTTTTAGGAGAGTATGTGAAAGGAAATAAGAAATTTCGGTTCCATTGCTCAAGGACCGAATGATGAGGGCAGGGAGAGGATAAGGATCAGATTCAGCTATGAGCGACATCAGAAGCTGGAAGTAGTGACAAGAAGCCAAAAGACGACAGGCAGATGGAGGCAGGAAACACATATATCACTGTGAGTCCTTCAGAGTTGTACAGGCTGATTTCTGTCACCTGGGAGTGGTTTCTGAGGAGCTGCAACATGGACATCTAAAGATTACCTCCTGGGCAGTCAGCAGTCATTTGATGGGGGTTTCTTAGGTCAGGAAGGAAGACAAAGGAAAATCAGATGCCAGAAGAAAAATGAAACAAAAGTAACCACAGAAGTTTAAAGAAAAAACGGTGACCCGAACTCAATAGCCACATATGTTATGTTGCTACACTGTGGTTACTTTTAAGACAATAAGAATCCATTTTTATGTATAAAAAGGGATATAAATATTCTACCAGTATGCTCCCTTCAAAAAGTTATACTAACTGAGAAATAAATCAAAATAAAAGGACAAGTAGGTGAGAATTCTTGGCATAAAAGAACTAGAATGTACAGGAAAACATAAATTTAAGGGTAAAAGTAGCTATAACAATGGGTAGAAAAAGAATGTCTTTGCCAAAAATCATTTATGAGTAGAAGGAACCAAAGCAGAACATTACCAAAAGCATATAAATTAACAATAATAAACTGGGTCTGAAGTCACCCAGGCACTAAGAGGAAGTTAAGATAGTTTGAAGAAAGAATGAAAAATAGAAACCCATGAAAATAAATGGGCCAAAATACAAAGAAGGGAGACAGAAGAAAATATATAGGGACTTAAAAAATGTAAAGAAGGAACCTCTAGGATACAAATAGGACCAAAAGCCCCACATTTGATCTCCTTCATCAACCAAATCTAAAAGTTCCAACAATAAGCAATTTTTGGAAATCAGAGGGCCCTCTTAATATACTTAAAACTTCAAAAAGTAAGCAAACATGAAAATATATTCCCAAAGTACAATTTAAGTAAAAATGTAGGTTAGGGATGCCTGGGTGGCTTAGTTGATTGCGCGTCCGACTCTTGGTTGCCAGCTTGGGTCATGATCTCAAGGTGGCGAGATCAAGCGACATGTTGGGCTCTCAGCTCACTGCAGAGTCAGCTTCAGTTTCTCCCTCCTGTTCTCACACACACTCTTTCTCTCAAACAAAAAAAAATTAAAAAAATCTTTAAAAATAAATAAATAAAAATACAGGTTAGCAAACAAGGAAAATAACAAATATTCCACCTGCCCATAGAATATGCTAATTACACAGCATTCTTCACACTTTTCATTCACTGAACCTTCACAGCAACCCCATGAAGTAAGCATTTTGCTTTCCTCATGGCACATGTGAGAAAACTGGGCATAAGAGAATCAAGTTACTTGCGCAAAGCCATGCAATTAGTGAATGCTAGTCTTAGTGTGTAAACTCTAATGGTTTGCTTCCAGAGACAGCTGGGACCACTGTTCCTTGTTTTTACAGTAGACTTTTAAAAAGATTTTTATTGTATTATAATATACACGGGGAAGATGCAGGTAGCATAAGTGTGCAACTTTAGTGAATTTTCACAGTGCTCACCTAACCACTATCCTGCAAACCCTTTCCCACCTAAGGGTAGCTAATCACTAGCCTGACTTCTAACATCATAAATTCCTTTTGCCTATTTTCGTATTTTCTACACATGGAATCACTCGGTCTATACTTTTTTATGTATGTCATCTTTCACTCAGTTTGATCTTTGTGCGATGCACCCGTGTTTTTGTGGATGGTGTGGATCATTCATTTGCATTGCTGTTTAGTTTTCCACGGTATGCCCAGCAAACTATACATATGTACTCTACTGTTGGTGAGCATTTGGCTGGCTTTTAGTTTAGGACTCTAACAAATAGTGCTTCTGGGAACATTCTAGTATAGATAGTTCTTGTGGAATGCTTGTTTTGAAAGCAAAAATTTGTTTTAACATAATGGGACAATTTATTATTTTTAAAGAGTATTTATTTATTTGAGAGCAAGAAAGCCAGAGACAGAGCAAGAGCATGTGAGAAAACTGGGCATAAGTTTGGGGAGATGGGAGGGAGATGGAGAAACAGACTCCCTGCTGAGCAGGGAACCCAACATGGGACTCGATCCCAGGACCCTGAGATCATGACCTGAGTTGAAGACAGACAACTAAACTTATGGAGCCACTCAGGCACCTCTAACATAACTGAACAATTTAAATAAATTTTGTTTATAATGCATAATGTAAATTTCATGTTTGCTTATGTGCAATTTGCCCTTGAGAAAATGCAAAATTGCATCCAGCTAAATGGAGATATATATGTAGATATTCATAAAACACACACCTATGCACACTCAAACACCTACCAGTGTCCTTAGTTCACCATGTGTGTTACTCTACAAGGTTGTATTTTGTTGTTATATTTTCATCTGTGAACTTTCTACATTAAAAACACACACAATGAACATCTCAAACATGTCTAGGCATTCTGGCTCAAAAGTGCCCAGTGGAAAAATTTAATACTGCAGAGAAGCTCGAAATAATAAGGCATTATGAGCAACAGTCATAAAGGAATCCATATTTGGACCATCAGAGCCAGCATCGTGAAAATAAAGTCTTTTATCGTTCAGAAAGACTAAAACAACTTCAAATACTGTGAAGTCGATATGAACAAGGCCTGAAGAAATGAAAGAGGTGGCAATATTGTTGAGCATGTGGATTGAAAATCAAACAGTGAAAAAATATCAGAAACAACCTTTCTCACAATCAAAGGGAAGAACCATCTACACACGAAGGCCTTAAACAGAAACTGCCAAATCCTCCTGACGTGGTTCCTTTTAGTTCTTAGTAGCACCACTTTGGTGGTTTCAAACATGCTGCAATTTCCAAAGCCTTCAATTTTCAGGCAAAGCCAAGAGACGAATGAGAACGCCACCAATATTTCCAGCAGCAATACGGAAGTTCAAGTAATTGACAAAGAAGGCTATATATGGAACTTTTATATATATATATATATATATATATATATATATATATATATATATATAACAGGTATCTATTAGGAACACATGCTTCAAGGGACCTACTCCTCAAAGACAGAAAAACGTGACCCAGGATTAATAGCTAGTGAAAGATTTTTATAACTTTTTTATAACTTTGTATAGCAAATGTTTATAACTTTCCTATAGAGTGGATTGAATGACGCCCCCCCACCCCAAATGGACATGTCTACATCCTGAAGCCCAAAAACCTGTGAATGTGATGTTATTTGGAAATGTTATTTGAGGATGGAATTGAGTTAAGGATCTAGATGAGAGCATTCTGGATCATATGTATGGGCCCTAAGTCCAATGATAAGGGACAGAGGAGAAGACAACAGAAAGAAAAGGCCATATGACCATAAATGCAGAGACTGGGGTGAGGTGACCACAAACCATGGAATACCCAGACCCAGAGCTGGGAAAGACCAAGAAGGACTCCCTGCTACACTTTTTAGAGAGGCCGCAGCCCTGCAGACACTTCCATTTTGAACTTCTTGTGACCACAAGTAGGAGAGAATAAATTTCTTCTATATTAAGCCACCAAATATGTGCTAATTTCTTGTGACAGTACAGGAAAGTAATATACCCCCCTCCACAATTTCGCTATCATTCCCAAGCTGCAACCCTTGATGTTAACTTATGAAAGGAAACTTCAGGTCTTTTTCAAGGTTAAATGCCATATTTGTTACAGTGTTTATGTATTTCCTGTTTACCATGTATAAAATCACACCACCATTTTCATCAGGTTCTTATGTTTTTTATGTGTCACTGATGAAGTTTTTGAGTATTCTGGCTCAAACTCCATTTTTTGCCCATAATCCTCATGATTTTTATCGTGAGATTTTGCATATCATAGTGATTTTTTAAAACTCACATGGACGTTATAGTAGAACTGACTGTACATGTTTTAGACGAATATGTGTACACATTTCTGCTGGCTATATACCTGGGAGTAGAATGTCTAGGCCGTAGACAGACATCTTCAGCTGTAGTTGATAATTGTAATTTTCCAAAATAAATATGCTCCCATTAGTAATGAGCAAAGTTCTAGTTTTTCCACATGATGGCCAACACTTAGCATTTTGGGTGGTTTCCATTTTAGCCATTAAGATGAGTATTAGTCTGTCTGATATTATGGTTCTAACTTATATGTCCTTGATAACTAATGAAGTTGAACTTTTTCTCATTTGCTTATGAGCCACTTGGATCTTCTCTTCAGTGAAGTGTCTGTTCAAATCTTTTACCCATTTTTTTTATTAACTTATAATAAAACTTGTATTTCTTCCTGGAGTCAGATGTTCTTTATAAGGCATGAATATCTTCTACCATTCTGTTGGATGCCTTTCCATTCACTTGCTGATGTGTTTTGATGAACAGAGCTCTTTTATTTTAAGTATAGTCCCAATTCATTTATTTTTACAACTAGAGCTTTTTGTGTCCTATTTAAGAAATCTTTGACAATTTTATGGTCATGATACAAGGTTGTCTTGCATTTATTTCCAAAAATCTTTATTATTTTACCCTTTACATTTAGTGTGCAAAGGACCTGCAATGGATCTATGTATATGTGAGGTAGGGATTAAAATACACTTTTTTCCAGTGTGGATAGCAATTGACTCAGTAATATTTATTGAGAAGATCATCATTTCCTCCATCCCATTGTAGGGCAGATCTGTTTCTGGATTCTTCATTCTATTGCATGGTCAAATAGTGTGCCAATACCACACTTTACATAATTTCTATAGCTTTATAATACGTGTAGATACCTACACACAAGACCTCCAGCTTTGTTGTTCTTCAAGACTCTTTTGGTTGTTAACCCTATACAGTACTCTATGAATTTTTAAATCACCTGTCAATTTCTGGGGGAAAAGAACCAATGATATTTTTATTTAGATAGCATTTAATCAATAGATTAATTTGAGAAACACAGATGTCTTTATAATATTGCATCTACTGAACCAATAAATATGCTCTTCCATTTATTATGATCTTTGATAACCCTCAATAATGTAGAGGTTTCACTGGAACAGAATTTCATATATCTTATTAAATTTAATCCTAGATTTTTTAAAAGGATGTTATTTATTTATTTATTTGACAGACAGAAATCACAAGTAGGCAGATAGGCAGGGGTGGGGGGAAGCAGGCTTCCCGCTGAGCAGAGAGCCTGATGTGGGGCTCTATCCCAGGACCCTGGGATCATGACCTTGAGCTGAAGGCAGAGGCTTTAACCCACTCAGCCACCCAGGCGCCTTAGATTTTTTTTTTTAATACTATTGTAAATGAGATTTTTATTTCATCTTTGCCCTTTACTACTGTATAATTATACAATTGATTTTTAATACCTATCTTAAATCAAATTACTAAATTCATAAGTTATTTTTAATATTTCATCTGTTTTACTAATAGCTTGTTTTCTGTATTTTTTTTTTTTAGGTACACAATCATGACATGCGCAACTAAATTTTTTTTCCTTTTTGATGACTGTGCTTTCAATTCTGGTCTGTTTCTTGCCTTATTGCACTGAATGGGTCACCCACAGTGATAGCAGCCATCTGTGGTAGAATAATGGCCCCAGAGATGCCCATGCCCTAGTCCTCAGAAGATGCCAATACATCTCCTTCCATAGCAGAAGAAACTTTGCAGATATGATTAAGGATGCATACCTTGACATGTGGAGATTATCCTATCATACCTAGGTGGTTACAATCTAATCATATGTGCCCTTGAAAGCAGAGAACCTTTCCCAGCTATGCTCAGAGACAGAGCTGTGATGAAGTTGCTGGAAAAAATGAGATTAATAGCCAAGAACCATGGGTGGCATCTAGATGTTTAAAAAAGGTAAGAAAATAGATTGTCCTCTAGAAGGAACACAGCACTACCTCACCATCCTCTTTGGATATACTTTCCTTTTGAGAAACAACTTTGGCTTGCTAGTGGGTCTCAGTAAGAGACTGAATACCTCACCATAAGACACCAAGTTACCACACAACCTGAGCTGTCCATCATGGGCAGGGTGTCAATTGACCTGCAAGCCACAAAACTGGGCATGAACAGTAGCACTCTACTATCAAATGGTAGGAATATACATGAGATTGGGTTTTAGCAAGCCCTGCAGGCACAAGTAAGTTTCAAGAGGAAATAGCCCAAATACTAATGGACACTACTTCTACTACATGAGTTTATCTCTCCCAGCTGTGGCCTTCATGTGCAGTTCAATTAATGGAGGAAGAGAAACTCAGGCACGATTTATAAATAATTCTTCATGATATGAAGGCACACCCAAAAGTAGACAGTGAAAGTTTTATAGTCCCTTTCTGAGACATGGCCAAAAACAGCATAGTGAAAGGAAATCCTAGCAGAAATGTGAGTCTATATCAACTCATGAGTTGTGCCCAATGGTTTGCTTGGATGATGAGGCACTTAGAAGGAACATGGTTGGGAAATGGGTGACATAGAGGTCTGTGGAAGAGGAACATGAATAGACCTCTCTGAATGGAGAAATAACGTGAAGATAATTATGCCTCATGTGAACGTTTACAAAAGAGCAACCCAGCATAGGGGGATTTTAATAATCAAACATATAGGATGACCCCTTCCATGGATAATAGTTGACCTCTTTCCATGACTAATTCTATCATTGCCCAATGAGTTTGGAAACAAAGTTACCATGATGGCAGAAATAACAGTTGTGCATGGCCTCAACAAGATGGGCTTCCACTGACAAAGACCAACCTGATTTCAATCACTGTTGAATTCCCAGGCTACCAACAGCAAAGACCAATACTGAGTACAAGATATGACATCACTTTCCAGTGTGGTATGCTAGCTACCTGGTGAGATGACAATTTTATTGGACTGCTTCCATCATGGAAGGGACAGAACTTAGCCATTACTGGAAAAGACACTTACTCTGGATATGGATCTGCCTTCCTTGATGCAATACTTCTGCCCAAACTACCTTCTGCAGACTTACAGAATGCCTCGTCTACTCTCACAGTATCACACAGTATTGGTTTTGACCAAAAAACTCACTTCACAGCAAACAAAATACAGCAGTGGGCCCATGATCATGGAATTCGCTGGTCTTACAATGTTCCCCCACCATTCCAAAGTAACCAGCTTGGTAGAAAGATGAAATGGCCTTTTGAAGACTCATTTATAGCACCAGCTATGTGTCAGCATCTTACAGGGGTGGAGCAAAGGAGGTTGTACTTATTTCAAATCAGCATCTAATATATGGTGCTTTTCTACCTTAACCAAGATTTCATGGATCCAGGAATCAAGGGGTAGAAATGGCAATGCTACCACTCATTATGCCCCTAGTGAGTAGTCTTACTACATAGCTCAACATAGAGTCAATTTCGATAAGTGTTCCATGTGTACTTGAAAACAACATGCATTTTTTTTTTTTAAAGATTTTATTTATTTATTTGACAGAGAGAGATCACAAGCAGACAGAGAGGCAAGCAGAGAGAGAGAGGGAAGCAGGCTCCCCGCTGAGCAGAGAGCTCGATGCGGGACTCGATCCCAGGACCCTGAGATCATGACCCGAGCCGAAGGCAGCGGCTTAACCCACTGAGCCACCCAGGCGCCCACAAGATGCATTTTCTCATTGGTGGGTGCAACTTTTCTACATATGTTATTAGTTCAAATACACTCATGTATCCTTTCCTTGGTATTCCTCTTGCTTTGAATTCTAGGTATTCTTGAATCTGTAACAAGATTTTCTTTACATTTTTAGAAAATGCCCAGTAGTTATTCTCCAACTAGTCCTTCTGTCTTATTCTTTCTTTCCTTCACCTTTGGAACTCTGCTTACACATGTATTAGGCTTTTTCACCACATGCCATGTATATCTTACACTCTTATTTTCTATCCTTTTTGCTGTCTGTGCCTCAGCCAGGATATTCTCCACTGACCAGTTTCCTGTTCTTCTTTTCTACCACATACAATCTACTATTAAAGTCATCTATTGAATTTTTAATGTTATTTCACTTTTTGATAATTAAATTTTCACTTCTTCAATGACATTCTCCAATTTATTTTCTTGAAACTATTGGTCCCAGCTATTTTAAAGTCCATTTGTGATAATTCCACTATCTAGACCATCTATGGTTCTTTCTGTTTCTTCTTCCCCCTTGGTCCTAATTATTGGAATGCCTGGTAATTTTTTATTGATTATTGGACATTTTATATGATAGACTATAGAAGATCCAGAAGGTATTATCTTCCTCTAGTTTCACTTGCCTGAAGGCAAGTCACCTTCATCTAATCAGGGACTGAGCTGACTTCACATATGGTTTTTATAGTTTCATTATTCTGTTCCACCTCTATCCCTTTGAGAGGTTTTAAAAAGCCCCTCCTTTCAGTGGACTCTGAAGCATAGTTTCTGTCTTCTTGCCACCTAGAAATGGTAAGACATGTCACTCCAATTTTCATGAGCTTTCTGCTTACCACCTCCAATTCCTGCCTTGTGTACTTTAAGAATTTGGCAAACGCCTCAAGAACAGAGCTGATCACATGTTGGTCTTACTTTTCTACGACTCCCTTTTCACCAGGATCTTTCCCCCTACCCCCACTCCCATCTATGACCTGGCTGTCTTGGTATCACTATTCTTCCATTTTGGCCACTTTCCCCCTTTGAGATTGCCAGAGTTTCCACTGACTTCTCTCCCTCCTGGCTGCAAGCTTCCTCCTGCTCTGTACCTGAATTCTCTACCATTTGCTCGGTACCAAGAATAAGCAAACATTCTGGGGGAAAAAGCAACTACAAATGTCATCTTCCTCCTCCAAAGTTGTTTCCCCTCTGATATCCCGTGCCCTAAATCCTGGCTGCTTTGGTGGCTCTCTGATGCCTTTAAGCATGTGCAGTTTCACCCAGATTTCTAACCATGCTCATTAGGAGTGTTTGCCTTCTGCAAGCTATTCCATCATAGCTCCAGAATCTTATTTTAAAGTAATTTTTCAAATCCTCTATGGGGATGGATCATCATATGAATACCTGTCTGCCAATTGCCATTTTTCACTTGTAAATATGTCTAACATTAGCTTTCATACCAGATCAAACGGATCTCCCAATTTTGTTTGACAGCTACACAAGATAACATGTTATAGATAGACTATAATTTGTTTACTTAATACCTTATCAATGTCTTTTTTGAAACCATTTGAAACATTTAACTATTGAAGTTTTCATCATGGAAAATGGAACTAGTATGATAGAAATAGTACTGACAAAGATTTTTTACTTGATCCAGATTTAGTCAGGCTCCTGAACTATTAAAATCTAGTTATATCTGATCATCTTTGGTGTCTAATTAGCTTCCTTATCTTGTACCATCTCCCAGGTGATGTTTGATCCCCCTAGCCTGTCTTCAGCAAGAATTCTGTTAGGTTGGCTGAGCCAGAATACCCCTTACCCTTGATATTTCCTCTAAGTAATTTTCCACTCACAGACCCCCACCCTGCTCTGTGGCTGTAAATTCTCATTTGTCCCACCACCATAACTGTCCCTATATCTGTGGTGATGGTCCTGAATAAAGTCTGCCTCACCATCTCTAACACTGCCATGGAATATTTTTCTTAATAACACTCACATATTCACCACCTAGATTTAAGAATATGAACATTTCCTCATATTTCCCTCCTTCCTAATTTCTTCCAATTGCATCTCTTAAGACTGGTATCCTTCCTTCATTACCCAATATGCTAGACAGAATGTTGTGTCTATTGAGTTCCTAATACAAATAATGTTTTAAACAATATCTGTGTATATTCTGGCTAACCTTTGCCTGTGTATTCACATGACATATTTTAAGCAATGGGGCTGCTGGTTCAAAGTGTAGTTGCATTTAAAATTTTGATAACAGCTGGCAGATTGTTCTCCACTAAAGTTGTACCAATTTGCACTCCCAACAAACAGTGTATGGGAGCTCCTTTGAAGGAGAGAGCTTTTGATGTTTCTCTTTGGGTGTCTCATCTGGTGATCTTGGCATCCTGTGATAGACAGAGTGTGTCAATTAGCACTTGAAAGTCACCATCTGTATGAAGGCACTCAGGGGTTCTTAAGCCCAGGGATACTTTTCAGAACCTTAAGTGTCCTCTAAAAGAAGGCAACCGCCAAGAAGACGTAAATTCTAAAATTTCAATTCTGATTAACTAAGTATACCTAAACCATAAAAGGACCTAGCAGATTTTCCTAGATAAAAGAAAACTCCATTTCACAGAAGAACCATCAAAGGGAAAACAAAAGGAAAGAGGAGCCAAACTGGGGTGAGTTTCTTAAGGAGATCATTTTAGTGCATTTTCAAATCCCCTTTCTGTTCTCCTTATCATAAAGAACCAAATTTATAAGAAAAAAAATATGATAGCCATAAAAATATTTATTTTAGATAAAAGCAATGATTATAAAGCTTATTCCACTTAATCCAGATAAAATTAATTGATCTCCTCTTAGGTTAAGCAAATTGTTATAGAAACTGCCGAGCCTAGTAATAAAAATGAAACATAACAGTTTGATGAGGTAGTTCAAAGTCATCTAAGTTTTGCAGAAGGATGACAGGGAATTGGTAGAGTAGGCATACCTTCTAAATGGGACTAGCTGTGCAATGAGTAATTAACTGCAGCAGGATCCTTGCTTTATTTTCTAATTTATGAAATATTTTCAACCATCATTGAAAATGATGCTCATATGTAAGTTTATAATAATATCAGCAACTAACATTTGAAAAGAGTTGACAAAATTGTGAAAAGATTTGCATATTTGTTTCTAATTTGATCCTTAGGTTTTACAGATAAGCAAACAAAGGGTCAGGAAAAAAAAAATTTAAATAAACTAATTTCACTGGGCTAGGAATTTTCAAAGATGAAATTTTCCCCAAAATATGTCATTTTTAAATTTAAATGTTAATGAAATGTTAGAGAAATTACAGAAAATTGTAAAGACTCCAGTAGTTAATTTTCTGTTTAAGAAATATTAATATTTTTCCATATATTTATGCAAATATCTATAATTGCTTTGTGTCAAAACAGTATTATTTTATTTTAAAAAATTTGTAGAAAGAAGAACAGAGAATAAAACTTCCAAGAATGCCACCCAGAAACAATCAGTGTTTACATGTTGGCATAGACTTTCCAGAGCTGCATGTGCATTGTATACATGAACAGCACGGAGAATAAATATTTACTGTTGTAATCTACTATTTGCACTTAGGAATATACTGAAAGTGGTTTTCCATATCAATAAATATTTCCTGTTCATATTTACAATGACAGTGTTTTTATCATTATAAAAATAACAAAGGACTTGAAATTCAAGCAGTTTAAAAGGATCTTTTGCCTCCCATCTCCATCAATAACTTCCAGCAACAATTATATATATTCTCATATATAACACATTTCCTTGCTTTCGCATATAAATGCAAACTTAGGACATGCACTGTTCTGCACTTTCCTTTGTCCACTTAATAACGTATTGAAACCTTTCATCTCACTGCATATATAGAATATGACATTGGATGAATAGATCACAATTCATTTAACTGGTGTTCTACAGATGTCTCAGGGGTTGTTTTTGGTATTACAGGTAATGTTGCCATAGATACAACTATTAGTATCTGTAGTACTGATATTATTAATGTTGTTATCACTATTATTATTACTATGTACCAGGTGTTGTTCTAAGTAATTTGTATATAAAGTTCATTTAGTCCACACACCAACTTTAGGAGGTAGTTTCTATTGTTAGAATCTTCTACAAATGAGGAAAGTGTGCATATAGAAGTTAAATGAATTTTCCAAGTAACATAGATGGTAGATATGTATATATTTCCACGTACATGTTAGTAAATATACAGGATAATTTCCAAGATGTCTGAGTCAAAGAAATTCATCTTAAGTTTTGATTGAAATGGCCAAACTGCACTTTAAATAAGCCTATCTCAATTATATATTCCCTTCAACAGTATATGAAATTTCTAGAATCCTTCTACTCACCAGCGGTGAGCATTGTGAAACTGTTAAGCTGGGCCAATTTAATAGATATTAATTGCCGTGAATCATAAATTTAGGCAACTTTTCATATAAGTATTAGATATTTGTAATCCTTTTCCTGTGTACTGTCTGTACTGTAAATGTTCTTGCTATTGGATTATCAATTTGTAAGGTTTCCTGATGTGCCAAAGCAATAATCCTTTGTCATGTATTTTGCAAGTATTTTTTCCCAGCTTTGCTTTTTAATTTTGTTTACAAAGTTTCTGTAGCTGCATTTTCGAGATACTGGGTTTAATTTCTATGTAGACCTCCCAGGCTGACAAAAACATGCCGTTTGGTTTTTTGCCTCCTTTATGTCTGTCTTCATATCTAACTCTCTTTGTGTCTCTTTTTCTGTCCTTGCCTCTTGCCTCTTTTCTTCCTCCCTTCCTCCTTTCCTTTCTCCCTCCCTACCTTACTTCATTCCTCTAGTTATTGTTGTTCTATTTTGATCTCTGATGCAGATAGTTGGGTTAATCACACTCCTTAGGTTAAGGCACACTGTTATCAGCTTTCCATATTAGACCCCTATGGTTGAATTTTATTATATTCTTCCTCATCTCTGTCTCCTCTACTCTTCCCTTCCCTGTTGGATGCTGCTCAAAGATGTTTCATGCATGTCTTTGGTCCTCATTTGGAGGGAAATTTGGGCATTTACATTTATCTATTCCTTTAACTGTAATCTCTCTCTAAAAATGCATACGCACTTATGTTGTTGTTATTTTAAATATTTTAATTTACATAAATAACATTTAATTACATAAATAACATAACAGCTATAGGTCTTTTTCTGTTTACTAATTGTTTCATACAACCTTGTGTGTTAAAATCTGTCCTTACGGCTTTCTGTCCATGCACCGCTTTTAATTATCTATTGCCACGGTGTCCATCTCAAACTACATCATGATCAATGCTCTTACCTTATCTGTCTACCCACCAGAATGGAAGGGAACCTGCTCATATGGAATACACGTACTTAATTTCTCTACGTGTTGCCAGATTGCCCCTCGGAAACAAGACATCATTTTAGTCTTTGAAGTACATTAATGTTTTCTTTTCTCTATATCTCGGCCGATGCCAGCAATTATCCAACCTTACCATCTTTGTCAATCTTGGGTAAAAAATGAGATCTACTTTTTGAACTGCATTTCTCTGATGATAAGGAAGATTGAGTATCTCCTCCACTTTTGTGATCTGGGTAACTTCCCCTTTCTCACGTCTAGTACTTATATTAGTAGGCAGGTCATACTGAAAAGACAAGTGAGTTATACTGAACAGTTTGTAAAACCCTGTCTCAGAATGAGCTACTGAATTCAAGTTACAGTTTCTCAACTGCACTGTCAACTCACTGTTAGTCCTGCTAGCGAGCAGCGACTCCCTGGTGAGGCTGACATTCAGCAGATGCGCTAGTCTGGCTGTTTGGGTTTTTCACACTGCCTGGCATTCTAATTGCTCAGACATTATTTCTGATTGGGTGATGTCTATGTCAAAAAAGCAATCAATTATTTTTAATATTATCCTTGCTCATAGCACCAAACTCTCCTAATCCCTCCTTTCCATCCCCCCTAAAACACTTTAAGAGTACTATAGTAAAATTACCTAAAATGAACATTTGGCAACTTTACCTAGAAACTTGGTATCCAGCAAGACAGAGAAATGGGTTTTGTGGGGATATGGATATGAAAGCTGCAAAAATAATTACTCCTAAAATCAATGGGAGGGAAAATGCTTCCAACATTTGGAAAGCGGTATGAAAATTCAAGAGAAGGTTTCTTGGATCCAGCCATTACACTCCTAATTTGCTACACAAAACAATTCAAAAGAAGAAAATTGTGCCTTCCCTTAAGATATTCACTTCACTTTTGTCTAAGGGGGAAGGAGAGGGGGAATTGCATTAAAAAGGAAAGTTAACTTGATAATACTGGAAACCACATGTATCTGGATAAAGCCTAAATATGGAAGCATTAGTTTTATTTTCATTTTTAATTTCTTTTACTATTTTTGTTATTTAGTAGCAAATAAAGTCTCCCAAAAATTCAGTCGCTAAAAAGACATGTTGACTTCTTAAGCTCTAATACAGTTAAAATGTCTTAGTACCATTAGACAAGTTCTAAGAGATACAAAGATGGCATGAACTCGGTGGAAGCAAAGGATGAGGGAGATTGGTAGAGATCAAGGCATCTAGCAACATCTGCAAATCCAGGTTTTTGAAAGGGCCATTTTGAGTTTATATATTAAATGGGTTTTCAACAGCAACTAATCTAAAATGAGCTGTGTACTGGGCACTGGCTATTAGGAATCAGCACAGTGTCAAGAAATGCTATCTGCATCCATAATTGTAGGATTCAAGTTAAAATATCGACCCAACTTCACTCCCTCCACATCTTGCTTGTTAAGCCTTATTTTTTTTCTCAGATTGCTGAGCTGTGATAAAGGGGAAGCTCTTCAGTGGAGGAGGTGAAGATTTGCTTTTGGCCCATGTGACTCCAATTCATTTCTTTTGAATGAGTTTTCCGTTTGTGTGAGAATATATCCCTGCCTTTATATAAAGCCACGTCTTAATGATGGAAGGTGATGGATCAGCCCTATTGAGACTCCATTATTGGAAAGGTATGCTTACCTAGTCCATTTAAAAAGGAATCCCTGAATGTTGGCTAAAAATGCTCATGGGTTCATATATTTCAAGTATATTTTCTCCTTGAAGCGAATAATATAACTGTCGTGCTATGAAGATGGAAAAGTTATTATCTATGTGCTGATGACTCCTGAATTCTAATCCCCAGGCTAAAACCTCTATCTCTGGAGCTCAACTCATATAAATCAACGTAACAATTGGCACTTCTATCTGAGTGTCCTAAAGACACCTCAAACTAATTGCATTCTGTACTGAATGCATAACCTGCCCATGCAAACCTACTATTTTTTCAGAATTCCTATCCCACTAGCTGAGACCACCATTTACCCAACTTCTCAAGCCAAGGTCATCCTTGGTTTCTCCTCCCTCACTTCCTACAGTCAAACACTCACCCTATCCTATTGATTATGTAACTTATGTATCAGTTAAGTCCATCCATTTTCAACATCCCTTATCACAGGACTCACCATACTTTGTTACAACTGCATTTTTGTATACGGGGCCAATAGCAACCATTAACGTTCTTCATTTTCCTCGCATCTAGCCCAAAGTTCGGAGCATATTAAACATTACATAAACATTCTTAAATTACCAAAACTTTTAAGTGAGAAAATTTAAAAAAATAAACATGCATAGAAGGTAAAGCTCTGTAAGAGGTAATATGTTTTCAAATACTGGAAATAGAGATGAACATAAACATTTATTCCATCTTAATATTTAAATGAAATACATGTTTAGCTCCTTCTTCGTGCTAAATCCTGTGCTGTGTATAGGCATAAAATGATTCATTTCATTATAACAACTTTGTAGGTTCTTTACATATAAAGTACCAAAGATTGGAAAAGATTACCTTATAAATAATGGTATGTCCAATATTATCATACTTATTTTTCACTAAACTCTTAGGAAATGAAGATGGATTTTTTAAATATCATTTTTTTCAGATAAGGAATGAAAACTTAGAGATGAAAATCGAATCCAGGTTTTTCTAATTTTTCATTCAAAGTCATCTATAATGTATTATTAAATATGTAAAAAAGATTGTCAAAGGGCTAACTTTTAGCCAAACCTACTTAGAGCATGATGGAGAAAGACCATGCCTTCCTTCCTTCATTTTAAAGAGGAATTTGTGAGTCTTGACCACTAATGGATTTTCCAAGCAAATTATACCTCTAGATACTTTGATAAAATATATCCATTGAATTTGCCATATTGTAATAAAAATTGGGATTAGAATTAGCCTCTTAGTTTGGGGCAGGGCTGATACCAAGTTAAAACAACAATTTAAATGCCCATACCTGAATTTTTGCATTATTCCACCTTGCACAAAATCAGGTGAAGGGATATTAATTGGAGGGGGAGATACTATACAAAGTGAAGGGTTTTATCACCATAACACAGGGATAATTGGGATCATGACCATTCTCCACTAGAAAGTTCTACTAGCAGGCTTCATCCAATCTATTGGAAATTTGGTGAACAACTACAGAGCAAAACCCAGAACATATTGTTCCTGATTGTGAGCTTTGAATAATAGACGGATCAACAATGCTGACACCTATTCCCATGGGTCAGTATAGCAAAGAGATTAAGCCCACAGCTCTAGAGACTGGCATGTTTGGTGTCCTAACTTTATAGTGAATGATTTTAGTATTCTTTTTTTTTTAATATTTTATTTATTTATTTTACAGAGAGAGATCACAAGTTGACAGAGAGGCAGGCAGAGAGAGAGAGGGAAGCAGGCTCCCTGCTGAGCAGAGAGCCCGATGTGGGACTCGATCCCAGGACCCTGAGATCATGACCCAAGCCGAAGGCAGCGGCTTAACCCACTGAGCCACCCAGGCACCCCGATTTTAGTATTCTTGAATTAAAGTTCAAGTTACATAAGTGAACAAAACCTCAGTTTTATATTTTATAGATTTTCTTTTTTTTAATTAAGCATACATTTTATGTTTTTAATTTTTTCACCATTTTTTTTATTAACATATAATGTATTATTTGTTTCAGGGGTACAGGTCTGTGAATCATCAGTCTTACACAATTCACAACACTCACCAGAGCACATACTTTCCTCAATGTCCATCACCTAGCCACTCCATCTTTCCCTCCCCCCTCCCCTCCAGAAACCCTCACTTTAAGAGTGTCTTATGGTTTTTCTCCCTCTCTGGTTTCATCCCATTTCATTTTTTCCTCCCTCCCCCTATGATCCTCTACCTAGTTTCTCAAATTCTTCATATCAGTGAGATCATATGATAACTGTCTTTCTCTGATTGACTTATTTTGCTTAGCATAAGACCCTCTAGTTCCATTCACATCGTTGGAAATGACACACCAGTCAGAATGGCTAAAATTAACAAGTCAGGAAATGACAGATGTTGGCAAGGATGTGAAGAAAGGGGAACCCTCCTACACTGTTAGTGGGAATGCAAGCTTGTGCAGCCTCTCTGGAAAGCAGTGTGGAGGTTCCTCAAAAAGTTAAAAATAGAGCTACCCTATGACCCAGCATTTGCACTACTGGGTATTTATCCCCAAAATATAAATGCAGTGATCCAAAGGAGTACATGCATCCCAATTTTTATAGCAGCAATTTCCTTAATAGCCAAACTATGGAAAGAGCCTAGATGTCCACTGGCAGATGAATGGATAAAAGGAAGATGTGGTCTATATAGACAATGGAATATTATGCAGCCATCAAAAACATTTTATAAATTTTCTGTTATTTGATGTATTATTTGTCATGCAGCTGACAAAGCATCTGGCATATAATAAGAGTAATAAACTTATTAACAGTTGTTAAGAACAGAATTACTGACCATCAAAGTGGGAGAGCCCTTACCAACCAGATGATCTGCTGCTGTTTTTTATAGTTAAGCAAACCAATGAGTGGAAGATGGAGGCAGTTTGCCTGCGGTCAAAAGATAGGTTCCTTACACAGCAATAGGTCTCAAACTTTGGAGTGCCACAGAATAACCAGGAGAACTGACATAAACATTGATTGCTGGGCCTCATTATAACAGTTTCTTAGATCTAACTTAGACCCGAGGATTTTTGTACTTCTACTAAGTTCCCAGATAATACCAATGTTGTTGATTCATGTACTGCACTCAGAACCCTTGCAATACTGTCGTCTTTGCACTATAATGTACTATATGACTAAGTATCCCTATGGCATTCGGTATGGATTGGTGTCTGTCACCAGCCAGTATAAGGTGTATGTTTCATGAGCCATAGTTGAAAAAGCACATTTACTACAGAAACTAGTTTTATTTTATACTAACACATTGCAATCATTAGCATAGGTATTAATCCTAAGTCTGATGGCTTCCCTAAGGTCTTACAGATGGAAAGGGCCAAAGTGTGACTTCAAGACCAGCCCATCTAACACCATGGCCCATGCTCTTACACCTGATTTATATCTGGCAGTCTTTCCAATATTCCATACTGAAAAGCGTTCTATTGCTACAAAGAGCGAAGGCAGCAAAGGTAATCTTTTCCACAAATGGTGCTGTAACAACTGGACATCCACATGCAAAAAAAAAAAAAAAAAAAAAAAAAAAAAAAAATAAATCTGGAAACAAATCTTATACCCTTCAAAAATTTAACTCAAAATGGATCATAGACCAAAATGTAAAATGCAAAACTATAGCACCTCTAGATCACATGGGAGAGAATCTGGATGACCTTGGCCATGACAATGACTTTAGTGCAACATCAAAGGCATGATTCATGAAAGAAATATTGACAAACTAGACTTCATAAAAAATGAGAACTTTTGTTTTGTGAAAGACAATGTCAAGAGAATGAGAACACAAGCCACAAGACTAGGAGAAAATGTTGGAGTTCATGTAGAGCACGAAATCAGCCGTAATACCTGGCTTGCCAGAATGTAACACAGAGGCTGCTAGGGGCAAAGGAAGGTTTCAGAGAAGGGCCTAGGCCTTTGGAATGCCGAGGCCTGTGTGATCACTCTGCAGCTGGAATGCTGTGGAGAGTTGCCTTTCCGAAGCCTTCTTAGCCAGAACAGCCATCTTGTGGTCTAAGAGATGTCTGCATTGTCCCTAAGCTATGTTTAGTAGAACGTGCAGATTAGCATACCTTATCTTTCCTGTAAACAGATCTTCCTAGTTTCAGTAAGATCTCTTGTCACACTTCACGTATTTGAGAAACAGTAATAAGGATTTGTGATTATCCTGAAGTACCAATAAAAGTGGGAGCAAAGCCTCTGAGCATAGACCCCTTGCCTTCTCCCCTCTTTCACAGCCAAGTCCGGAGTAATCTTTCATCCTTCTGTACAGGGATTGCTGGCCATTCCCAGCGAGGTCATCCCGTCCGGCTATTGTCTCACTCAAACTGCCTCGTTCAGCAGGTAGGTACCAGGTCCTAAGCTCTGAAGATTAGGCCTGGGTTTGGGTTTTTAGTTCTTTTTGTCTTCTTTTCTTTTCTTTCTTTTCCCTCTTTTTTCCTCAACCGTATTTCACCAGGACCACTATCAAAGTTTAAGCCATACTGTAGACATTCTGTAAATATTTATTAAATGCATTAATGAGGATTGATGTGAAAATTAAATGAAAGAGTACATGCAAAACACTTAGAAGAGGGTCTAGTTCTTTCCAAGACCATCAGTGGATGCTACTCATCATTATTTTTATTGAAGGATAGAAATCCGTATCAAAGGATGAAAAGCTTCATGAGCTAAGACTGGAAATTGTATTAACACAGTTGTTTTCGGGGCCGGTAATATATTTAAAAAGCAGCATTTCCTTCTTTGAACAATGATTTGCGTGGCATATCAGTACTAATATAACAAAATCTGAACTCTCACCCGTGTTTAAGAATTATACACCCAATTTACTCTGCACAAATATGCTGAGTTCTAAGGAATACCCCCATGTTTTCATTGTTACTTGTTTCTTTGTTCAGCGTGAGAAAGGAATTACTTCACTGAAAGTTTCCTATACTTAGTCTTTTGTGCTTTCATGAGAAAAGATTTCATTACCAGTGATTTAGGAGTGAAGTTTAACTGTACTCCCTCTCACCTATTTTTATTAAATCCCAAGGGTTTTCTGGTTTGGTCTGGGTTAAGAGTGTTTTAGGTTTGCTTTTTGTTTTCCATTTGCAAGTTAAGCTCTTAAAGTCTAGCATTAATTCCAGAATACACACATTAATTCTTACAAAGTGGAGGATTTCTTAGACAACTTGAGTTGCAAAGACAAAAGAAAGAACACCAAATTCAGGCAAGGATTTTTCATTGTGTTAAAAACCTCTGCGTAATATTTAATGTGCTTTGTCTTCTTACTCGGTTTTATCAGCTCAAAAATCTTGAGGGAAATCAAACCTTATCTTTTAATGGGTAAATGCCAAAGGAAGTCCTTTATCAGTTTGTCCTAAGGCTTTGGATATATTTTCTGGAAATAGGTAGAAAGCCAATTTAGTTACAGTTCATGAAAGAAATTTGGATTTCAGTGTCCATTGAGCCCATTATTTTGTGCTTTCTCCACTTCCAGGGAATTCATTTTTAACCATAGCCAGTAACCTGAGGTCTTAACTGCAAAATAAGCCAAGGGAGTTAATAACAAACCTTTGTTTCTTTGAAAATAAGCATTATTCATACTATGTTTATTCACTCACTTTGTTTTCAAAGTTTTGTTTTACTATTTTTATTCATTCACTATTTTATTCATTCACTTTGTTCCTATTCAGGAACAAAATCTCTCTTCTGTGGTTTAGAATAGGGTCCAACGTATCTCCCTGTGATTCCCTGAGAAAGAAACAGCTGTGTCCAAACACTTCTCATGAAATGCCTCCTCTTTTCCATGAGGGCAACCCAGAATGAAAGACCGTCTTTAGAAATGGTTTACGGTGATTAAAGTATCTGACAATCCAGACCGATGTTAATCCTACCAAGACAGACTCTTTTCCACATAAACACCATGACAAGGAGCTCCTGGGACAGACTGAGAGAAAACCTCTAGAAGGAGGCCTTGATGTCATGCATCCACCCGTTCCTTTCTTCTGCTCATTCATTTGCTCATCTCTTCATTCATTCCTTGTTCATTTATTCAAAAAGAATAAATGGTCTTTTGTTTAAAAGTTATTTGCCCGTGACACCCTTCTCCTGCAACAGATATTTGAAATCTAAATTTTAGATTTTATTCTTAATTTTATTCAAACACAGACAGTACATACACATAAACATTACTTAATATTGTGCCTGTTTTTAGGTAACTCCTTAAACTCTACACCTGCTCCTCCATCTTGGCCCAATAAATCTGGGGCTAAAAGTACAAACCACATCCTTGCTTTGCCTGCTGGCCCTGCTAGGCTCTGCCAGTAGAGGGAAGTAGAGAGAGGCTGCCTGGCTGGAGGAGGAGACGAGCTCTGCTTCTTCCTCCTTTTGTTTCTTCACTGCCTGCTGTTACAGTGAAGGACGTGGCGCCTTGCTTCTTTACCCTGGTAGCAGCAGTGGCAGCAGCTCAAATCAGTTTGCAATTTTTTCATCACCTGAAACACCAGCCTCATTGCTCCTGCAACCTTAGAGCCACAGCACCAACCAGCCAATGCTCCCTCCTCAGAGGTGTTGAGTTTCAGCTCTTAGAGGGCTTCTCTGCTGAGTCACTTTTAATAACTCAGACATCTTTCCCTTGTTCCCCAAACCCTAGGAGTGAGAATCATTTTCTACAATTGCTACTACAAATTGATACTACAAGTGATACTTGAAAGTTGGTTTTTTACCTTTTCACTTTCCTAGTAAATACCATTGTATTTAGTCAACTGTTTTTGATACTATCTCTGTTCAAACAGTTGGTGTGCTCTCTGTCTCCTGATTGTGCCCAGAATATTAGATAGTACATGTTTAAAACACAATATTAGGTATTTAAGAGAATGAATTAGATTCTTTTTTTTTTTTTCTTTTCAGGTATGTGACATATACCATTGTATTTCGGATATTCAAGATAATGATTCAGTCTTTGTACTTATTGTAACATGACCAACACATTAAGTCTATGTAACATTCATCACCACACATAGTTACAATTTTTTTTTTCTTGTGCTGAGAACTTTTAAGATCTACTTTCTTGGCAGCTTTCAAATACACAATACAGTTGTTAACTAGAGCCACAATGTTGGACATTACATCCCCAGGTCTTAACTTACTCTGTAAATAGAAGTTTGTACTTTTTGACCCCTTTCAACCATATTTCCTGCCTCTGATCCCCCATCTCTGGCAGCTGCCATACAGAGAACCACTGTTCTCTGGAACTGTGTGAGCTTGGGTTTTTTGTTTTGTTTTTTTGTTTTAGATTTTACATGTAAGTGAAATCATACGTTATTTCTCTTTCTCTTTCTGACTTATTTCACTCAGCATAATGCCTTCAAAGCCCATCTCACAAACAAGAGAAATTCCTACATTTTAAGGCTGAATAACCCTCTACTGTATGTGCATGTCTATAAACCCCATTTTCATCAATGGACACTCTGTCACTTCCATGTTTTGGCTATTGTAAATAATGCTACAATGAGCATGGGGTGCAGATATCTATTCAAGTTAGTTATTTCGTTTTCTTTGGATAAATACCCAGAAGTAGAATTTCCAGATCATATGGTAAATCTATTTTTCATTTTTTTGAGGAACCTCCATTCTATTTTCCAAAGGGGGTGCACCAATTTATACTCCAAACACCTGTACACAAGGGCTCCCTTTTCTTCTACATCCTCACCAACACTTGTTATTTCCTGTCATTTTGACAATAGCCACACTAATAGGTATAAGGGGATAGGACATTGTGGTTTTGATTTGCATTGAATTAAGTTCTTATTTAAGAAAAATATATCTGAGCTATAAGACTTTAGCTATTTAAATATCAAAATAATATAAAGCCAAATAAACTTACAGAATCATGGTGCATTTCAGGAGCTGTGGGAAGTTGGAAATATTAACACTGTGTGAGAGCCATGGACTCGTTTTGAAAATTTCTGAATTCACATTGGGTTGTGACTCCAAATTTCCATGACAACACCGAGTTGACCAATGTCATATTTCAGAACCTGAGATGACGGAAATTACTATAGGAATAACTTAGAGCACAAAAGGGAAACAAGAAGGAGGAATATATACACTAAGTAGTCTATGTTTAAAATAAAATATGCCACTGTTTTATCAATCATAAAAACAATTTCTATAAACAGCAGAAAAACCAGAAAAGACACAAAGAACAACTCAAAACTTCCACAAGTCTACCACTCAGCAATTGAAGTAAACTTTTCAGCTTCAGGTTTTCAATTTTTGTAGACCATGATAATATACTTACTGTTTTGTAACTTTATTCTTTTCGTTAATAAGATATGATCATTTTACTATGAGCATAAGTAATTTTAATGTGTTGATATTTTAAGCATTATTAATATACTTTCTCTCTTACCTTATCCATCTTTCTGCAGGGAGCTGACCATATGTTTCAGAAGAAATGAAAAGAGAAAGAACAAAGCAATAATCAGCTTCTGATAAGAAAACTAGGATTTTGCCACAAGAAAATTAGCTTGAGAGGCAAGCACTGTTGAGATAGGATTTTCCAACTTCCTTTATCTTATCCATTTAAAATTGCAGAAACCATGCCTGAAGAATATATATGTATGGAGCCCTCCCAGTGTTTGGCAGAGATGTGGCTTCTACATATAACAATAAATTCAAAATGCTTTTGTCTTCATTATAGGAGGATATGACATAAGGGATGATGGGAAAGGAGAAAACGAGACAAAAGAGGGGGTTGAAACAAGCAGAAACAGGCACTAGTTTGATCTCAGGCATGGCCATGGCCTGGCACCAGAGAGCTCTGGCTTTTCCTGGGCAATCTTTAGCTTCCATGTGATACAGACTTAATTCCCAAATACCGCAAAACCTGCTATGGAGCCTGTGGAGGGGTATGCCAGAAAGGGAGTAGGGGGGTGTCTCCAGCAGGGACCACAAAGCAGTTTCTTGAACTAAAGTGGAAACGTGGCCAGACCTTGAAAGTCTCATTCTGCCAAGAAGAGATGAGGTTAGAGGTGTGAGAGGGAGGCATAGTCAGCCAGAGAGAACTGCCAGGCCCAACACAGCTGAGAAAAATAAGAATATGAGTTTGAACAGCCAAAATGTTTTGTCCTGAAGCCAGCAAAGCCATAGAATCCAAGTGGAAGGAACACTGTCCCCAAGACCAGTAGATCAAGCAGAAGTCAAAAGTCACCATGAAGATTGGAGAAGCTCTTCCCCTACCGATGCCATGAGCTCTCCTAAATCGTCCATTCTGACGTCCTTTCAAACATACAACAACTTAGAGTGGGAAGCAGGGAGGGAGGAAGAAATTGAGAAACTGAGCATTTTTATGAAAGAAGGCCTGAATGTTACCCAAAGTGACCAGTGACCATTTAATTACTAGCCTGGACTAGGCTGAAGGCTCGACTAAACACAAATCATTGTTCTTCCCAGTAACCTGTGAGTGCACACTCAAGAGAGAAGACTATCAAAATTATAGATAAAAAATTAAGAAAAGTAGGGGCACCTGGGTGGCTCTGTTGGTTAAATGTAGGACTCTTGACTTCAGCTCAGGTCGTGATCTCAGGGTCACGAGCTCAAGCCCCGTGTCTCAGCTCTGCTTGCGATTCTCCCTCTCCCTCTGCTCCTTCCCTTGCTTGTGCACGTGTGCTCGCTTTCTCTCTAAAACAAATACATCTTTTCAAAAAATTAAGCACATTTTCTGTATACGTCAGTCATAGTTTCGAGTTTTGCAATTCCATAATGATTATTTCTGATATAGTTTTAAGAAATGTGATATCATACTTTAAGAAGTATGATATCTCACAAAGTGTATTAGTTCCCTGTTACAGTCATAACAAGTCACCACAAGCTTAGCAGATTAAACAGTACCCGCGGCTCACCTCACAGTGCCTGTGGGTCTTACAAGGCTGAAATCAAGGTATTGGCAGAGGCTGCAACTCAGCTGGGGCTCGAGTTCCTTTTCCCAGAGCACCAGTGGATGGCTGAATTCACCTCCTGGCAATTGTAGGATCCGTGTCCCCATTTCCTTGACAAAGAGTCTCTTTTATCTTCAAGCCCACAACACTAGGTTAAATATTTCTTGTACTTCAGACTTCTCTGACTCCCCCTCTACCGCCTCTCTGCCTTCCTTTCCTGCTTCCAGGGGCTAATGTGATGATGCCAGGGGCACCAAACACCCAGGATAATCTTTCCTATCCGAAGATGAACTGATTAGCCACCTCTATCACATTGGCAAAGTCCTTTAGCCCCGTAGCCACGGGATTATCAAAAAAGGGGTAGAGACTGTGGGGACCAAATGCTCCTTATGATACGTGATGTGTCTGGAATGATTTGTTTTGCTCATCAACACCACAAACACCCTTGTATGAAGCTTGAGCACAGGGTCTCGCCCAGGAACTTTGCAGAGGAACAGCTGCAGATCCTGTCCACAAGACGCATAACACATGCTACGTATCCACAAATATCCAGCTCATGGGGACCATCCATGCCCTTCGAATAATAGGGAGGCTGTCAGAGCCATTGTGGGGCTTTAGACAGACTAAGTAAGATCCTGTGCTGTCCAGCTCCATGACGCACCCTCCAATGATGTCTTAGAAGCTCCAGCCCTCTTGGGAGAACACAACCTGATTATGACTGCTACCTTTCTTGCCTGTGGCATAAATCCAGAAACATCTTTTTCAGCAGTCTCTTGCATCTGACCACGCACAATTAAGTTGGAGCTTGGTCAGGATGCCATGGTTACAACACTTACATTAGAGAAAGGCGAAGCACGCGAACCCAAAACACTGTGGCCCAAGGGGCCCACTCACTCCCTAGCTTCAGGCTGAGAACATTCTGTCGTTCGGGCCCACACGTGTGTGTGGGGAACAGGGAGGGTAGCCTGGCACAGGGAACTATTCAGGATCTCACAAAGTGTGAAAAAGAAATTTGGGAAGATTCTTCTCAGTGCCCAACTTATTTTAACTTCAGTGAAGTGGGTAAAATCCCTCATGAATTTTTTTTTTTTTTTTTTTTTTTTTTGCTTAAATCTGTTAAGTTAGTCCTAAAGAAACAATGCAAGCTTAGAGGGAGAAAGAATACATAGCCAACCACATAGGCTAAGGAAACAGTGAGGTATTCAAAAGAACTCCGTATACAACACTATGTGAATGAACTTAAATTCTCCATTAAGCAGATAATTGTACAGAAATTTTCAAATTATAAATTATACTCAGGATAAAGCAGAAATATGTATCAATTTTAGTGCCTGTAGATATAGACAGGGTGCCACATCACTGGCGAAATTATGAAATTCAATAAATGGGCCGGGATCATAATTTAATTACTTGGAAATATTTATATTCCATCTTCACCTCACAATATGTACTAACATTCAGTCTAGATAAACTGGGGAAAAAAATACAATCAAACATAAGACCATAAAGTGCCAGAGGAGAGCAAACATAACATTTAAATAATTCCGTGATACCTCCCCCTTTCAAACCAAGTGAAAGGCAACAAAGCTACTTACAATTCTCTTTCAGTCTGATGGTGAAGATAAAACTAAGTCATTTTTGTTTTACATTTTTTTTTAATTTTCAAAGAAAACGCAGCACTGTGGTTACAATCCTGGATTTAGATCCCTGCTCCATTTTTCCGAGCTGTGTGTCTTGGGGCAAATTCCATAATTTGTCCAAGGTGCACTTTGGGCCTAACTTTCTTCAGCTGTCACATGGAGACAATAATAGCATTTACCCCGTAAGACTGTTTTCAGGATGAAGCAAGTAAATACACATCAAAAACAGAGAACAGGGTCTATTGTGTGGTTAAAAAAACAAAACAAAACAAAAAAAAAAAAAAACACAAAAAAACACCACCCCACTAAATGCCTTCTTTATTCCTCTTCATTCCCCATCTCTCTTGTTTTGTGATTCCAATGACAAATAAATGACAAAATCCGCCCATGTCCTCCATGTTATTTACAATCTTTTCTTCCATTTATTTACCTCATTTTTTTCTACTGAATCTGAGAGAATTTCTTACTTTGTCATCACATTTTATGATCTGCTTTTCTACAGAAGCTAGTCTGCCTTTCTCCGTCCCCTTTAGTTAATGTAAAAATTTTAGGAACCGTGTCTCTTATTTCCAAGGCAAACTTGCCGGGTGTCAGATTATTTTACTTTTCATTCACTGCTATCTTTTCTCTCACTCTCTTTAACCCATCTGAATCAGGCTTTCTCATATTTTCTTTGACTTGCAGTCTCCACTTTTAGAGACCCCTTGCTTCCCTGAATTTAGCCAACTTTTTCAAATATTGAAATCTTTTTCCTCTCTGGTCATTTCCCACCCCCCACCCTCTGTTTGCTCATGTTTACAGAGGGGAAGATGGGGAGGGCCAATGATTATCTGAGATGATCAATAAGATGATTGCTCTTCCAGAGATTCAAAGATAATTTCTCTAGGAGATTGAGCCTTTCCACAAGTTTCAAACTTTATGAAAGAATGACAAATTTCTGTAGATTTTTAACTGTTCTTTATTGGAGTTCTAAGTCACTGTGTGGAATGGGGAAGAAACAGGCACTTCCATAGTTTGCCAAAGCATTTTTCTTCTGAGCCTACTAGGAAAGCATGAAGTTAGGTGGAGCAGTGTTCCTTTCCCCTAACTGGCAGCCTCTGGCTTGGGAGGCAGCTGTGGAGTCCCCTGGTACACAGCACGGCATTCCTCAGCTCTCGTCCGAAGCAGAATTATTTCTTCCAAAAATCTGTCTCATGGCCCACCTTCTTCTCCAAGGCTGCCTCTGTCACTGACTAAGTAAGCTTTATCTTTCTCTCAAGCACCCATCACCATCTGACACATTATGTATTTACAGGGTCATTTTTTATTTCTTGTCCCCCCCCACCCCAACCCCAATCCTTTCACATAGACATCTTAGAATTTTTTGACACATAATTAATGCTCACAAATATTTGATAAATGAATAAATATTTCTCAAGTGGTCTCCTTCTGCACCTAAAATTAACCCTAGTCCATTACTTGTTTTGTTCCTCACCCACCCCCACCCCCACCCCCAGTTTCTGGTATACTTGCTGGAAAGAAATCCTGTAAAATTCTTGGCATGGTTTCCAATGCTGACATCTTGTGTAATTTCAATGGGAATTGACAGTAGACGGATGATGAATATGGTTCTAAAACTGTGATATTCGACCAAAAGTCTTCCTTACAGTTAGTTTGCTCTTCTTAAACTTCGACACCCCTAAATTGTATTTGCTGTTTAACATGGTAAAAAGTAAATATGATAAAATGGCTTGTAATTTAAAGAATTCCAAACCTTCCTTAACCCTGATTCAGGAGGAATTACTTTTGTCATTTCTGTGCTTCATTCCTCCAGTGCTTCCCTCACATCATATGTTCAGTTTCCCAGGAAAGAGACTGTGAGGTAGAGATTTGCACGAGGAAGTTCACTGGGGAATGCTCTGAGGATCAGCTTTTTTTTTTTAAATTAACATATAATGTATTATTAGCACCCGGGGTACAGGTCTGTGAATTACCAGGTTTACACACCTCACCATAGTACATACCCTCCCCAATGTCCATAACCTCACCACACTCTTCATACTCCCCTCCCCCTGGCAACCCTCAGTTTGTTTTGTGAGATTAAGAGTCTCTTATGGTTTGTCTCCCTCCCGATCCTGTCTTGTTTCATTTATTCTTTTCCTACCCACAGAACCCCCTATGTTGCTTCTTGACTTCCTCATATCAGTGAGAACATATGATAGTTGTCTTTCTCCAAATGACTTATTTTGCCAAGCATAATACCCTCTAGTTCCATCCACATTGTCGCAAATGGCAAGATTTCATTTCTTTTGATGGCTGCATAGTATTCCATTGTGTATATATACCACATCTTCTTTATCCATTCGTCTGTTGATGGACATCTAGGTTCTTTCCATAGTTTGGCTCTTGTGGACATTGCTGCTATAAACATTCGGGTGCACGTGCCCCTTCGGATCACAACATTTGCATCTTTAGGGTAAATACCCAGTGGTGCGATTGCTGGGTCATAGGGTAGCTCTATTTTCAACTTTCTGAGGAACCTCCATGCTGTTTTCCAGAGTGGTTGCACCAGCTTGCATTCCCACCAACAGTGGAGGAGGGTTCCCCTTTCTCCGCATAGGATCAGCTTTTGTAAAGCATTGAAAGAAGCAGGACCGAGCAGGAATAGGAAGTTAAAATGATTCGGCTGCAGAGGCCTTAGGTGATCCCACAGGACATTCTGGAGCTGGGATGGTCCTTCAGAGTTGTCTCAAATCAAGACAAGGAGGTCTGCCCTTTTAGATTCTCACTGACCAGCCATTAGATTTGGGCTGTGCCTGAAATAGGGTGGAACTGGGGTAAGACACTTCCCAGACCAAGAAAATTACCAGAGAGCAACACAGCTACAATCTGTCTGCCTTCAACATTCCCAGGACTGGGGGTAGGGGGTATTTTCATCCTGAAAGGGGCCTCTGGGCAGCAAACCCCATCATCCACCACGTTGTGTTAGACCATGCCACATATTTTGGCCTCATATTTATACCATAGCGATTTTAGAATCTCAAAGATAGGAGCAAAACACATCAGAGTTAATGGAAAGTTTGTTTACAATATAGATACCCTAGTCATAGCCCATGCCATAAGCCAAGCAACATACCTTTAAGAATACGGTAGGAAGACTGTCAGTTTCACAAGAATTCTGTCAGCAATTGATGATCTGGGCACAAAGAGTTGCCTCCCCCATTATGAGACCCCAGTAACATAACAGTAAAGGAATTCAGAGTGGAATTAACCTGTAAAGGGAAAGGACAGGGAAGAGTATCATTGGTACATGGAAGTTAAGGTCAATTTCTGGAAGACAAAAAAGGGATGAAAATATATTTATATTTGAAAACAAGAAGAGGAAGTCAAAATTCAGATATACAAGCTAGAGAATAGAGGGGATAATTCAAGATCTGCGTTTGATACTCTCCTGCCAGGCCATGAACCATGGCCACCACAGACAGACAGAATGAGAAGCAATATAGTATGTATGCCTCAAACAAAACAAATGAAATTCGAAAAAAGAGTGGGGGGGCTTTTTCTCAAGCTATTAAAATGTTTACAGAGAACTAAGTTGGTGTTTGTGAGAATAAATCCCCTTCTCCTGGTATTTGGGCAGGCCTCCAGTTTGTGGCTCACTCCCACTAAAGCAAAACCTAACTAACAATCATCAAATAAATGAGAAAAACTGCATCAGAAAAAACAGGTAAAGAAAAAGAGAGAGGAAACAAAATTAATATGGAGGGGAAAAAAATCAATTTTCAAGGGAAAAATAATGAACCTAAAACCAGAAGACAAGGGCTTACTTTTTAGTGTCTCCAGATACTCCAAGAAGATGTAGAATTGTTAAAATAAGAACAAATGCTATAAATAAAGGAGAACTTGAAGAACTGGAGTTTGGGGAAATTAATGCTTCTGAAATCTGACTTTTAAAAATCAATAGAAGTGTTGAAGGCAAAATTGTGGAAAACTTTAATAGCATGAGACAAAAGGCAGGATGAGAAAATGTGAGGTAAAGATAAGGGAAATAAAGGAGAAATCTTAAAGATAATCAAACTGATAAAGGAATTCTAGAAAGTGAGGGGAGAGAGAATATGGGGGGGGGAATTATGAAGGGGATGATCATAGAAAATTTCCCAAAGCTACAAAAATACATGAATATTCAGAAGGAAAGGGAGGGCAGTTAAAGAAAAACAAACATAAACACATCAATGTACAAGCCACCACAAGTCCAGGAGTCTGTCATAGGTAACACAAAAGGGGATGCAAGATGGCAGTGAAAACCTCCCTGAAAGGTCCTAATTAAAAAGGTATTGAACCTAGAATTCCACAGTCAAACAAAATATCAAAATATGCTGATAAAGAGGAGATATTTTTAACCTCAAAAGACCAGAAAATTTACCTTGCTAGTATACATTCCTGGAGTTCTTTGAGGAGGCACTGAAGGAAATTAAGCTGAAAAGTAAGTTGAATAAACTGTGGAATATGAAATTCAGCTTTGGGAGGATAGCTGTGCCGTGGACCTGGAGAAGCAGCAGCACAGGCTATAAGGGGACTCAGGTGACTATGGGAGCATCTGTGCAAGAAGAAAAGTGGATCCTATGAAACAGATCATCTATTTAAGAGGTTTGTTAAATTCAGGCATGTGGCAAAATGTACATTTCTTTTTGTTCAAGATAACAACAACAAAGGCAAATAGAAACTCCAGGGAAAAACAGAAACTGTACAACAAAGTCATAGCACAAATATGAGGGAACCCAAAAAGCAGTGCGATTTTTACATGACTGAAGCAATTTATACATTTCAATAAAAAGAAAATTCATTTCAACCTCACACTTAGAGCATTTTCTTTCAGTGGGACAGGGATGCGATACCGATTTGTATTAGTCTTTCTGAATTTTTTTATCCTATTTGGTTTTATAATTGTTATGGACTGAATGTTTGTGTCCCCCTCTCCAAAATTCATATATTGAAGGTTAGTCCTCTGTGTGATGGGAATTAGTGGTGGGGCTTTGGGGAGGTGATTAAGTCATGAGTGTGGCGCCCTCATGAATAAGATTAGTGCTCTTATCCCTTCCACTATGAGGGGACACCGCAAAGAGATGGTCATCTACAAACCAGGAAGTGGGTCCAGTAGACACCAGATCCGCTGGTACCTTGATCTTCGACTTCTCAGCCTCCACAACTGTGAAAAGCCACCCACTCTATGGCTTTTTATACCATTTCCAATGGACCATCTCTCCACCTGGTTCATTTTATGCTTCTGTCATCCAGTCTGGGAGATTTTTCAACAGTGTGACCTTTTAAGTAAGATCACCTAGTTTTGAATTTCAGCTTAAACATTTACAGGGTGTGTGACCTTCAGTAAGTCATTCCATGAATCTTGGTTTCAGTATTGTATATTAGGAATGATAACAATAATAACCATCTTCACCTTTGAAGGGGCATTGTGTATACAAAATGAAATAATGTATATGTATTTGAAAATGTCTTTTAAAATATAACATGAAAAAATACCCATTATATTAAAATGAAAAATTTCAAAAAGCTGTATTTTTCACCTCCCATTCCTTCTTCTGTTTAATTCCATACAAAATCTTCCCAAGTATTTGATCTTTATTTGATGACTCTTCTACCAATCTTTCCAAAGACTGTAATAATCTTGCCATCTATTTACCATAAAAATTTTTTTTAAAGATTTTATTTATTTGAGAGAGAGTGCACATGCCCATGCACAAGCAGAGGGAGGGACAGAGGGAGATGGAGAGGCAGAATCCCCACTGTGCAGGGAGCCTGCCATGGGGCTTTCGATCCCAGGACCCTGAGATCATGACCTGAGCTGAAGGCAGATGCTTATCCAACTGAGCCACCTAGGTGCCCCAAGCATGCATGCATATATATATATATATATATATATATATATATATATACTAATATATTAATATATATTAAACTCTGTAGAAAATTATGGTAAGCAGTCAGGTTTGAGAACATTGATTTGAATATTTCTGTATTCTTATGGAAGAGAATCAAGAGTGATGTGGAGCTAACAGGCTTTACTGTATATGACTCTTACAAATGCATAAAACATTGCCATGCCTATTATTTTACTTGAGTCTGATGCCAGATGAATGCCATAGATAAATACACTTTTCCATTTTACCATTCAACTGAATGCAGAGGCAATAAGTGATCGAAGATCAGCCGGCTAGGAGGTAAGAGAATCACAAGTCAGCTCTTACTTTGATTTTAGGCTCACTTCTCTTTCCATGGCACCAGATTCAAGCTCTTATAACTTCCTGTCCATCCTGCTTTCTTATTCCTAATTCCCAACACTCCTGCTATCAATATTCTTTGGAAGCCCATGTCTTATAAAGTATCTCTATTTGGGGTCATGCTCTAGTTGAGGGTTCAGGTTTTTCCTTGTCTGGTGTAAACATTATGACTCAGCACACCAGACATATACTCACCAACATGTACAATGGTTTTATCCTTTCTTTTATGGATTTTTGCCCTTAAAATCTTTCCCTTAGATCAACACAATCTTTCATCCTCTGATTATCTTTTTGGGTGTCTGCAGAAGAGTAGAGAAGACCACACATGGTGTGGATTGTTGCTTACTCTCCGTCCTCATCAAGAACCTCCGTGTCACTCCACAGTCCAATTCAGTTCCTGTTACTCTCTAATACCTAACACTTCAAAACTTATCTCACTTCCTAGTCATTTTTCAACTTACCGTCAGTAGGCTTCTGTCTTGATGGTATCACTGAAGGTGCTCCTAAAATGAACCCCTCATACCCAAACCCAGTGAATTGTGTTCAGTTCTGGCCTATTTGACCTCTCCGTGGAATTTGATCCTAGAACATTCTTTCTTGAAATTGCCTCTTTCTTCCGTGTAATTCTCAACCAACTGTCTTACTTAGGTCTATGTAATTTTTTCAAGTTTTTATCTTCTTCCTGGCCAAGGGATAATGATGTTTCCTGAGGAATCTCTAAGGTTTTGTTCTTAACCTCTTCTTACTCTGTACGTTCTCCCTGAGAAAAATCACCCACTCCTTTCACCTCAAACATCCCACCATATGCCAATAAAACTTGCATCGATCACTATAACTATAAGAGGGTGAGGGGATTTGGGAACAGATCAAGGAAAAAGATATGACCATGAGGTTGCAATAGTACGCACAGTCTTTATTTGGGAGATATGTTGGTAGGTTTGCATGTGGAGGATGTCTCTCAGAGCGTGAGACCACTGGAAAGGAGGTCAAGGCAACTCTGAGGAAAAGAAGGATCGGAGAGGGGGCTTATACGTCTAGATGATTTATCTTCGCAGCACAGAAGGGTATCACTGGGCCAGAGAGCTCTGAAGTGCAGCAACAGCTTGGGGTTTTAATAGCACCAGGGGTTTTATCTATCTATAGCTAACAGATGTTGGATGCATTTTTGTAAGGTATGCAAAGCACGCAAGCTCTAAATCGCTAGAAATCTGCTTGTTTGGTTTATATTTAAAACAATTGGATGTGTAAAAATTTGAGTTTGGCATCGGCAGGCTTTTGAGCTAATGGGTCTCAGCCTGCTGTGAAGAAATAAACAACCCAGGGCCAATATACAGAGACTATCACTGGCTCGTGGATGTAACAGTAACTCAGATTCCTGGATGAACTCCAAGAACCTCAAAACTAAACCCAATATCTTTCCACTAAATGTAGTTTTTTTTTTCCTATTCTCTTTCAGTGAAAGGAATAGTGTCATTAAAGCTAAAGCAACCCACCTATCTGTCCTGTACTCGAATCCATGACCATTTTATTTTTAATTTTTTTAAATTTTTTAATTTTTTTATAAACATATAATGTATTATTAGCCCCACGGGTACAGGTCTGTGAATTGCCAGGTTTATACACTTCACAGCACTCACCATAGCACATACCCTCCCCAATGTCCATAAACCCACCACTCTCTCCCGACCCCCCTCCCCACAGCAACCCTCTGTTTGTTTTGTGAGATTAAGAGTTCCATGGCCATTTTATTAACCATACTCTCTACATCTTTTACATCCTCTCTTCATCAGTTTCCATTGTCAATGCCTCAGATCATGGCTTCTCCATATCTTGCCTAGATTACTGTCAGAGTCTCTTAACTATTCTTCCTCTCTCTAATCCTACTATTGCCTGGTGTATCCTTTCCCCCACCATCAAGATTATTTTTCTGAAACTAGAATAGGATAATGTCCATTCGCTTGATTAAAACTCATTTTTTTAACTCTCCATGGCCAGTGGTTGGCAAACTATGACCTGCTGGTTAAACCCATCCCTAATACAATTTTACAAGAGTGAAGCCACTCGCAACCATCTACTTATTGTCAAAGGCTGTTTTCCTGCTCCAATAGCTGAGTTGAGTAGTTATACACAAGACCATATGGCTCACAAATGCAAAAATATTTACTCTCTGGTCATTTACAGAGAAGGCTCATCAACCCCTAGTCTACAAGGTAAAGTTCAGAAGCTGGGTGTGACATACAATCCTTTCATAAGGGGAGCACTTGACATCTTAAGTTTATCCTACCCTGTATCCCCCTTTACGACTCTCCATCACAGCCACTTGAAACTGCTGGTAGCTTCTAGAATGTACCAGAATGCTTTATTCTTGATGCCATGATTCCTTCCCACTCCTTCTGCCCAGTACATATTTCCCATACTTATCCATTTTTCACTCTCCTACTCATTTCGAAGATTCAAGGGCTCTTCTGTCAAGCATTTCCTAAATCTCTCCCAAAGGAGCAATGTATTCTCCTTCCCATATACTTTACAGACCTTGGTCATAGCACCAATCATCTTTTTTTCCTCATGTTTAAAAGTGATTTTAGTCTACCCATATTCAGGTGACAGTTTGACCAGATAGACATTTCTACATTTGAATTCATATTCCCTCAATTTTGAAAGCACTATGCCATTGTTTTCAGGAAGTCTGATGCCAGTCTGCTTCTTGATACTTTGGATACCACAGTCTTTGATAATCTTTTAAAGTTCCTTTTCCACCCCTGTTTTTTTAAATTAACTTAATATTTTAGAACATTTTTGGGTTTACAGAAAAACTGACTTGAATGCAAAGTAGAGAGTTCTTATACACTCCCTCCCCCACACTTTCTACTGATGTTAACATCTTGCATTAGGGAGGTACATTCATTAGAACAGATGAAACAAACATCTTTATTATTTTTTCTTTATTTTATTATTACAGCTTACTAAAGCCCAGAGTTGACACTAGGATTCACTTCTTGTGCTGTATATCCTGTGGGTTTTCACAAATGTAAAAGTGACATTTACCCACCATTACAGTATCATACAGTTTCATTGCCCTAAAAATCATCTGTGTGCCACTGATTCATCCTTCTCTCCCTCCCCACAAGCCCCTGCAGCCTGACCTTTTTACCGCCCTCACAGTTTAGCCTTTTCCAGAATGCCGTAGACTTGGAATCTTACAGAGCATAGACATCACATTGCTTCTTTTGCCTAGTGATATGCATCTAACTTTCCCCCATGGCTTTCTGTGGCATGATAACTCACTTCTTTTTACCACTAGCATTCCATTTTATGTATGTACCAGAGTTGGTTTATTCAGTATTCACCCACTGAAGATTCTTGGTTGCTTTTAAGCTGAATAAAGCTGCTATAAATATCCATGGGCAGGTTTTTGTGTGGACATATTTTCCTCTATTTTTGGAAAATACCAAGGAATGTGATTGCTGGATCGAAGAGTATGTTCAATTTTGGAAGAAACTGCCAAACTGTCTTCCAAAGTGACTGTACCATTTTGCATTCCTAGCAGCAATGAATGAGAGTTCCTATTGCTCCACATCCTTGTCAGTATTTGGTGCTGTCGGTGTTCCAGATTTTGGCCATTCTAAGATATGTATTTGTTTTAATTTGCATTTTCCTCATATGACAACCATCTTTTCATATGCTTATTTGAATAAGCATTTGTATACCTTCTTTGCTTATGTAAATATATAAGCATGTGTATACCTTGCTTGATGAGGTAACTTTTCAGCTTTTTTGCCCATTTTTTAGTTTGGTTGTTTGATTTCTTATTTTTGGATTTTACCAATAGCCTCTTACTGTTATAATGATCATCATTAAAATTACCAATAATGAGACAAAACATTTTTGAGTCCTTATAAAACACTAGATAATGTGTTAAGTATTTGACAAACAGTATCTCATGTAATCCTCGTAACAACACTATTATTGTATCTAATTGTATCCAGGAATAACTGGCTAAGAGAGATTCAATGATTTATAAAAGATCACATAGGAAGTAGAGACACCTGGGTGGCTCAGTCGGTTAAATGTCTGGCTTTGGCTCAGGTATGATATCAGGGTCCTGGGATCGAACGCTGAATCTGGCTCTGCATTCAGGGGTACTCTGCTTGTCCCTTTCCCTCCACCCCTCTCCCCATTTGTGCTCTCTCTCTCTCAGATAAACAAAATATTAAAAAGAAAAATCTCACAGAAAGTAAGCAATAGGTCCAGAATTGCAGCCCAGTCTTTGAATCTCCAGAACCAGATCCTTAACCAGTGCAGGAACCCCCTTCCCTTCCTTTCACAGATGTGACAGGTTTGCTTCTTCTGGTTAAGTGAGGAACATCCAAAAGACAGAGAGTAGCATGCTGGCTATAAGCCTGGATGGGAGCACAAATCAATATAACAATCAGTACATCTGTATCTGATCTGACTAGGAACTTGAGATGGGAAATATATCTACCTCTAAAGAAAAGCAAAAAGCCTGGGACATCGTTCTTCATTCTTCTGCTTAAAGTATACTACATTGAATGGTATCTTTTTCCATTTTAGAGAAATTAGATGTTCTCCTACAGTCAAAGAGACAATAATTTAAAGATTTATTTATTTATTTATTTATTTATTTATTTATTTATTTATTTATTTATCTGAGAGAGAGCACTTGCGCCAGCAGGGTTGGAGGAGTTGCAGCAGGAGAAGTAGAGATCAAGGCAGAGAAACAGACCCCCTCACTGAGCACGGAGTCCCATGCTGGGCTCCATCCCAGGACCCTGAGTTCATGAGGTGAGCTGAAGTCAGATGCTTAACGCACTGAGCCACCCAGGCGCCCCAAAGAGGCAATGGTTTGAAGTGTAAGGGTGCTTTCCCTCTGCCAAGTTACTAATGGATGAATTAATACTTTTCAGTCTGTGGCCAGGCTGGTGATTCAGTCACTCTTGACCATTCCCTTATGCCCCTCCTCTCATAGGCAAACAAGAACGGAGAACAAATGCTTAGATATATGTCAGGTCAATTTCACTAAGGAAATCAAGTCATTTCGTCATCTATGCCATGGAATAGAATATCTCTAAAGTCCTGTCCCCTATATCATCTTAAGTTTCTCCAGAACAGAAACCATGCCACCCTCATCACTGTATATTGCATGCTTTAGCTAGCTAGCTCATATAAAGAATGCTGCATGCCTAGCCCATGCTCAAACATTTTTATTAAAAAGTTGAACTGAGGCCGCTTGGGTGGCTCCATCAGTTAAGGGGCTGCCTTCGGTTCAGGTCCTGATCTCAGGTTCCTGGGATCGAGTCTCGCATCAAACTCCCTGCTCAACAGGGAGTCTGCTTCTTCCTCTGCCTCTGCCTCTGCTGCTCCCCCTGCTTGTACTCTCCCTCCCTCGATCTCTCTCTCTCTCTCTCTCCTCTCTAGGTCAAATAAAAAAATAAAGTCTTTAAAAAGAAAAAAGCTGAATTGAATCATATACAACCATACACATAACCATAATACAAGGATGCTATGTATCATTTTCTCAGTCAGTAATAATAACAAAAACAGTAACTGGAAAACATAGTCCAAATTTAAGGGGCATCTAATTTAATGCAGACATTATGGACCACGTCAGCTAAAAGTTCTCATCAATTCTTCTTTCAGCCTCTGACTTAGCAACTAAGGAAATATCAAGGAAATTGAGATCTTACAGAATTGTCCAAAATTATGAAGTTCTGCAAAATAGATTCAAATCCATGACCTGGTTTCCTTTTAATTTTTTTTTTTAGCTTAAGAAGCAGAGCTTCATTACTCTTTCTCTGGGTAGTATCAACGGAAAGGGAATAGAGTTATTAGTGCAAACTGGTTCATCATACGACCTTGTGTACTGGTGAACTTTGGTAAGAGCAACATGAAATCACATATTTATCTCAAAACTTACATAATTAACAGTTATGTACTCATAACAAATATATCCTTAATCTGAAATGTCCCTTACCCCTGAAAAATTGAATGGGCCAGAGTCACCAAATAAGGGACCATTAGTGCTCTCCTGATTAAACTTTTCTATTGCATAGCCCTTCTTAAAATTACACACTGATTTGTGATTTAAAACCAGTCGCATAGAAGGTGGACAAAAACAAAACAAAACAAAACAAAACAGAAAACCCTATTAAGGATTTTGTAACTTTCAGGATTTGCTCAATTCATAAGTTTCTATACCATGATGTCAGTAAAGTAATGCCTACAAGAAGTGATGGTAACCAACATAAGTCAACATTTTAAAGTACATTCCTACTGGTAAATGCAGAATAATTTCTATATTGATTTTTTCATGCCATAGCTTCATATTTTTAAATTTCTTTTGTTTTAAATAAAGAAATATTGTGGTCAAGATACTGTCTTTTATTTCTCACTAAAGATCCTCAAATATACTGTAGTTTTAAAGACCGAAGTTCATTTAATGACGCTTGAACCTATAGACTGCTCATTGTCAAGGCAATACTTCCTGGCCCTTGTCTTTGCTGGGCATGAAAGAACAACGTAATTACCTGCCTCCGAACCATTGGGTTGCTTCTCTTTTGTGTCTATCATGGCTAAGGAGATGATCCAGCTCTGACTGCTGAAGTAAATGGACCAAGGGTGGCAGCACGCTCGAGCTTAACAAGGTAAGAGCAGCCTCTCCATCTTTCCCACAGGTGTTGTGGGAGCCCAGAAAGCCCAGAAAGCCCCACTTCATACACACTCCTCCTAATGGCAGAGCTGTGAGCTGGGGGCACTGGGGTGGACCCAGGGAGAACGGGGGGTGGCTAGAAGTGGTGGTACAGGGGAAATGCCAGTGAAAGCAAATTAAAAAAAAAAAAAACTGATATGACCCTGCTCCCATATGACTCTCAGGTGCTTACATGCATGGACACTCTCTCAACACAGGTCAGGAGGGGAGTTAATAGGGAGCTGTTTAGTCATATAGGAGATGCACAACGTGGACCACATGTGCACACACACCCTCCTTGTATTTCAAATATATCATATCTTTTTTATAACCTGTTTTCATCAACTTAACAATGTACTGTTAGCATGTTGGCATTTCCATAGTATTTTTAATGCCTACATGGTATTTCATTATACCAATATACTTGTCTATTTAATCAATCTTTATTTGGTAATTTGGTTACTTCCAGTTTGGGGTTATTTTTAAATGCCGTAAGGAATAGAAATGTGAAAATACACTTTTCATATTTCAAAGATTCCAACATTTCAAATAATCTCCTTAGATAAAATGTGGAATTATTGGTGAAAAGGTGATAAACATTTTTGACAATTGTTCATGTATTGACATGATGCTGGGCAGGAAAGTTTACAATCTGCAGCACAGAATGTTAACACCAGGGGCACCTGGGTGGCTCAGTGGGTTAAGCCTCTGCCTTCGACTCAGGTCATGATCTCAGCGTCCTGGGATTGAGCCCCACATCAGGCTCTCTGCTCAGCAGGGAGCCTGCTTCTCCTCTCTCTGCCTGCCTCTCTGCCTACTTGTGATCTCTCTCTCTCTGTCTGTGTGTCAAATAAATAAATAAATAATCTTGGGGAAAAAAAAAAAAAAAAAAAGAATGTTAACACCAGCCTGTTTGCCATATTGCCACTGAGAAATCTTGGAATGGGTAAAATTTTGTTTAAATCTTGGCAGGAATGAACAAGATTTCACAAATTGAGTGTTTGTATATCATATTTTTGTTAATTCCCTCATTGTGACTATTGCTAATTCTCCACTGGGTTTTAGTCTTTTATTCATTGGAAAAGACTCTATATAAGATTTTTTCAATAACACTCCACCAAAGATTTTACAGCAGTACTTTGCCAGTGTGTAGCTTGTCTCAAATTTTAATGGTGCTTCAGGATATGGATTTTTATGTGGTCAAATGTATTAATAATTCCTGTAAGATATAGGATATATTTTCCTCCTCTCATTTTAGACTTAGAAATTCCACTACCACCAAGAAATTACACAAATAAGCATTTTAGGTCTGTGTTTTACATGGAATTCATTGGTCAATCGGGAATCCGATTTTTTTTTTTTTTTTTTGGTATAACGTGAGATATGGTTCTATCTAAAAGCATCAGCATTTTCAGTATTTGGAAATGTGAAATCTCTCTAGATTTATTTATAAAGCAAATTAGTGTTCTGTTTTGCATCATACAGGGACATGTCATTTTTATTAGTTTTGTTCCTAGGAGGGAAATGAGAGGAAAAAATATATTAAGTAAGGTATTTTTAAATGCTTCCTGTTCCCTTCTCAGTTAAAGGATTTCTCACTCCGTGTACTCTATATGTCATTAGTGAGTTTTAAGTCTACATTTATGAAGAAGGAGAAAGTGACTCGGGGAGTACAAAACTAGATAAGAAGAGAATCCAAGAGAAAAAAATAATACCATTGTTTTTGATCCCAGTTGGATCCTATAAGGATGAGGCAGACATGAAAAGGAAATTGTGAGAAGTCATCTCTCATTGCCTCTGCTACCATCCAAGGGAGAAAATGGTGGAGGCTGGGGGAAGGCAGTGATTTAAATGCACCCAGGTAAATATGGGGAAGTCCAAAATGTTGGACAGCAGCAACCCAGTTTACACTGTGAGAGAGACCTTCCCATCAGCCAATGCAAACGCAGTTTAAGCCTATGGGTGAGCAGATGATGAGACTGAGGCAGTGCTCTTGGTTTCCTACAGCCTGTATGCACATGCAGGAGACCTAGGTTGTCCCTGAATCCATGAGGGGCTACAGAGGTACTAAACGGGTTGGTAAACCAAAAGAAACCTGACTTTAGGCAAAGACTCCTCAAGATATGGGGAATGTGAAACCAGAGGTAAATAACATAACTGTTGACTAGAGAAGGTAACTCATGACAACTCAGAAAATCAGATGGAACCAGTTACAGCCCTGAAGTCACCACAGAAGGAACAATCCTAGTTGGTCATCCCATGATAGTCAGCTGGTATGATCCAAATACCATTGTGTAGACTCAAGGAACCCACTTCTTCTGTCTACACAAAGTTGTATCATCTAAATCATCCCCACAAATACCACTAGATGTGATCTTGGAAAAGGAAAGCATGGGAATAATCATTTGCCAAGTCATCCAAGCAGAGACTAATATTCTTTAAAAGGCAGTTTAAATTATTGGAAAGAACACAGATTATAAATTTGGACTAAATACAATTATTCCCTCCCTGTATGCCTCCCTCCCACCCAGTGGAGTGGAGGATGGGAGGAGCTCATGCAGAAAATGAGGACAGTTATAAAGGAATAAACCCTAAACTGTCTTGTAGATCCCAGTTAATGAGATTGAATTTGTTAGACTAATAGACACATTGTGCGCACACACACTTTCCTTCCTTTTCTTATTTCCAGTTGTTATAATAACATACTTTCTTAGAAGAAACATTCATTTTTGAAATCTTAACTAGTTTTCCTGAAAATTCCCCTGCAACTATATTTTTTAATACACTTCAAAAGCAGTTGGATCATTTTACGTAAAACATTGCTCCTACATTTTTCAGTCACGATGTACTTGGTAAATCTGAGTTTAACCAAGACAAGTTTCTTTCATCTTGGGCTGCCATTATTGATAATTCATATCTAGGAAGATCTTCCCAAAATTTTCTATATAGAAATTGTGTTTCAGAAATGAAATGGACAAGATAAGAGAAATATAAACATTTTACCTCCCATCTAGGTGTGATGCAATTCCATTTTAAAAGAACATAACATACAAGCCAACCCGTTTCTGTTGAAAGAGACAACTAAAACTTAATAGATCATTCCAAAGGACTTAATAAATATAAGGCAACTTTTTCCCAGGCCCTTTCTGAGTTATTCCTAAATGGATTTATTTCACCTTGAATTAGACTCAAAATTGTCCTCAGATATTAACAAAAATAAAATTAAGATGATAGGGAGGTTGAAGAGCTCTCAGTTATGAAACACTTTTGATAGGACAGGCACTAAATTTAAAATGCCTTATGGGAATCAAGTGTTCAACAACCCTTTGAGAAGGTGCTCATACTTATTTATATTTTAATAATTCTAGCAAACTGAGACTCAGGGAGGTAAATCTGCTTGCCCAGGACTGTGCCTAGGGAATGGCATATCTGACATTCCAGCCCAGGTCCTCCAAAACCATAGTCCATATTTGCCTTTCTGCTTTTGTCCTTTGAACATGTTTGAGTTTATGTAGCAGTGGAAGCAGTGCACTTAGAGATGGGAGACCTGTGTCCGTATCTTACCCTCGCCAGGTGTTTATTGCATCATTCTAAGCAAATGATCTGTTACATGGTCTGAAAAAGAAAGGTTGTCCTGAATATTGAATAAATTTCAATTTCTTCCTCTAAAAAAATAAGATAATACACCTCACAGAGGTATTTTGAGGATTTCATTAGGTAATATCTGGGCAATACAGAATATGATATTTTCCACATACAGCCAGGTCCTCATAAATTATAGCAGTTATTATTAGTTTTCTATATTTAAAACCATTTCAGTTTTACAGCTCTACCTAGGTATAAGACAATGCTAGCCTTCCAGAAGTAGGGCATAAAGCAATGACTGTATCCTTGCTGGAGACATTTAAGCACAGACAATGATAAACAAAAGCACGATGCTTCTAGCAAGGGGAGCATTGCTCTGTCTGTCCCACCTCGCTTCCCACGACTACCCAATAGACCCAATCCATATGTCCTTCAGAAGCATAGGGGTCATCCTGGACCACATTCCTTTTCTTCCTGTTCTCATTACTCATCTGGAAATGTTTATCTTTTCTTAGACAAAATCTTCTCATGGCACAAGTCATGGGGCTTTGAGAAGAGCAGTGGTACGGAATCAAGATGTCACCTGAGGACCCACCACTGCCTAAACCCACCAAAGAAGTTCAGGATACTTGGTGCAACTTGCCCAGGCTCAGTGCCCATATGGGTGAAAGGACCTTCCAGGTCTTTTTTGCTCTAAACAGTTGCTACTTAATAATTCAGCTCAACTCCTCCATTAGACTTCTTGGAACAACTCTCCTCACGCTAACAGTGTCCTTCTCCCTGATCCCAATCTGTGTAGCATCAGAATCTAGTGTTTTGTTTTTGTTTCATTTTTAATTTATGACACATTTTATTTTTATTAATAAAATTCCATGCATGATGATAATCAGCATTTTGTACAAATACAATGACATGGTTTCTAAAAAGTGTTGGAACAATTAAAATAGTTGAATACTTCTATGAACATAAAAAAAGGAAAACCAATAAAGTAAAACTTTGCTCAGTGGAACCCAACTCATTTATAATTTATAAAAATCTCACAAATGCTGGCCTTGAGTTAGTAACTCTTCTTGTCTTTTAAGACCATTAACAGAATCTAGGGTTTTAAACAGTCCTCTCTAAATGTTCCCTACGGAGTTGGCCTATAATTCATTAGCCCTTCAGACTATATCAGGGCAGGAAGACTCTTCTCTCCAGACCAGGGTTGGTTGCCACCCAGAGTTCTCAGAAAGAAAGTCCAAAAGTAGATCATCCCAAGGTGTATGTAGCAGAACTTCACCTTCCAGTACTGGGATCAATTGTTCATGCCACTCATAGCCACTAGCCCCAGATGCCTGCCAGGGAGTATGGGGACACAAACCCATAGCATAGGTAATCACATCAGGCTCTCACTTCCTATGGATCTCTCCATCTACACAGAAAAAAATGCATAAAATCGTCTTAACAGAGTTTGAAAACCAGCTGTTTTGTAAAAGACATTCAAAGATTTTTTTAAGTGTAAGAAGGGTTAGAAATCCATGTGTGGCCTCTTAGTGGATGTAAAATCTTTGGCAAGTTATTTTATTTTTATAAGCTTTAGTTTTAAAAGTTTAAAATGAAAACAGGGGCAACAATGTCCAGTGGAGGAGGACAATAGGATGATATGGAAGATAATGCATATGAATGAGCCAGCCTGTGGCTGTCTTTTAAGAAATCAAGAAGAAGCTGCTACTGTGACAATTATCTTCTCAAAGTCCCCAAGGGCTCTCAAACTTAAGTGAAAGCAGAGAAAAAATAATCAACCCCCAAGTGCTCAGGGTTTTGTTATTCAACGGAAAAGAGTGTTTTCTCAGTATCTTTCTAGCCTAGGATATTGCTTTTGCTTCAAACACCATCTCTGTCCTAACCAAGTATATCAATTCCCTGTTGTCACTATCTAATTAGCTTCACCGAATGGCTGAAAACAACACAGATTTATTCTCCTACATTTCTGGAAGGCAAAAGTCCCACATGGTCTGACAGGACTGGCGTCAATGTACAGTTGCCCTGGTTGCTTCTGGAGGCTCTAAGGAGAATGTTTCTCTCCCTTTTCCTATATTCCTTGGCTTGTGGCCACCTCACTCCACTTTCAAACTTCACTGCCCTGGTCTGGGTTTCCATCACCACAGCCTTCTTCTGGGACTCTCACTCCTCCTGCATCCCTCTGATAAGGACCATCATGATTATATCGGGCCCAAATAAATAATCCAGGATAATCTCCCCACCATGACATTTAATTTTACCTTAATCAATCTGCAAATTCCTTTTGCCAGATAAGGTAACATTCACATCTTCCAGAGATTAGGATGCAGACATATTTCGGGGCCATTTACTCAGCATACCGTACCAAGTTGCCATGGTGATTGCTTACAGATTCAGTCCTGCCACTCTTCCTAACATGAACTTAGCCCAAAACGACACTGGAGTTGACCAAGAGGACTATGAGTACAAATTTCCTCAGAAAACACATATTTCTCCATCAAAGTTACTCAAATTAAAACATGGGGCTCTATTTACTGAATCCACACATCCATGTGCTTTCAGAAGCCAAAAGTTTTTGCAAATATTTCTGATAAAGGACAGGAAAGCATCCAGTGGCACACGTACCAGCAGTGGAACTACTCTAGAAACCTTTTGAAAAAGTTCAGTTGCATAGACTCTAAGCACACTGTTAGCACAGAGATAAGACCCTACAAACACCCACTGTCAGTCCCATCATTGGGCTCATTTCCAACAGCACATGCTCATGAAAGTATGCCTGGGTTCTAATAAGACATGAGACAATTGGGAAAGAAAAGAATAAAATGTAAAAGAAGGTCATTATGGCATTTATGTCTTTATTCCTTTTACTGCTTAAGCATAAACTCTTAGATAAGCACATACATATAATTAGCCTGGGTTGAGAAAACATGAAGTGATGTCAGACCAGAAATTTTACTTCCTCTTTACTTTTAGAGTCAATTTTTAAAAGTATTACCTCTAGCACTCTTCCTGAAATAACAAAATAATTTTACCATTGAGTGTTTATGATTATTCAAGCTTATTCTTTCCATATCCCTTTGGCTGTGATACTAGAGGAGCACTGTAATTAAAAGATTCTTCATGATATTTGAGCTCTTAAAAAAAAAACAAAAAAACAAAAAACAAAACTGACCATACAAAATTTCAACTAAAATATCATATTTTACAAGCATTATAAACATTTATATACAATTTGAAGAGTTATCTTATTTATTCAAATGTCCCAACTACACCAACATAAAATAATAATTCCACATTTCTATTTTTCAAAGCATTGGAAATTACTATGGTGGAAAGACTGACATAGTTCTACCAGCAAGGGGGTTCTAATATCAGATACCATTCAAATTTACAAGACCTAATATTTCACTAAATTCAAAGTGTGCACATTTGTTGTCATCTAATTTACATAGTAATTCTTCTGCATCTCATTGTGAATAATCTATGCCCAAAATAAGTTTGTATTGTTAAGTCTCTAGAAAAGCATTGTTTATGCATTCATTTACTCATTCAATCATTTAACAAATATTTATTGAGTACCTACTCCATACCAGACCAGGCACTGACTGAGCTGGTTGCTGGAGACAAAGCAATGAACAAAATTAATAAGCTTAGTTCCCGTTCTTCAGAACAAGTTACATGTTGCTTATTCCTCCTCTCAATGCCTCAAATCCAATCTGTAGTAGCATAAATAAAAACAAAGTTTGCAAATCATATAAAATTAAATCACTGTATGTTTTTGCTATTTTGAGCTTAATGAACTCAACATTGAATTATGTATATTAAGTCTCTAGATTGCCAGTCTTTTTTTTTTTTAGTACACTTACAAAATTGCCTCCTCAAGACATGTGTTATTACAAGAGCAACAGGATGAAATCAGCTCAAAATCTTCCATAAAAAATAATAAAAATTATGACCATAGGACTTCTCCTGTCTTGGCAAGTATTGAAGAGGCCAGGAGAGTAACTTCCAGAAGTACCTGTATCTCATTCCCTAGGTAGCTACACTGGCAGTTAGAAGGCTTGGGATCCAGTCCCAGAGAAATAGTGTGACTTCTTTATTGTCCAAGTCTGGGCACATATAAGAGTAAAGGAGAGACTAACGCCAGGAAAACAGGCATAAACTAAGACATGCAGTCACCTCTGGATAAACCACTTAACCTCTTTGGCTGTTCTTTTCCCTGCCAAATGGTGACAATGACATATACGTTTATGAAAATATGAAATAGAAGAGGCACAAAAACTCTTTGCAAAGCACATAGAGCTACCCAAATTGTGGTTTTCCTGTTAATCAAAAAAATTAATTTTCAATGTGCTCTGTGAGTTGACTCTGAGGAATTAAAAAATAGAGAGATTCTACAAACCCAGGAGTTACAGCGAAACCCTAAGAAACACCCTGACAAAGTTATCAGGACCTCTAATATCTTACCTTAGCTAATCAATTAGTAGCACTCCTCCTTTCTAACCGGAGTCCTTTCTCCAAAAGAGCACGTGAAGTCGGGGAAAGGAGAACCACGGATGGAACAAGAAGCCTGCAGCCCAATGCGGCGTAAACCGAAGAAAACACCCGTGACAAACAGGCATACCACATTGCCTGCTAAATCCTTATTCATCTTTGGGGGAATTTTTCAATCTGCAGCTGGAAGTCTGACCTAGAATGTATTTTATCTGAAGAGAACAGTACAGTAGCTCTTCCAATAACGGTCAGTATTTTTCCTCCCCATACGTCATTTGGTTTTTCTCCTAGGACATGCAAAAAACCTAATGACTTAAAGCAGACATAAAACATTTACTCTTTATTAGGAAGAGAAAAAAAAACACAGGATACTGACATTGACATAATCTACAAAATCAGGATAAAGCATTTCATAAATGGACTCTCTGTTATGGTGTGCTGTCATAGTGGAGTTTTCCAGTGTGAGAAGGCTTGACAGGAGTGAGTAGAAGACATGGTTACAAAGGACACTGGAAAGGACTCTCTAGGGAGGTAAACAAAAGAAATGAAAGAAATTAAATAAAATAAACACTAAGTTAAACAGAGAAAATGATGGAGAGGAAACTAAGTCTCCTCTTCCAAAATCAAAAACATTCCTATTTGTAACCATCAGTATTCTGACAATCTGCAAGGCTGCAAGGATTTATATGGCCTCTAGGTTTGTAAACTAGAAGGGACTGAAAAAGATCACAACAGGTGCACCAGAAACACCTCTCAAGGAAATTAGGTTGTCAAAGTGGGAGAACCTCCCACCCCTACAGTTCTTTTTTTTTTTTTTTTTTAAGATTTTATTTATTTATTTGACAGACAGAGATCACAAGCAGGCAGAGAGGCAGGCAGAGAGAGAGGAGGAAGCAGGCTCCCTGCTAAGCAGAGAGCCCAATGCGGGGCTCGATTTGGGGCTCAATCCCAAGACCTTGAGATCATGACCTGAGCCAAAGGCAGAGGCTTTAACCCACTGAGTCACCCAGGCGCCACCCCCCCCCCACTACAGTTCTTAAAACAAGATGACTGACTACCATCAATGGCAGAAACATGATAGCACATGGTAGAAGACATTCCCCATGTCTCCCTAACACTCATAATAATCTGGGAGGAAAACTGCTCGTGCGTGCTCCAGTGTTTGTTCTCATCATCTTCCTCAGTAGTAGACCCGATTCCTGGCTGGGCACATTTTAGCCCAGAATAAAACATTTGCCAGGTTTCCTTGTCTTGGCCTTATGACTAAGTGCTGGACATTGGGATCTAAGCAGGATTGTCTCCAAGAAGTGATCATAAGAGGAGGACATATCTCAGTTTGTCTCTTCCTCCTTCCTGTTGTCTAGGACGTTCATGTGATTCCTGAAGCTCATGCAGCAATGGTCCAATATATGGTTTATGTTTAGAATGATGAAGCAAGAAGACATAAATGTTTCTGAAGCAACCTGAATGACTCTAAATTATAAACTCCTGGAGGTCCTTGACATGAGAGACAAATGAACCCTTATCTTATTTAAATCACTGCTATTTGGGGTGGTTGTGAACAACTAAAAACCGTCCTAAAGAATCATTGAAAGAATATTAAAAGGTTATCCTTTTATGTTCGACTTATAATATTGTATCAGTAGCATTTTCAAGACAGAATTTATGAGTTATTTGCAAATATAATGCATACAAGTTTGGATTCTTCATTGAACCTTGTAAACATTTGCCCCATTTGCCTGTGTTCTCTTTCTCTCCCTCTCCCTCCTTCCTTCCCTCCCCTGAAATTGTTATATTTCATCCCTCAATGCCTCAGCCTACATTTCCTAGGTAAAAAGATATTCTCCTACATAACCAGAATACCATCTTTATGGCTAAATTAATCCAGAATAATTCTGTAAATCACCTAGCATGCAGTCCATATTAAAATTTCCCCAATAATGCCAAAAATATTCCTTGAAAATGTTAATAAAATAGGTATCTGGTGAGTCTGAGGAATAAAAAATATAGAGAGATCCATAAAAATAAACATTATTGGGAATGAAAAAGTACTTAACTAGATATATTGTACACTTGAGACATAAAAGAATAACAATATTATGAGCAATTCTATGATAATAAGCTTGAAAATTTAGACAAAATAGGAAATTTTTATACAAATTTTCTATTTCAAGAAGAAACATAAAAACTTTATTTGACCAGTAATTATTTAAAAAATGGAATTAATGATAAAAATCTCCCCTCTCTCTGAAATAACATGGAACTCAAAAAAATTTTGCTAGCTTCATAACTTACGTTTCACTCTGGGCTTCTCTTCAGTTTCTGGTCTACAGAGATGTTTATCGGTTTTGTTAACCATTTTTCACCTCTTAACTTAATTACTAGATGTTTACACAAAGGACAGAGAGGATTATGGGAAATCCACAAAAAGTACACGTTTTCAAACACGTATACACCAGTGTCCATTCATTTGGCAACATGTAAAAGAAAAATCAAACTCAAAGCCACTCGGGTTATTTAAGTCACTGTCGCATATTTGTACAAGTTCAGGATAAAGAGGTCTTCCATATGGGTTCATCCAGCAGTGAAGTAGCATCATCAAGGACTAAAATGTCTTCAACTCTCCTTTCCCACGTTATAGTATATAGAGTTATAGTCCACTTAAAGCTGGTTTCACCTCAGGCCACAAGAAAGATGCCAGAAGGAAATGAAGCTATATACTAATTGGTTCACATCTGGCAAGACAGAGAAGAGTCATTCCCATCGCTCTTCCTAGGTGTAAAGAAGCTTCTTCTTTGCCTCCACACACCTTCCCCTACACCTCATTGACCCAAGTTGTACCTCTCTGGAAAGAAGAACTTAAGATAAAAATATAGGCTCTCTTCCTTTCTGTGGCTGAATACCATTCCTTTATATATCACATCTTCTTTATCCATTCATCCATTGGATGGACTTCTAGGCTGTTTCCATGTCTTGGTAAATAATGCTGCAATAAACATGGAGGTGCAGATGGCTCTTTGTATAGTGATTTCATTTCCTTCAGATATATATCCAGAAGTGAAAGTGCTGGATCATCTGGTACTTCGATTTTTAAGTTTTTGAGAAACTTCCATTCTGTTTTGCATAGAAACCAGACCAGTTTACACTGGCACCAACAGGGCACCAGGGTTCACTTGTTCTACATTCTCACAAGTACTTGCTACCTTTTGTTTTTTTGATACTAGTCATTCCAGTGGGTATGAGGTGGTATTTCACTGCAGTTTTGATTTGCATTTCCCCAATGATCAGTGATGTTGAACATCTCTTCATGTACCTGTTGGCCATTTGAATATCTGCTTTGGAAAAATGTCTGTTTAGGTCCCTTGCCTAATTTTTTATTTGGATTTGGGTTTTTATTTTTTTTTATTTGGATTATTTGGATTTTTACTATTGAGTTGTATGAGTTACTTGCAAATATAATGCATACAAGTTTGGATTCTTCATTAAAACATAAATCTGTTTTGGATATTAGAGCCTTATCAGATTTGTGGTTTGCAAATATTTTCTCTCATTTAATAGGCTGATCATTTCTTTTGCTGTGTAGAAACTTTTCAGATTGGTAGAGTCCCACTTGCTAATTTTTCTTTTTGTTGCTTGTGCTTTGAGTGTCATATCCATAAAACCAATGCAAAGACCAGTGTCAAGCAGTTTTTCCCTACGTTTCTTTATAGGAATTTTACAGTTTCAGGTGTTACATTTAAGTCTTTAATCCACTTCAAATTTATTTTTGCATGTGATGTAAGCTAAGGGTCCAGCTTCATTCTTTTGCATGTGAATATCCAATTTACCCAGAACCAGTTTTGCAGAGACTATCTTTTCTCCATAGAGTATCCTTGGCTTCCCTGTTAAATATTAGTTGACCACATATGCCTGGGCTCCTTTCTGGGCTCTTCATTCTATTCCAATGGTTAATGCATCTCTTTTTATGCTACTGTAATACCACTTTGATTACTGCTGCTTTGTGACATAGTTTGAAATCAGGGAGTGTAGAGCCTCCAGCTTAACTCTTCTTCCTCAGGACTGCTTTGGCTATTCAGGGTCTTTTGTAATTCCAAACAAATTCTAGGCCCATTTTACTCTTTCTGTCAAAAATATCATCAGAATCTTGGTAGAAATTGCATTGAATCTACAGATTACTTTGGGCAGTGAGAATGTGTGATCAATATTAATTCTTTCAATCCATGAACAGAAGGTCCCTTTCCATTAAATTTTGCCTTCTTTAAGTTCTCTTATCAATGTCTTAAAGTTTTCAGGATACAGGCCCTTCTCCTCCTTGAAATTTATTCCTAAGGATTTTATTGATGTTACTGTAACTTGAATTATCTTCTTTCTTTTTCAGATAATTTGGGGCTAGTGCACAAAAATGAAACTGGTTTTTGCATATTGATTTCATATCCTGCAACTTTACCAAACTGATTAGTTCCAACCATTTTTTGGTAGGGTCTTTAAGATTGTCTCCATTTAATATCATTTTATCTGCAAACAGAGCTCATGTGAATTCTTCCATTCCAATTTGGATTCCCTTACCTCCTTCTCTTGCCTGATCGCCCTAGCCAGGACTTTCAGCATGTTGAGTAAGAGTGATATGAGTGGGCACTCTTGGCTAGTCCCTGGTCTCAAAGGAGAAGATTTCAACCTTTCATCACTGGGTCTGGTCCTCACTGTGGGCCTTAAATATCTTTCAAATTGTGTAGACTTGCTGTGACTCTTGGGTGTGAGAAAAACTACAAGAGAGGGTGGGGTTTGCCTGCTAGGTTCTGGTGACTCTGCAGAACAGAAAAGCAGGACTAGATACGTAAATGCTAAGATTAGAAGAACTACTAAACAAAATCAAGGGGTCTTTACAGTCCTAGTCTCCTGAACAATCTAAGGGTCCTTGGAATTTCTCTCTTCTAATGCAGCCTAGCCAAGTGGAAGTGTATACAAAGTAATAAGTTATGCAAACTTAAAAGATACAGAGAAAGTGGCTGAGACCATAACCCTGGCCATGATACACAATGTTGACAAGCTAGCTATTGCTCTAAAGATAGCTATTTGGCAACCCTTTCTCCAAATTTCTTTCCCATGCAGGCATAGCAAGCATGTAAGGGCCAACTATAAAAACCCAGGGAGTCATCCTGGGGTTAAAGAAGATGCAGGGAACCCTCCTACACTGTTGATGGGAATGCAAGCTGGTACTACCACTCTAGAAAACAGTACAGAAGTTCCTCAAAAAGTTGAAAATACAGCTAAGCTATGACCCAGCAATTGCACTACCAGGTATTTACCCTAGAGATACAAATGTAATGATCCAAAGGAGCACATGCACCCAATGTTTATAGCAGCAGTGTCCATAATAGCCAAACTATGGAAAGAGCCTTGATGCCCATCAACAGATGAATGGATAAAAACGATATTGTGTATATATACACAATGAAATATTATATGGCCATCAAAAATGAAATCTGGGGGCACCTGGGTGGCTCAGTGGGTTAAGCCTCTGCCTTCAGCTCAGGTCATGATCTCAGGGTCCTGGGATCGAGTCCCGCATCGGGCTCTCTGCTCCACAGGGAGCCTGCTTCCTCCTCTCTCTGTCCACTTGTGATCTCTGTCAAATAAATAAAATCCTTAAAAAAAAAAAAGAAGAAATCTAGCCATTTGCAATGATGTGGATAGAACTAGAGGGTTTTATGCTAAGCAAAATAAATAAGAAAATTATCAGAGAAAGACAATTATCATATGATCTCACTGATACGAGAAATTTGAGAGACAAGACAGGGGATCATAGGGGAAAGGAGGGAAAAATGAAGCAAGATGAAACCAGAGAGGGAGACAAACCATAAGAGAATTAATCTCAGGAAACAAACTGAGGGTGCTAGAGGACAGGGGATGGGGTGAGATGGGGTGGCTGGGTGACAGACACTGGGGCAGGTATGTGCTATGGTAAACACTGTGAATTGTGTAAGACTGATGAATCACAGACCTGTACCCCGAAACAAATAATACATAATATGTTAATTTTTTAAAAAAGAAGAAGAAGATGATGATGATGATGATGATGCAGGGACACTGAGGTCAGGCAATGAAATTGCTCAGAGGTCACAGAGCCCAAAGCCAGCTGGATATCCCACGCAATTAGGTCATCATCCTTCTGGAAGCATCTCTGGCACCTCCACTAGACCTGTGCGGTTCAACTACAAGCAGAGCTTCAGGCAACAGCAGTAAAAAAATTAAGCCAAGGTGTACTGATTATTGGTACCCAAGTATTTCCATCAGTAAAATTTTGCCCACATTCCATGGAAAGATGTAATAGAACTGAATCTATCTCTGGATTAAATGTCCCTTATAAATAAGTGACTTATTCGTGGAGCATAACAAATAATATGGAGGACAAGGAGAGATGGAGAGGAGAAGGGAGTTAAAGGAAATTGGAAGTGGAGGTGAACCATGAGAGACTATGGACTCTGAAAAACAATCTGAGGGTTTTGAAGGGGTGGGGTGTGGGAGGTTGGGGGAACCAGGTGGTGGGTATTAGGGAGGGCACGGATTGCATGAAGCACTAGGTGTGGTGCAAAAACAATGAATACTGAAAAGAAATAAAAAATTTTAAAAAATGTCCCTTATATGGGGTACAATTTTGCAAATTCCAAAAAGAAGTGGAGGGAAGGCTACAGTATACACTAATTCTTTGGCATACTTGGATCTGACCAGAAGTCCATGTGACCTCAGCATGACTGACATTTGGGGGCCAGATAGCTCTTTGTTGTGGGGATTGTCATGTGCACTACAGGATGTTAGAAAAAACTCTGACCTTTACCACTAGATGCCGTAGCACCTTCTCCCCGATTATGACAACCCAAACGTCTCTAGGTATCATCAAATGTTTTCCAGGCAGCAAAAATCCTTCTCAGCTGAGAACCAGCAGATATGACTGACAAGAATAATTGGGACTAACCCCAGCCTCATGTTGCTGAAAATAATTAGGGAAATGTATATAGCTACCTTTCTGCTATATAATATTTCTGCATCTATGTCACCACAGAGACACAACAGAATACAGCTTCCTCCACACTAGCTGACAGGTTTCCAAGAATTGCATCTAGGGAAACTGAGTTTGAATCACTTCAACCTCCATACCTCTTTAGAACTTGAAGCTGGAAAGCAGAGGTTAAAAGTGAAGCTTTGAAGCTAGGACCAGTGTTGGGCTCACACCTGCTCATGCACCTGCTTGCAAGAGCCAACTGTCAGTATCTCTTCCCAACTCCATGTTCAGTAAGGTCACACTGGTACCTTGAAACCAGTCACAGTGAGAGTATCTATACCACAGAAGTTGGCAAATGCTATAAATTTCAGATTTGGGAGGCTTTTGCTTTGGTTCTGTTTTTCTTAGAACCCACTGTTAAGCATTTACAGCACAGCTCTGACTAGCAGTAAGGCACTCCATGTTACTAGACATGATGAAAGCTATGGAGAAGAGGAGCGGCACAGTCCAGTCTTGCAAGATCTTAGACCTTTTAGGACGAGGTCTTCTAGAAGAATGGCTCTATCACAGATGAATGATTTTAGAGGTCATATTAAATAATTTTTAATCCAGAGCATCAAATCTGAGTCTCAGAGGCCCTATGTATCCCCTGCTATGGAGGCACCTCAAGTATAATGCAATGTTAGAATTAGTGTAGATCATTGTAGGCAGAATAATTATAATTATACACTGTCTATATAATTATAATTACAATTATACACTGTCTCTAGAATGTGGGCTGCTCTGGTAGTTTATGAAGGGAATCAACAGTATTCAGAATTGGATTTAAAGAGTGGATGGGTGGAGTGCCCTGGTGGCTCAGTCGGTTAAGCGTTTGCCTTTGGTTCAGGTCATGATCCCAGGGTCCTGGGATCAAGTCCCACATTGGGCTCCTTGCTTGGGGAGGAGCCTGCTTCTCCCCTACCTGTCAGTCCCGCTGCTTGTGCTTGTTCTCTCTCTCTCTCTCTCTCTGTCAAATAAGTAAATAAAATCTTTAAAGGAAAAAAAGAGTTGATGGGTGAGGAAGATGGGGAAATACACATGATGATCGAATGAACAAGATGCTTTAAGGCATTACCAAAGCCCCAGTCCCCTTTCAGTGGCTAAAAATCAAAGGGGAAGGAAGGAAAGAAAGGAAGGAAGGAAGGAGGAAGTGAGCTTGTATTTCAATTTATAGCTTAAAAATAATTTTCCTAAAATAAAAGGAAGTTTGAATCTCAAGTTTGAAAGAGCATGTGATAACTGGGAAAAGTGACAGAGGCTGGTGAACTCCAGGACATAGCGCAGTAAAATTATTTTAAAGTTTTAAAATACAGAGGATATTATAGGCATATGCCAAAGACTATCTTACAAAATGTCAAGCTTTTTACCAGCTTGATTGAAAGTTACAAGTACAGTGCTAGAACTCCTTCCCAGGTGGGCATAGGCCCAGCTTCCTCTTGACCAAGATATGAGCTGTTATCTGTGAACAGGCACTGAGAACATTACTAAGATAATCAGTGCACCTTAGTTGGCATTCTAACCCAAAAATCCTTTTACATAACATAATCAACCAGTCTGTAGGATCCAAAGGCATCCAGGGAAACTCTGGGAGGAAAAAAACCCATTGCATTTTCTCATCAAAGTTTATCCGGGCCAAACTTTACATTCCATTGACAAGCTAAATTCAGTTATCCTGAATAGATCAAAAGATTTTTTTTCTTCTTTTTTAAATTTTTTATTTATTTTTTTATATTTCTTTTCAGTGTACCAGAATTCATTATGCACCACACCCAGTGCTCCATGCAATACGTGACCTCCATAATACCCACCACCGGGCTCACCCAACCCCTCCCCCCGCCCCTCCAAATCCCTCAGATTGTTTTTCAGAATCCATACTCTCTCACGGGTCATCTCCCCCTCCAATTTCCCCCAACTCCCTTCTCCTCTCCATCTCCCCATGTCCTCCATGTTATTTCTTATGCTCCACAAATAAGTGAAACCATATGATAATTGACTCTCTCTGCTTGACTTATTTCACTCAGCATAATCTCTTCCAGTCCCATCTATGTTGATACAAAAGTTGGGTGTTCATCCTTTCTGATGGAGGCATAATACTCCATAGTGTATATGGACCACATCTTCCTTATCCCTTCGTCTGTTGAAGGGCATCTTGGTTCTTTCCACAGTTTGGAGACTGTGGCCATTGCCGCTACGAACATTGGGGTACAGGTGGCCCTTCTTTTCACTACATCTGTATCTTTGGGGTAAATACCCAGTAGTGCAATTGCAGGGTCATAGGGAAGCTCTATTTTTAATTTCTTAAGGAATCTCCACACTGTTCTCCAAAGTGGCTGCACCAACTTGCATTCCTACCAACAGTGTAAGAGGGTTCCCCTTTCTCCACATCCTCTCCAACACTTGTTGTTTCCTGTCTTGCTAATTTTGGCCATTCTAACTGGTGTAAGGTGGTATCTCAATGTGGTTTTGATTTGAATCTCCCTGATGGCTAGTGATGATGAACATTTTTTCGTGTGTCTGATAGCCATTTGTATGTCTTCATTGGAGAAGTGTCTGTTCATGTCTTCTGCCCATTTTTTGACCTGATTATCTGTTTTGTGTGTGTTGAGGATGAGGAGTTCTTTATAGATCCTGGATATCAGCCCTTTTTCTAAAGATTATATGTATGAAGTATCATTTCAAGTGAGAATAACCTAGAGCCTCTCCCTTCTGTGCTGATTAATGAATACAAAAAATAAAACGTGGTTGCCACACGGTTCCATTCCTGAACATGTTAAGAGTAGTGTTGGAGATATTGTCTCCCAGCCTTATATCACCAAGATCATGCCCAACAAGTAAGTGAGGATGATATTTTTCTCTTTTAATATTTCACAAGCTTGGCCTTCTTAAATATGTGACTCAAAGCAAATAAATCACTCATATGCCATCATTCAAGATCAAATGAATCTATAAGACAAGTTTTACAATATCTCCAAAGTTGATGTTTTTAAATTTAAAATGGTCACTTTAGAGTGCATAGAGTCTGCATAGTCTGCATAGAGCTCCATGATTTGACTCAATTTAATTACCCAATTAAGAGAAGAGTAATCCCCTTCTCAAACATATTCACATAACACACAGGTATAGTGTACACACACACACACAAACACACACACACACACACACACACATTGATCTGTTGCAGCTGAAGTTCATAAATACACCAAAATGTCTTATTGCTAACACTTTACACCCACAAAGTAAAACTTTATAGGTTATTGGTTTTAAAGCACGCTAAATTCAAAGCAACTGTTATTCTCCTGCTATTTAAGAAATAGCAGATCAGCTCATCCCAGATAACTCAAAATCCATTTTCCCCAGGTATCCGACATTCTGAACTAACAAATCCTATTGTATTTCACACTGGGACACTCTTTGTTACACGCCATTAGCTAAGTTATTTGTTCTTCTTTGAAATTTGACATAAACATTAGTGTAGCTATTATTGCAACCATAAGATACATACATGATTTATCTGCTTTTTATTTTTCAAAGAAAAAACTTCATCCTCTTGACTGACATGATATTTGTATGCGTTTCGAATTTTAATCATACAGATCTGGAGAACAGCCATATTTAAAATCTGTGATGCAGAAATTAGATCACCAGATTTGGAGTCAGCAACAAGGGTCTAAATTCTGGCAAGCAGTCTGTTCGAATAGTCCTCTAGCAATACGACTCCCCAAGAAGTGAGAGCGCAGGAGGGTGGGGCTCCCATGCCCACAGATGGAAGCTCTCCAGGGAGGCACCTCCCAGCCAGCCTCCTAGCAAACAGCACCTGGGGACAGACAGGCAGGCAAACCTTATTTCTTTCCCTGCTAGAAAGGTGCACTGTTATTCACAAGATCATGCCCATGTACAGAACTGGGGAGAGCCCTGCCTATAGAGAAAGATTTCCCAGGGCAGAATAACAGAACTGAAAAAGAGATGAAATTAGATGGAGGGTTCTGTTGGAGAATTATGCTGAACCCACCCAATTATAACCTACCCATCAGTCATTATTGATAGGTATCTATATCTGGCGGAGATTTATTTTCAGCAATGCAAGGAAAATGGGAAGTGTGAAAGCTAGCAGCTTCTGGCAGAACAACTCAGTATGATTCAGCTTGGGCGTGCAAGGCCAAGCATGCAGTACCTGCTTGCTTCTCTGCACAGCTTCGACTTATTCCTCCCACCCAGCAGCGGGAGCCACTTAAGTCCCCCAGGCAGCCTCACCCTGCCTCAGGCCCCATACTCTCCACCTATGATAGACTTAAAGAATGCTAGTTCAGCCTGGATTTTACCTTGACCCCAGTGTTAGGAACTGATTAGTCCCTTGTCCTTACACTGCAATGACATAACGCCCCCTACTAGGGACTAGCACCGTCCCTGCTAAGGTAGCTTCCTCTGTCCTCTTTCTCGGCCACACTGGAGTTCAATACTTTATTCTTACCATGATTTCCAGACATCACTCACGTGTTTCTGACCATCGTCCTTTGTCTGCGCCCTCCCTTCTCCTACCAGACTTCTATGCTGTTGATGGACAATCACACAATCACTTACTTCCTACCACCAGGCTCTTCAGTCATGCTGGTTCTCAGTCTGCCCACTGCATTTGGGTCTATCCCACCCAGCCACCCCTCCAGCCAAGTACTTTTTATAACCTGAGAGGCATGCCTAATCTTTAGGCCAGAACATCAACTTAGTTCTTTACTTCAGTATCAGATAAATACTTGATCCAAGGATTGTGCCAAAAGATACTCATGCGACACTTCCTATATCCCTCACCTCAGCTCCGTAAGATGTATATCTTACCCCAGTTTCAAATATGAGAAACTGAGGCTCACTGATGCCAAATAACTGGCTGTAGATCTTATTCCTAAGAAACTGGGAAGCCAGCCATCTAAAATCAGGCCTGTGTGGATATGTGAGTCTAACCACTGTACCACATGGCTGGTAGAAATGACGGGTTGGGATCCTTTCCAAGCAAAACCATTCTTCAGAGACCAAGCTTCAGCTCTGATTTCCTTCAGTCTTCTCAATCAGTGTAGTGTTTGGTGACAGGGAACAGGTGAATTCTTGCTTCGACGTTGTAAATCCTGGTCAAAACATTTATAATAAAATGCAGGAAGAAAGGTGAGTGCCGAAGCTAACAGCTGGAGAGTGCCAGGAGTATAGGCGTTTTTCTAATGCCGTGGAGCTTTGCTGGAGGGCTGCGATTTCAGTTGGCAGCTGTTTCATCTTTAATGTGGAAAATATTAACTATAAACAGGAGACCAATATCTCCTCATGTATCAGTGGAATTCCGGTATTCAGATCAGATCTTTTCCTTGGGCAGATATAGACGTACTCTTTTCTGCAAGTAGTCATTGACCCAGGGAAAAAACAAGCTGCTAAGATGAAAAATTGAGCAACCCTCACAGTTTAGTCAACGACAACAAATTGAGGGATTTTCTCCCCTGTCTCTCTTTAACATAAAATATTTACAAGCTCTTTCAACCTTAGTTTCATCGCTCAGAGTAGGAGTGATTTATTGCTTCCTGCCAAGTATTTAGGGGAAACGAGGGCAAAAATTGTTGTAGGTTCTAGAACAAATGACCTAATAAAGGAAAATGGCTATACAAAAGATTGTACGCATATTCTCTGTATAGGATAGATTTGTTTAAACAATAAAATTCCAAAGGGATGCTATAGAGTCACAGTTGGTAAGAAATCATTATGTCCTTGTTGTGGGCATCAGTCACAGCAGAGATCAGAGATAAACATTACCAAACTTTTTATACAATTCATTATGATGGGTTCCATCTTGTTTTAAAGGAACTTCTAATGTCTTTAGGAATTTGTGATTCCCCCATGGTGTGTTAGGAACTCACCCACTGGACATCCGGATGTCCAATGCTGTCATTCAATAGCTCCAAAACAAAATCGGGAAACAATGCTAAGGTAGAATTCTTTATTAAGCATATATGATTTAATAAAATCATCTTAAATTCTTAGATCCCAACATTCAGGGAGAGCCCTTGTTTCTTTTCTCATCTGGTTCCATTTGGATCATTTCTGTTGGCCTATCTGCAAAGTTCCTTGTTTCTCTCCTCACCTGTGTCCAGTCTGTGGGGTTAGGGATTGGGTCAGTGTGGTGAGAAATTGAGCAGAGTTTTGGTTTTTTGGTGCTAGGTTATCTTCAGTGCTCCATACATCTGAAATCCTCTGGACAGTGCTACCTGGTCTGACTGTCTTAGTGGGCTCTAGGTTTTGGTCCAGGCCCCTGAACCCCCTTCAGGAATCCCTGCCTCTCTGCTTGCCAGGGTAGCTCCCTCCTCTCCCTGCCCCTGCCCAGCAGGAGCTTACTGGTGTTGGGGACATGTGGGGGCCGGGAGTTCCCATAGTCCAGCCTCAATCAAACCAAGGGCAACAGGGCCTTGTGGGTAGGCCTTTCCCAGCATTCCTGCCCTCCACCCTTTGCTGCCCCGGGGACAGGAAAGTCTCCTGTCCCTCCTCCAGGTAGCCAACTATGACTTCCCTCGCTCCCCCAGAAGCATGGATCTTACCTTGGGTCCTAGGACAGGAAGACTTCTGCCCCTCTACAAGCCCCTTCAGGCTTCCATTTCTCAGGAGAGCAGTGTCTGGGAGTGCTCAGGGTTCTGGGCCCCTGCACCCCCCAGAGGGCTTTCACTCTGCTCCATCTTTTGGGGAGCCAGTGGAGAAGAGCTGGTGAGTGACAGGACTTTCCTGAACCTTCCATGTTCTATGTCCAGTTCTTCAGGAGTACAAAAAAATGCTATAGCATGCTTACCCATAAATCTTTTCATGTGCACAAGCATTATCAGTAGACGAGTAGCATCTCAGAAGTAGAATTCCTGGTTCAAACAGCATGCTCACTTTTTACATTTTAATTCAAGTTCATATTTTGCACTCCAACAAAAATTAGAACAACTTAATTCCACAAAGAATGCACTAATAGTCCCATTTCTTATCCATACTTAGTAATTCTGTGTATTAAGGTCCTTCTGATATTCACTAACTTTATAGGAAAGGGACAGTTTCTTGGCTCTTGATTTGCAGATTGGCAGTGGGTATGTTTATTTCAGAGGTACTTAGTCTTTGTTCAATTTATTAGGTTAGTCTCATATTTATTTGGAAAAGTTCTTCACATTTTAAAGAAGTTAGGTCTTCTTCTATGAATTACAGTTTTCTTCCTATTTTGCCATTTGTCTTCTAACATTGTTCATGAGGTTTGTCCCTGTTCATAAATGTTCATCTCTATGTATTTAAATCATTTCTTTTATGCTTTCAGAGTTTCATGCCATGCTTTTAAAAAAACATATTCCACTCTAAATTATACTTTAAAAATCATATTGAAACTTTTGTATGTCATAAAATTAGATTCTATGCAACTGTTAAAATCAATAAGACTAATCTACAGGTACTTCCAGAGAAATAGGTCTGTTATATATTCAATTTAAAAAAAAAATCTTTACCTGTATTATTTAAGCCTTACAACATTCTATAAAGTTGATATTATTATTTCACACAATATTATTTCACTATTATTTCACTATTCACAATTTCACTAATAAAGACTGAGTTATGGAGATGTTAAATATCTTTTAACTTTCCCAAAGTCTCATTATTATTATCCAGAATTAGCTCCAGGTTGACTGATTCCTAAGTCCAGCTGTTTGGGTCTATATGCGGAATATGAAGAAATTGGTGTATCTCACTCCAGCTGTTTTTTGGGGGGGTTTTAACTATTTTATTTATTTATTTATTTATTTATTTATTTATTTATTATTTGACAGAGAGAGAGAGAGAGACAGCAAGAGAGGGAACACAAGCAGGGGAAGTGGGAGAGCAAGAATGTCTGTCAGCAGGGAGAAGCAGGTTTCCCACGGAGCAGGGAGCCTGATTCGGGGCTCGATTCCAGGACCCTGGGATCATGACCTGAGCTGAAGGTGAACACTTAACCAACTGAGTCCCCCACCCCAGGCGCCCCCCCAGCTGTTTTTTATTCTTGAGTAGAATTCGGCAACTGGGGGGAAAAAAATCTCTTCTGAACTTGCTTGTTTATTTGTCTGTTTGTTTGTTTTTCCTACAGTGAGCCTATATTGCTTTTGTAATGATTAATTTTTTAAATAAACCATCTGATATTAGAGAAAGATCCATTGTCTCTCGAAAAGAACAGTTTTAGTACTGACTATTCTCCAAACTTCTTTGAAACTGGAAGATAATTTTGGAGAGCATTTTGAAGAACTAGTGTTCTTTTTAAAATAATACCTTTGGGAGAAGGAACTAAAACGGTAAATTCTTTTTCCTGGTTTCCTTCACTTTGCTGACAGCTGTGTTCCCAGGACCACTATCTCAGTAAATAATGCTGAAGGCAATGTCACTTTACTATTTATTAAGGATATAATGTATGTTTTCATTAATACTTTAGCCTTGGCCCTTTTCAGTGACTTGTGCAAGGGAAAATGTTTTGTCGTCGATATAATTTACTTTCTTAATGAATTACATGATTATCTGACATGCAGCAACATCCGACTAATGCAGGTAAGTCTGCATTTCATTACCAAGTTACGCAGGTTGCAGACAGACCTACTCTCCCCCACCTCTGACTCTCATGTCTGGTATTGGGTATCACTGCAAGCCAGTGCCTTCTCTTCTCCCATATATCCCCACTCAGCCTAAAAAACTGCATATACATTAACTGCTGCAAAGTGTTTATACCAAAATCCAGAGTGAGGGTTAATTATTGGGGAAGTCCCTTTCCCTGGGCAATCTGCACATTTATTAAAAAATCCTTACGGCAGTTCGTGCAAGCACGAGGCTTTTGAAGATTTCTATAAAGGGCTTATTCATCTGCATTGATTAAATCCCACATAATTACACTCAGTTCAAGGTCACTAAGAACAGTGATATGTTCTACAGAAACATCCACATTCTTTTCACCTACCTCCCGTTGACTTTCCTTCTTTCTTTTTTTAAATTAACTATTGCTGCATGCCCTCTGGACTGGAGAAACTTCATAGCAATGTCCATGGTTCCAAGAATAAGACTTTAGTTTAAAAATCTGTGATATTTACTTCCTCATCAAATTATTAAGAACCTACTCTGTGCCAAGTCTTGAGAATTTTTTTTAAATAATAAATAAATAAGATGGAGTCTCCTCCCCCAAAAGAGCTTTATAACCTAGCAGAGACCAGAGGCTAGTAAGGTATTATTGTGATGCAGGACAACTGGTGCTTGTAAATGGAGATAAAACTAAACTCCATGGAAGCAATCAGGACACACAAAGAAACCTGAGAAATTTTCTTTACATGAACTGCACACTCTATGGTAAGAAACCCAACAGAAAAATCTTTCACTCAAAAGACAAGTATGTGCACAAGGTCATTCCCTTGGTGACTTCAAACCTCTCTTCGTTCACCTTCGAATTCTGTTTCCATGCCAGGTCATGCACTGAATATACATAATCACATATATCGCATTATTTAAGTCTAAGTATTGGTAAGGCAATTACTACTCTAGTTTCACACAGGAAAGCTCATACAGAGGTTAATTTCCTCAAAGCCACACAGTTTGGGAAAAGTTGGATTAGAATATGAACCTAGTGGGGCTCCTGGGTGGCTCAGAGGGTTAAGCCTCATGATCTCAGGGTCTTGGGATCGAGCCCCACATCAGGCTCTCTGCTCAGCAGGGAGCCTGCCTCCTCCTCTCTCTCTGCCTGTCTCTCTGCCTACTTGTGATCTCTGTCTGTCAAATAAATAAATAAAATCTTAAAAAAAAAAAAAAAGAATATGAACCTAGGGATGCCTGGGTGGCTCACTCAGTTAAGCATCTGCCTGCAGCTCAGATCAAGATGGTGGGGGGGGGGGGTCTTGGGATCGAGCCCCACTTCAGGCTCCCTGCTAAGCAGGTAGCCTCCTTCTCCCTCTCCTTGCCCCCTGCTAGCGGTCTCTCTTGCTATCTCTGTCCTCTCTTTAAAATAAATAAATAAATCTTTAAAAAAGAAAAAAGAATATGAACCAATTTTCCTGCCTTGAGACCACTGATTATCCTGTGGCAACATGATTGTGAGCAGCTTTTGTCTGAAGCTCTGTGTGAATGTCCCTGTCGGTTAGGCTGGAGGGAACATAAAGTTATAGCTGGATGACATCCCAAGGGCTGGTTTCCTCTATAATCCAGTCTCCCAAGGTCGGGAATATTTCCTTCTATGTATTTGTGGGCAAAATCTTTTGCCTATTCACTCAATATTGAACCTCGTTACACTTCAGAGATAAACCAATTTTCCAAATGACCATAAAAGTTTAAGTATTAACTGAAATATAAATCAACAAGGCTATTCTTTATCTTAATTTCTTTCAGTTTCCGTTAATATAAGTCTCATAACCATGACCCATTTGGAGAACCTAACCTCAGGACATTCAACGAGAAACAAAGGGCTTTGCATTAAATGTTCTATTTCTGGTTTCTTTTACAGTCATCCTAAAACATTTTTTATCCTGAAACTGTTTGCTAATCTGATGTGTCTATATAATTAAATGGTGCAGCCAGTATTCAAATAACTATATGAAGGTATCACAAGATAAGTGAGGCTAACACTAGTGCATCCAGAAAGACAAATCAGCCATATAGAGAAATGACCCACACCAAAATGTTTGAACAGCTGTCTCTGATTATTTTGGCACTTTTCCCACATCAAAACAAGAACAGAAAGAAACTGTCCTCTAATTGACTAGATTGTAATAATAATTTCTACAATTTATTGAGTACCTTTATACTATATTGTGTATCTATCACCACATAACAAATTACCCCAAAACTCTGCAAGTTAAGACAACAAAGCAGGGCACCTGGGTGGCTCAGTTGGTTAAGTGTTTGTCTTCAGCTCAGGTTGCGATCACAAGGTCCTGGGATCAAGCCCCACATCGGGCTCCTTGTGCAGAGGGAAAACAGCTTCTCCCTTGTTTTCTGCTGCTCTCCCTGCTTGTGTTCTCTCTCTCTCTCTCTCTCTCTGTCTCTCTTAAATAAATAAATAAATAAATAAATAAATAAATAAAATCTTTTTAAAAAATTTTTAAAAAGACAACAAACTAGTATTATCTCATAGTTTCCGTGGATCAGAAATTCAGGAAGGGCTTATTACGGTGATTCTGCTGAGGACCTCTCATGAGGTTGCAGGCATCAACTTCCAATATGGCTCACTGACAGAGCTATTGGCAGGAACTAGGGGTTCCCATACTTGGACCTCTCCATGAGGGTTACTTGAGTGTCCTCTGACTTCCTCCTGAGCAAGTGACTCAAGAAGGTAAGATGGAAGTTACAACGTCTTTTATGATCTACCCTCAGAAATGATACCCCACCATGTCCACGATATCCTGGAATTTTACACATCTCAGCTCTACTGAGTATCAGAGGGGCTACATAAAACATGAATACCAGGATGTGAGGATAATTGGCACCACCATGAAGTCTGCATGCCACACATACTTAGCACTTCACAAGAACTATTTCATTTGATCCCAGCGCAGCCCCATGAGATAAGATCATTACTAATATGGTAGCCATTTATAGATGTGAAAACTACAGTCAGACAAGCATGGTAATAAATTCAAAGCCTCTAGGTAGCATGTGTTAGCATTAAGCCAGCCAGGTTTCCTTGGAGTACCTAACCATGGACTGTCTACTTAAGACACAAACCTAGGGGCACCTGGGTACCTCAGCTGGTTAAGTAGCTGACTCTTGGTTTCCACTCAGGTCATGATCTTGGGGTCATGATGTAGAGCCCCACCTCAGGGTTCACACTCAGCATGGAGTCTGCTTCAGATTCTCTTCCTCTCCCTCTACCCCTCCCCCCATTCTCTTTCTCTTTCTCTCTCTCAAATAAAATAAATAAATTAACTCTTTAAAGATCCAGACCTAGAAGGACATGAGTGTAGCATTACTGGTGAAAAGCTGAAAACCATTCTTTGGAGTAGCAAAATAATTGTGGAATCTATGTGGAAGTGAAGGTCAGAGGAAAGCCAGAATGCAAGTGCAGGTGAGAGCTGCTTCCACATTGCTCTAGAAAAGACAAACGCTCCCTATAAGTGAAAGAGGACCCTTCTGTTCCTTGCTCAAATCTTGCAAAAATAGTCCAAACCCTACACCTGGATTCCCGTTAATCTAGATAAAGCTGCACTCCAGAAACAATGCTCAAGATAATGGACTTAAGTGTTCAAGAACCAATCAAGGAGAATCTCCCACTGTAAATTAATACTTGAAGATCTGACATTTGCAAATCTCTCTCTCGGTTTGGGCAATGTTGGGGGGAGCACAAGCCTACGGATGAGATCTCACTGGTTGACTTGGCCAATGTCCTTCTCTGAAGCTGCCAACTAGCCAGATTTTAAAACTCCCTCTTCTACTTTAATAAAAACAGACAGCTCTAGAAATACTTGCTCACTTTTAATCATTTTGTAATCATACTTCCAAAATGATGCTTCTAGTTTCAGTACCCAAGAAGTGGAGTATAATGACCACATTCAGAATCACACAGGAAGAATATTCCATCCTAAGACCAGGTCAGCATCTTTCTAGGAACAATTCTCCCTTGTTTGGGCTTAAGAAATTTCATTTTTAAAAAGTAGTTATGAGATATAGGAGGAGTCAAGATGGCGGAGAAGTAGCAGGCTGAGACTACTTCAGGTAGCGGGAGATCAGCTAGATAGCTTATCTAAAGATTGCAAACACCTACAAATCCAATGGGAGATCGAAGAGAAGAAGAACAGCAACTCTAGAAACAGAAAAGCAACCACTTTCTGAAAGGTAGGACGGGCGGAGAAGTGAATCCA